>NC_041384.1:266248273-266405683 GCF_002162155.2 Triticum dicoccoides
CGTCCCCCTCCACTCCATTCGCTCCGCCAAAGCTGCCCTCCCCGTCGTGCCAATACGTCGGTGCCTCGGTTCGTCTAGGGTACGCACGGCGATCCTCTCGCTCCCACTGTACGCTCTCGTAGACTGTCGTCCTCGAGCCACGCCGCCACCGCTCGTGACGTTCTTGTGGAGGCGCACGGCGGTCAGCGCCACCACCACTGGCGACGTTCATATGGAGATGCACGGTGGTCAGCTTCTCCCATGGTACGCGCATTCTAGACAGAGGCCCCGTGCATGTCGGTGTAGCGTTGAATGTTAGCTGATAGACACTGTTAATCTCACTGTTTGCCAAAGTAGTTTACAGTCAATATGCTCTGCTTAGGAAGCTTCCTTGCCCTGGTCTGCACTCAGCCTGCTTAGGTGAGATGGCATGCCAAACCCTATTAGTTGCTAAAATATCCTGCCATATATTTATTGTGACGTAGATTGCCATGGTCTAGCAGCTAATCTGTTAGGTGAAATAGCTCTACACCATTTTATACTTGATCTTTGTTGCTGCGATGGCCTTCGATAGTTTGATGACTGTGTGCTTGGCCTCAATGACAGCTGAAACAGCCTGCCACAATTTATCACTCAAATATGTTTGCTGAATTAGCTTTAAATATATTTCGTTACTTAGATCTGCTCATCCAAATATCTTGCCATAGCTTTAGACATCCACCTAGGTATTTTTTTGCTGGACTTCATAAAAAAGCATATATGTTTTTCCTGTAATATCTAGTAGAAGAACTAATTTGTATGTCTAACAGATGGACAGGACTTGGATCACTTCTGCTCAAAGATTCTTCGCTGCATATGTCGAGGGGGTTGAAAACTTCATGAACTTTATCAGAGCTGAGTACGGTGGTCCCAAATCAGATGTGCTCTGCCCATGTAGCAGTTGTATGAATTCAGTTACAAGACCCCAGTCAACTATGCAAAATCATCACACTTGTATGGGATGTAGGTCACATATACTAGGTGGGTTCATCATGGTGAAGCTGTGAACGTCAACGTTACTGACTACGTGGAAGCAGTAGATCACCATCTTGATCTGCCTGATGCTCAGGTGGAAGAGGAGGAGGTGGTGGTGGTGGCGGAGCCAGAGAGTTTGACCAACATTGAAAGAATACTACGAAATGCGCATGCATTTCGTGAACTTTCACCTGCAGAAGAAAAACGGTGGGCCCGCATGTTGGAGCAATGCAACGTAGATGTCACCCCAGGAAATAAGCTGTCAGTATTCTCAGCTATGGTCACCTTTCTTCAGGTGAAGACATCTAAGCGGATGACCAACAAATCATTCGATGCGATGTTGGCTGCTCTACGTTAAGCTTTCCCAGATGCGTCTGAGCTGCCACACACCGATAGTAAAATGAAGAATTTCCTTCGTGCAGTTGGAATTGGATATGATATGATCCATGTTTGTAAGTATAATTGTGTTATGTTCCGGAAGGATTATGCCAACTTAAGTGAATGCTCGAAATGCAAACCATCAAGATGGAAAGATGGCGATGCTGTGAAGAGGATTCCACATAATGTTCTGAGACATTTTCAAGTTTCACCAAGATTGCAGAGGTTGTTTCATGATGCTGAAACAAGAGAGGATGTACTGTGGCATTCTAGGAACCAGGAGTACAGAGATCAGAATGTAATGATCCATCCATCACATGGTAGTGAGTGTAAAAGCTTCAATCAGAAACACAAAAAGTTTGCTGCTGACCCGAGAAACATTTGGCTTAGCTTCAGATGGATTTGACCCATTTGGCCACTAGAGCGCCACATATAGCATGTGGCCAGTGCTTGTTATCCCTTACAACATGCCTCCAAATGTCTGCACCAGAGAATCAAACTACATGATGCCCTTGCTCATCCCAGGTCCAAAAAGTCCTGGAAAGGATTTTGATTTATTCATGGAACCTCTTGTGGAGGAACTTCAACAGCTATGGAGGGGTGTTCTCACTCGAGACATATATAGCAGCCCACCAGCTGATTTCTTTCTGCGTGTTGTTATAATTTGGTGCATCCATGATTATCCGGCTTTGGGCACTATGTCAGGGCCAACGAGACATGGTTACAATGCATGTGTTCGCTGTGACAGAATCCGTTGTCATACGCAATACTTAGCAAGATCTATTACATTGGACACTGATGTTTCCTTGCCAAGGACAAGCCACGTCCTACAAAATACCGAAGACATGTGTTCAATGCAAAGCATGAAAACGGGGACGCCAAAGGGGCTCACCACTGACGAGTTGCAAGTGGAATTAGAGAAGGTCAGGCATATTACACCAGGAAACCATCTTGATAATGGTAGCGGGAAAGGAAGCATGGCAGGGCAGAAGAGAGATTATTGTTTACCCGTAGGTCCACTTTGTGGGACTTGGAGTATTGGAAAGATTTGGATCTGCGGCATAATCTTGATCTGATGCACATCGAGAAAAAATATATGTGATAGCATTATCGGCACACTTCTTAATATTGAAGGCAAGACGACAAATACCTCAAAATCTAGGATTGATTTGACACATCTAGGTATCAAAAAGGATTTGTAGGTGCAAGATGAAGGTAAACCACGAGATATGGCACCAGCTGTGTATGTCCTGGACAAGGCAAAAAGAAAACAATTCTGCGAGGTCCTGTCACGTGTGAGATTGCCACATGGATTTTCTTTCAACCCTGAAAGGAGAGTCAATGCAGATGGAAACAAGGTACAAGGGTTGAAAACTCATGACTGCCACGTCCTACTTCAAAGGGTTTTACCTGTTATCCTTAGAGGATTGGGCCGCCCTGACTTATATAGAGCAGTTGCAGAGTTGGGACAATTCTTTGGGGAACACTACAGTAGAAATATCAGGGTAGATGCTTTGGAGCTTCTTACACACAAGATACCAACTATCCTATGCGGCCTTGAGAAGGTATATCCTCCAGCCTTCTTTGATGTGATGGTGCATTTGGCTGTTCATCTACCTGATGAGGCACTACTTAGAGGTCCAGTACAGTATGACTGGATGTACCCTATTGAAAGGCGGCTCGGCACTTTCAATGGCTATGTTAGGAACAGAGCTAGACCCGAGGGTTCCATTGCAGAGGCCTACATTGCTACATAAGCTGTCGGCATTCTGGGAATCGGGCTCCCTAGACTTGCCTGCCTGCGACCGACAGCATGGCTCTGCGAGCGGGCCCGTACGACCCATCTTCACCAACAAGCACCCAAGACCCTCGCGAGGGGCCAAGCCTCGCGAGGCGGAACACACAAGACCTCCTCAGGAGAAGCCTCACCAGGCTGGCTCGCGAGGGGCGGAGAGATCAAGGCCAGGCAAAGCTCACGAGATTTCAATGACGTGAGCCATGACGATCAAGATCAAGCAAGCGCCAAGCGGGTGCCAGCGCGAACAGTGTCCTTGTTTCCTATTTGGTGCTAAGGAAGCAAGCGCAGGCGCGGAGTACCGAGGCGTCAAGCAAAGGTTTCCAATCAGTGTAACGAGACCAAGACCAGTGGGACGGTAAGACGGAGGTCACCGTGGAGCCCAAGACGATGTCACCACCAGAGCCTTCTGCAGGCGGGGACTGCTTTTGTCAGGATAAGTTGTACTGGCTGTCCCCTTTCAAATTGGCCGTTGTTGGCTCCCTTCCCGCCTAATATTTGCGGAGAGGCTAGGGCCTCTATAAATAGGATTAGCCACCACAGTAGGCAAAGGGGGCCTTGAGCTCATTCAGTTCATCCTCACACCCACCAAGCATAAGAACACCTCACCTTAGGAGGCTGTTCTTCCCCTTGTAGTGTTCATCCTTAGCTCAAGAGGCAATCCACCACCACCACACTGGAGTAGGGTATTACACCACAACGGTGGTCCGAACCAGTATAAATCTTGTGTCCTTTGTGTTGCGAGTTCGTCGAGCTAGTCCTTGAGATCTTAGCGAAGCTAGGACGTGGATCGGTAAGGGGAGATCTTCGTGCGCACCCCAGTGTTCAAACCTTGAGGGTTTTGCCGGAACCCGAGATCCGACATTTGGCATGCTAGGTAGGGGTGCGCCGAAGCTTCCCTTCCGTTGCTCCGCGTCCCGTTGTCTCATCATCTCCATGACGGACGCTCGCCGTGCTCGCGCTGAGCGCTGGGCTGCCCTCGCCGCTCGCGTTGCTCAGACGGCTCCCGTCGGCGGACCACCCCATCGTTCTCCGTCACTTGCCGCCAACCCCGCCATCGTCCCAATGGGGAACGAGCAGCAAATATCCTCGCTGCACTCCTCGATGCAGCGGGACGACCGCACCGCCACTCCATTGCTGACCCCTGCCGGCTCATCATCCCACGCTCGTCGCGCTCCCGTGGATGTGTAGGCTTCTCTATGCATGGCACGCGAGCTCCTGTGCTACCGCCCCGTCGACGACCTCTACGAGGACTGGCTCGACCGCATAGCCGAGCTTGTCAGTGCAGCAAGGGGCTCCCCTGCGCCATCCCTCTTGCTGCCTCGCCCTCCACCAGTCGCGGGCAGCGTGGCCCATGGAGCGCCTCCACCACCTCTTCCCCAAGACGGAGTCTTGGCGCCCAGGCGTGCGGCCCCACGGCGCGACTTGCCGCATCCAGCACCCGCGCAAGAAGAAAGAAGCTGCCAAGAAGTCCCTCGACCGCGAGAAAATGCCCCCGCGCTCCCTGCGCCAACATAGCAAGACCGCGTGCCGCCTGCGGCGGTGGTGCGCGGACCCCATCAAGGACAAGTTCTCCACCAGCGCAGAGTCCCGGTGACCATGGCAGGCTGCCGCGCCTTCACCCCTAAGCTGCGTAGCATCGCTTGGCCGGGCAAGTGCAAGCCAGATCTGTCTCCTCGCTATGACGGCACCCCCGACCCCGCGGAGTTCCTACAGCTCTACAAGCTGAGCATCGAGGCGGCCAACGGCTACGAGAAAGTCATGGCGAACTGGTTCTCCATTGATCTCAAGGATGGTGCCTGCTCCTGGCTCCTGAACCTGCCTCCAGGCTCGATCTCCTCCTGGAACGAGATGCGCGAACGTTTCGTTGCCAACTTCCAGGGCACTTGCGACCGCCCACCGGCTGCGGGTGACCTATGCCGCATCAAGCAACAACCAGGAGAGACCCTCCAGAAGTACATCCAGCACTTCAACAACGTTCGCCTGAAGATCCCTAAGGTGACGGATGAGGCCATCATCTTCGCGTTCTTTGATGTGTCCATGACGTCAAGATGAACAAGGAGCTCGCCAAGCTGTGCACGTCTGGAGCTGTTCAACCTGGTGACCAAGTGCGCAAGAGCTGAGGAGGGGCGCCTCTCCCTCCTCGAGCTCCCGGTTGCGGACCTGGAGGAGAAGAAAGCCAAGGCCAAAGACGTGAAGCGCAAAGGAGCAGCCGTGCTCGCGGCGGAGCCGGACACAAAGCGCGGCAGGGACCATTCTGAGCCTTCCATAACCTGCATAGCCACAACACTAGTGACTGTCAAGAGCTCAGAGCCATTTGACAAGGACGCTTCAGATGACGCCCCGAGCGCAACGACCAGGGCTACGACCGAGGAGGACGTGGTGGCGGACGCTGGGATGACTGTGGCCCACGCCAGGAGTGGCGTCACCGGCCTCGTGAGGACCGCTGGCAGGACCAGCCTCGCGAAGGTGCCTGGAGGGATCAGCCTCACGAGGACCGTCCTCAGGGCAATGCTGGGGTTCCTCCACTACCGCCACCAAGAAGGAACAACAACCACCACCAAGATGAGGGGGGCGGGGGCTTCTAGGAGTCGCGTGCTATCGCCTGCATCTTGGGCGAAGCTCAAGCCCCAGCCTCACAGTGTATCTTCAAGTAGTTTGCTCACGAGGTGAATGTAGTCCTTCCCAAGCTTGAGGCTACAGGCCCGCTCAGGTGGTCCAAGTGCGCCATTACCTTCAGCTCAGCAGATCTGCTCAAGTGCGCGGCTACCGGTGGCGCCCTCGTGATGCTTTGTTCACCTATCATCAAGAACGTGCAAGTCACCAAGACCCTCATTGATGACGGCGCAGGGCTCAACGTCCTGTCCGTCGAGACGTTCGACAACCTTCAAGTGCCATATGATCAGCTTCAGCCAACGAAGCCTTTCTCTGGAGTGACCAAAGGCTCCACCACGCCAATAGGTCAAGTCCGCCTGCCAGTCACCTTTGGAGAATGCAACAACTACCGCACCGAGCTCATCGACTGGCGACATCGCCCACATTCATCTGCCGTACAATGCCATCCTCGGGTATCCAGTCCTGGCCAAGTTCATGGCAGTGACACACCAAGGCTACAACGTCCTCAAGATGCCAGGAAGCGGCGGAATCAATATAGTCCCCTACGAAGAAAGAGATGCGGTGTGCTCCCTCGAGTGCGCCTTCCAAGTAGTGTCAATCGAAGACCCCGGCAACAATGTAGCTCACTACCCTCCTGAGGTCGTCCCCAAGAAGAAGAAGCAGCTACTCCGCGCCAGACCTCCGGAGGGCAGCGCCGCCAGTGGTACCTCGTCAGGATCATCGCCCACGCCTTGGGCACCTCCCTCTGTCACATAGGAAGGCGCGCCCGGCGCCCTCCTCGGGCAGGGCTCGGGGGCTCTCTTCTGGAAGGCCTCAGACCTCGCCAACATCACGAGGGAGGTGCTCGGGCACCATCTGAAGGTGTGCTTTGTGGCACGTCACCCTCAGGAGGACACAAGACGAGGAGCTCCCAGCGCTCAGGAATTCATTACCAGGACCACCCAGGAGCTGCAAGATGCGAGGGCCATGCGTGGCGATCGCCGTTCACATGGCGCAGCCTCCCATCCAGGCGAGGATGTCGGGCTGCGCATCTGCATCGACGCCCCAGGGCCCGACAGAGCCGCGTCGCAGGAGCCCTTCTGGCCTTCTCGTGTGGGACGCTGCGAGGGCCCAGCGCACAGCTACGTTCGCATGCCTTTTGGCCTACCGAGTGTGGCGTCTGCTTATCAGCGCGACCTGCGGTGTGCCCATGCGTCTCAGGAGGCCAGGCACCACGCCGTCCTGACAGAGATGGAGACGGTCCTCAAGGAACCGCCTGGACCCCTAGAGCCTCCCGAGGCTCAGGGCCCTAGTGGCTCGTGAGGAGCAACCCCTTCGTCGCGTACCTTCAGCCGCCCCAACTCTCCTACATCAACAAAATCGGGTGACATTTTCCAAGTTTATTTAGTTGGGAGCGCCCTCAGGGATGCATCATTCCCAGGCCGCGTGGGTCCGTCCCTGTGGCATGTATCCCTTTTTATGTCTTTAGCTTACCTTGCTGGGGGTGCCCCTCGGGCTGGATCATCCCCAAGCCGCTTGCACTGGACCCAGTGGCATGTATCATTCATGCATTTACCTAAGCTAGTTTGCCTTCCATGCTTAATCTATCTATGATCATCACCTGCTTGGTTCTCACCCACCACGGGGGCTACTCACGCTGTCACGACGCTTGTGCTCGGGTCCGTCCCTCCAACCTTCACAAACCTGAATGGTCGAGCTCTGGCTCACGGCATGCCCCACGCATGTCACCTCACCAGGCCCTCAGTGCCTTCATCTCCTCGCGGAGCAACTAGAGGCGGACCGGCAACCGTAATTGCAAACTGCGTCTCTCCTTGTGCTGGCTTGCAGGAATCTCCTGAAGACGACGGCAGGCGGAACTGCGAGCTCCCTCTTCTCCCATGCAATCCGCCTGCACGTTAAAAGGGGCCTCCTGAGCATCGCCGACTTAGGGGATCTTACTGAATATCCAGCCCTCATCCCCTAGCCTTGACCATGGCACGTGTCATGGTTATCTCACGGGCGGGTTCATGAGACGACAGATGCCACGGGGTGGCTTGATGTGAGGGCAAGACTGCTCTTGGAGATCAAGGGACGGGATTGAGCAAACATCACGCGGTGATTTACCCAGGTTCGGAGCTCTCCGAAGAGATAATACTCCTACTCCAGCATGTCCAAATGTATGTGGAATATATGTTGCAGTACAGAGCGCTCCTTAAGCTGTATCGGATGAATCGGGAAGCCGGCTACACTTATCTTCTACTCGGCCTCATAAGGGAGTGAGTGTGGATGAGTGTGAGTGTGGCATGAATGGCCTTGTGGCCGAATGAGTGTTGTGGCTGTATATGTGTGTGCGTGAGCATGGATGGATGGATGTGATATATATAAGTGTGTGGGTGCGTGTCCACTTGGACAAGGCAATGCCTTCTTGGCCAAGGGTGTGACCTCTTCTCCAAAAAAGTGCCTTCCCTGGGTCACTTTATACAATAGTGCCCGGGGACAAGTAGCATTGTACATGTTGTCGCGTGTGACGAGTGAATAGTGTATGCTTTATCAGTAACAGTGGCCGCGGTATGGCCGTCTTATCGGTGTCACGTCGGATGTGATGTCGCAGTTGACTTTGTGTAGTAGGCCGGTTGGAGCAGCAGGACAGGGACCCGGTCGGGCGGCCGGGTTGAGGAGTCCGGCCGGGTTGAGCAACCCGGCCAAGTGCGAGCCGGATTGAGGGACGTTGCTGGCCCTTATGTTTTTTAAGCGTCATTTGCCGTCTTGGGCCTACCCGGGGGTCATTCCGCCGACAGTAGGCTCCGAGCCTCTGGGAAACTTGGAAAAGTTGCGCAAAGGGTTTTAGCGGGCGTCGATGTAGTAGATGGCATCGAAGATGCCGGTCGCAGCAGGCGACGGGTGTGCAACAGGCGCGGCGTGTTCCAAGTGGTGGCGCGCGAGCGCACCCACTGGGTGTAGCCTTCGGGCAACTTGGAAAAGTTGTGCGGAGGGTCTTGCTGTTGATGATGAAGCCGACGGTGACGTCGAGGGTACCAGGCGTGGATGCGGATGTAACACACACGATGCGGCTATATCTCCCACGTGTCGGAGCACGACTTAGAGGCATAACCGCATAGTAGGCATGTCGCAAGAGGGGTAATCTTTACACATCCCATGTACTGAATAAGGGAGGGATAAAGAGTTGGCTTACAATCGCCACTTCACACAATACATAAATATAGCATTACATCATCCAGAATACAATCAAGGTCCGACTACGAAACCAAAATAAAAGAAGACCACCCCTAATGCTAGATCCCCGATCGCCCCCACTGGGATCCACTACTGATCAACTGGAAATGAAACAACACAACAAACACGCCTTCATCGAGCTCCCGTCTGATCTCAGTTGCGTCACCTGCACTGGTATCATCGGCACCTACAACTGTTTGGAAGTATCTGTGAGCCACGAGGACTCAGCAATCTCACACCCTCATGATCAAGACTATTTAAGCTTATGTGTAGGAAAAAGGGTAGTGAGGTGGAGCTACAACAAGAACTAGCATATATGGTGGATAACTTACGCAAATGAGAGCGAGAAGAGAAGAAAAGCACGGTCGCGAACTAGAAGTGATCAAGAAGTGATCCTGAAACTACTTACGTTCAAGCATAACACGAGACCGTGTTCTCTTCCAGGACTACGCCAAAAAGAGACCATCACGGCTACAAACGCTGTTGATTCATTTTAATTAAGTTAAGTTTTAAGTTTACTACAACCGGACATTAACAAATTCCCATCTGCCCATAACCGCGGGCACGTCTTTCGAAAGTTCAAAACCTTGCAGGGGTGTCCCAACTTAGCCCATCACAAGCTCTCACAGTCAACGAAGGATATTCCTTCTCCCAGGAAGACCCGATCAGACTCGGAATCCCGGTTACAAGATATTTCGACAATGGTAAAACAAGACCAGCACAGCCGCCGGGATGTGCCAACAAATCCCAATAGGAGCTGCACATATCTCGTTCTTAGGGCACACCGGATGAGCCAGACATCGGATTGGCATAAACCCTGGTTGCCCGGGGGGCGCCGGACATCGCTCAGGTTGGACCAACACTTAGAGAAGCACTGGCCCGGGGGGGTTAAAATAAAGATGACCCGCGGGCTCCGGAAACCCAAGGGAAAAAGGCTAGGTGAGGCAAATGTAAAACCAAGGTTGGGACTTTCTGGAGGAGTTTTATTCAAAGGGAACTGTCAAGGGGTCCCCAAAACAACCAACCGTGTAAGGAATGCAAAATCAAGGAACATAACACTGGTATGACAGAAACTAGGGCGGCAAGAGTGGAACAAAACACCAGGCCTAAGGCCGAGCCGTCCACCCTTTACCAATTATATAGATGCATTAATTGAAAATAAGAGATATTGTGATATCCCAACATATCCATGTTCCAAAATGGAACAAACTTCACCTTCACCTACAACTAACAACGCTATAAGAGGGGCTGAGCAAAGCGGTAACTTAGCCAAACAACGGTTTGCTAGGAAAGGTGGGTTAGAGGCTTGACATGGCAATATGAGAGGCATGTTATAGCAAGTGGTAGGTATCACGGCATAGCGATAGAGAGAACAAGTAGCATGCAAAGATAGAAGTGATTTCGAGGGTATGGTCATCTTGCCTGAGATCCCGCAAGGAAGAAGAACGAGTCCATGAAGAAGACAAACGGACGTAGTCGAACGGATCCTCACAACTCCGGAACGAAACCGAAGCTAACGAGAGAAGCAACCCGGAAAGAAGCAAGCAACATAGTAAACAACCATGACATAAACATGGCATAATGCGCAATTAAGTATGATGCATGTCCATTTTAATGAGGCATGTCATGGCAAAGTGCAACAAACAATACTACAAATTAAGTGGAGCTCAATATGCAACGAGTTGCTTATTGACGAAGCACCACGTGACTTATTTAGTTCTCTCCCGTTTATGTACTCAACAATATTAAATGTTGGTTAGTATGGCAAGAGGTGAAGCATAAGTAAACTAACTATGTAGTCAAATTTAAATGAGGCCGGAAATAACAAACAACAAGTCCGGAAAACCCTCATGTGCATATTTTAGGTTTGGTACCGTTTTGCCCTAAACATAATTTTTAGAGTTGTTAAACATGCAAAACAAGTACACCATGTTAAACTAGGCATTTTTCTACCCCATTTACATATAAAGTTTGTTAGGTTTGGAGCTACGGTTACTTAGTTAGGAATTAAAACATTTTACATGGCAATATGGGAAAATATATGCAAACATCATTTTAAACATTTTAAACATGCATGAAAGTTGGATATTATGAAACTAGATGAATGTCACACCCAAGCTAGTTCATGCACTAGAGTGTTGCATCATGTCTACTCTTCCAGAAAACTGAAATGGGGCTGGCAGAACCCCCAGCACCCCCCGGAAACAACTAGGGTTTACTAAAATCTTTTTCAATGAACCTGAAATGCCCTTCTAAAAAGTCCACCCTTTTTGTTTTGGGTTAGAACCTCTAACCAAATGGGTTCACATTTTTCCAGGACACATAAGGTCATTGGATTAAATCATTACTATTTGCATTTCGGCAATTTAAATCCTATAAATATTTTAAAATGCCCAAAAAATCTTGAAGGTATTTTTAGGATGTTGAGAATATTTTCAAATGTGCCTATGAATATTTTTAGGTTTTTCCTAAATGGAATAGTATTTTTACTATTTCAAAACACAGAACAGGAACAAGAAAAAACAAAAAGCAGAGGACTTACCTGGCGCTCACCTAGCAGGCCCACCTAGCCGGCCCAGCCCAGCAACCGCTCCAGCGAGCTGCTTGACTCGGCCAGGCAGGCAGGCAGGTGCTCGACGCCGGCACCAGCGCGCGCCACGCAGCTGCCTGCCGCCCTGCTTCCTCCCCTCGCCGTTCTGCTGGCCTGGGTGGATCACCCATTCCTCCCTCGAGCTCGCAGACACACCCCTTCCTCCCCAGCTCCTCTCCCTCACTCTCCCGCACCATGGCCGACGCTGCCGTGCCCGTGCCACCGTGAAACCCGCATCCACCGTCGTCCCCGTGCCGCGCTGCCGTGTCCGTCCGCTCCGCAGACAACGACCACGTCGAGCAGGCCGACACCCGAGCGCTCGCCCACTCTGGAGTCACCGCTGACTCCATCTCCCCCAACTCCGGCCGCCGAGATTGCCATCGCCGCCCCACTCAGCTCCGGCCTTCCCCGAGCCCGCTTCGATGCCTGCTGCGATCGCCGTGAGCCCTGCTCCATCCTCCCCCTCTCCGTTACCTCCCTCGTGTACCGTATGCACCACACCAAGCTCACCCGCACCCGCTGCCGCCAAGCTCGTCGCCGATGTGACTCCGGCCACCCACCAGCCACACCACCGTGACCAACACACTAACCGCACTCGCAGGAACCCATAGCACCACTCCACGCGCCCCGCCGTGCCCCGTAGCCTCGGGTTCGACCTCACCCGAACTCCGGCTGCTGCACAGCTCATCGCCGGCGACATTTCCGGCCACCCCGAGCTCCACCACTACCACCAAACGACGCGGCTTCCTCCCAGCTATGTGTAGATGCCCTCCGCCGCCCATTTGGTCGCCGGAGCACGAAACCCGCACTGCCCCGCCGCGTTTGGCCTCGCCAGCGGCTAAACGCCGGCAAGTTTGACTTTATTTGACCTGTGTGGGCCCAGGTTTACTCCCTCCTGAGTCTATGACAAGTGGGACCGCTCTACTAATTAACTTAGATTAGCACTAACTAAATTTTGTTAGTTTAAATAACTACTGACACGCGGGTCCCACTGGACAGGTTTGACCAGGACCAGCTCCGTTGACCGCTGACGTCACCATGACGCACTGCTCACGCAATAACTATTTTCTGGAAATATTCTTATACAGGAAATTCCAGAAAATACTACAAACTTAAAAAATTCATAACTTTTCATCTCTAACTCCAAATGCAAAGAGTTATATATGAAAATTGATCAGAAAAATCCAATCTTTCCATCTGTAATGGTTTCATGCATGTCAGAACACTTTAACCTTGATGTTTAGTTGAAACAAGCTAATGCACTTAAATGCCTTAATAACATAAGCTTCCATTTGAACCTTTGATTCAAATAGACTCAAACCAACTTGTTTCACAATGCATTAGTCAGGACACCTCATATTGCCATGTCATAGCATGCACCATACATTGGTCCCAAAACCAATGGACCCTCTTAGCTTCTTAACCACCATAGTTCTCTGTCCAGGAGTTGCAACTAGTTTATGGTGTTTATAGGTTATGTGTTGGCGGCCGTGCGTAGCGCTGACCCTAGGGGTGGTCTATGATGCGGTAGATACATCGTGGCACGGTGTACCGAGTCGCCCGTTTGGTGTCTCGGGAACCCCGTACACATCGTTCGGGGCCGTATGTGGAAACCTCGGCCGGACTCCCTGCGGATGGAACCTGGATAGGCGATAAACCTGGACTAGAGACTTGAGTGTTTAGGTAGGCCGTGGCCGACACCCTCGTTGGGGTTCCGCTTGAAGGTTGCCGAGTACGTGTCATGTAAACGACGGTAAGTGGTGAGAGCGTGTGTGAAGAAGTACACCCCTGCAGGGTTAACATCATCTGTTCGAATAGCCGCGTCCACGGTAAAGGACTACTTGGTTGCCTATGCAGTTCATAGACAAGTTAATGGTTACTACTAAAAGACTCAAGATAAGTGTGAGTACCGAGGATGGCCCTCTCGTAGGATGACGTGGGAGGATCCACAGTGGAGTATTGTGTTGGTGTTTAGTGGACTCGTGTGCGAAAAATATTTTACAAGTGGTGTCTCGTAGGATAGCTTAGCCAAGAGTCAAAGCTGGCTTGCTGCAATAACTCCACCACCTTGTTGAGAATGTGCATGTATAGTAGGATATGTTGTAAGACTTGCTGAGTACCTTTGTACTCATGTTGCTTTAATTACTGTTTTCAGACGACAACATCGCCCCTCCGACGGGTTTTACGTAGACCTCGATGTCGATGAGTGACTTGCCACCCAGGTGGTGATTCTGGCCATGGAGGGCCCTATGTAGAAAGACATGCTTCGTCAAGCCTTCTTATTTCTAGTGTCTGTACTCAGACTAATTTGCTTCCGCATGTGCTTGTATGCTTGTATGACTTGAGTGTCAGGTCATGTGACCCCTACATGTATGAACATGTTATGTATGGCTCTCCAGAGCCTTTAAATAAAGTACTTTGAGCTATAGAGTTTTGTTGTGATTCCATGTTGTATTTACACATATCGAGCATATTGTGTGTATGATTGAAATGCTTAGTATGTGTGGGATCCGACAATCTAGTTGTTTATCCTTGGCAGCCTCTCTTATGGGGAAATGTAGTCTAGTGCCTCCATGAGACATAGTAGTCCCCTATAGCCTGGTTCACCGGAGTCCTGCTAGCCAAGGACTACTGCTCAGGACACTTGACTGGCCGGCATGTGTTTCACTTCGTTCCTGTGTCTGTCCCTTTGGGGAAATGTCACGCGGTGACATCCGGAGTCCTGCCTAGCCTGCTACAGCCCGGGTTCCCGGAGTCCTGTTAGCCCAGTGCTACAGCCCGGATTCACACGCTGCTGACCGACATGCTCGATGTGATTCATGTATGCCTGTCCCCATAGGTTATTGCCGCTTTGGGTTCACGACTAGCCATGTCGGCTCGGGTTCTCTGTCATATGGATGCTAGCGACACTATCATATGTGTGATCCAAAATGCGCAAACGGTCCCGGGCCATGGTAAGGTGACACCCGTGGGAATACCGTGCGTGAGGCCGCAAAGTGATATGAGGTGTTACAGGCTAGATCGGTGTGACTTGGAATCGGGGTCCTGACAGCGTTGGCATCAGAGCCGGACTGCCTGTAGGTTCGTTGAGCCAAACTGGTCGATGTTGAGTCTAGAAATGCTTTAGTTATATGTAGGGGAATTGATTGTGGGAGGGAACGTAAGGCTCTTTTACTTATTTAACTTATGCCTTCTGATCTGAGTCATTCTCTTCTCATTCTATGTGGGTTAAGGACTAGGCTCTCTTCTTTCTATCAGGTTCACGTGTTACTAATCCGTAGTAACTTATAGGATTGTGGGTTCAAGCCTCAATTCAGTTTCTACTACTTATAGTATGTTGTCAGTTGAACCAGAACCTTGATATGATGTTGTTGAGTGGTTTTGCCAACTGTTGTGAATGTCTCAAATCTTTTTCTGAGCATTTACAGCCATTCTGCTGTCCGATTTCTCCTAGAAAGTTCTAATGCCTTTGCATTATTCTGTGCTTTCAGATGGCCACCCATTCCCAGAACCAAGTGGTTCGTCTGACTCGCTGCCTCAATGTACCCGGTCACACGGCCATGCTGGTCCGAGTGATGGTCAAGGAGCAGTTCTGAGACATCAATCAGAACCAATATCTTTGTACCGTCAGGATATATCCCTCTTATCATGTAGCCACTGAACCCCTCCACTACTCTTACGGACTTGGGGTTACTATCGAGATGTCCGTGCAGGACGCAGCTTACTCAATGATGACTATCATTCGAGCCAGAACTGCCTTGCTTTAGAACACCAATTTCCGCTACATGCCAGCCTCACTCCCTGAGGCACAGGGGTAGTATCAGACTTTGTACTATGACTCTACACATGAGGATTCACTACTCCGCACCACTACCGAGATGCTCAAGGACAAGGACCGCAAAAATCGTGCCTTGCGAATGGAGCTCTTCAACTCTCGTTCTGACCACTGGGCCACTTTGACACGGTTTGCACCTGCTGTGCAGGCCGGATAGATGGACATGAGGGACCTGTACCCCGTGCGGTCTGGGTTGCCAGATTGTATGGACTGGCGTGATGTAGGAGGCATCACCCCTCCTCGTGGTCCCCGGCTGCCACCGTTTGTTGGACCAAGGCCACATCTGAGTCCCTATGGCCCGCAAGCTCCACAGGACTGTCTGTTCCCAAATGATCATGTTCCGCTTCCAGGTTTTGGTGGTGACTTTTATGAGGATTACTACGGAGCTGTCTGAGCTAGTAGTAGTTTCACTAGTACTGTAATAGTTGTATTCTCCACAGTCCTGCGTGACCCGTGGGATACGACTTGGTGTGTATCACGCTCCGGAGGTGTAGAAAATAATGTATAGGAGCTTGGAATGCCTCCGATGAGATGTAACGTCTTTCACCGTAGTTGTACTCTAGCCTGGGCTTGTACTAAACTATGTACGGTGTATATGACCGATGGCATATATATGGCAGTTTCTATATTACCATGTCGTGCAATGAACATCTCAGCATTCCATGTTATCCATTACATTCCGCACTTCTTTGCCAAGATTGTGCCATCCTTGTCTAAAGCATTGTCTTGTTTTCCTAGGATGGTCAACACCCGCAGCAACCCTGCTGCCCAGAGCAGGGGGAAGCCAGTGCAGCTAGGGATGAGAATCTGCCTCACCCGTCTTCTCTGGCCGAAGTTATGCTGGAGGTAGAAAGAAACAAGTGTGAGACTAACCGCTTGCTGGAGCGGATTGAGCAGAACACTGCACGTCATCAGAGAAACGACTTCGTGTCAATCAATGACTTTATCAAGTTGTATCCACCAAAGTTTAATCATTCCCTCGAGCCCCTCGATGCAGATGATTGGCTTCGCAGCATCACCCGTAAGCTACGTTTTGCCAACGTAGCCAAAGCTGATAAGGTTACCTATGCTGCCTATCACCTCGAAGGCCCTGCTAGCCTTTGGTGGGAAAACTTTGAGGCTATGCGCCCGGTCGGCCAAATCACTACTTGGGCTGAATTCAGTGAGGCTTTCCGTGAGAATCACATCCCGGAAGGTCTCATGGATTGTAAGAGGGAAGAGTTCTGCAATTTCACCCAAGGCAGACTGACTGTGGATGCATACAGCCGTGAGTTTGGGAATTTGGCACGTTATGCTCCTGAAGAGGTATCCATCGACGCTAAGAAGCAGGCAAGGTTCCGCAAGGGACTTAGCCCCGAGCTTCATCGTGATCTTCGTCTGCACGAGTGCACCTCCTTCCAGAAGCTGGTCAATAAGGCCATCAGTGCTGAGACAGGTCAGACTGACTATGACGCTTCACGCAAGCACTCCCGTGATTTTGGTTCTTCATCCGACTCTGGATCTCAGAAGTGCCGAGTGTGGATTCCAAACACAGCGCTGCCACCCAGGTTCACTCTGAGGCCATCCTTTGAGGCTCCTCGCCCCAACCAGTAGTTTGCACCGCCTAAGACCTATGGTGGCCCCGCTGCTAATTCTGCTCCATGCCCCAATGTTATGACATGTTTGAAGTGTGGAGAGCTGGGTCATTACAGTCGAGAGTGTCCCCAGAACAACAACCCCAACCAGTCTGGAAAGTCCGTTGGCTGTGGTAAGCCAGCGGGAAAGACATTCTACGCCAAGCCAGCCACCACTACACGTGGCCATGTCAACTATGTCTCAGCTAAGGAGGCTCATGATGATCCTAACGTCGTCCTTGGTACGCTCCTTATTAATTGCCATCCGACATCTGTTCTTTTTGACACTGGAGCATCTCATTCATTCATATCTGAGAGCTATGCTCACTTGCATAACATGACATTCTATGACATGCCCACTTCCATGGTAATTCAAACTCCGGGTTCCAAATGGCAAACTTCTAGAGTAAGCCATGGGAATGAAATTCTTGTCGATAGACTTGTCTTCCTTGCATCTTTAATAGCTCTCAAGTCCTCGGACATAAACATCATCTTGGTATGGACTGGATGTCAGCTCATTATGCTAAGATTGATCGTGCCACTAGAACCGTTCAACTTACTCACCCATCAGGCAAGACAGCCAATGTCTTAACTCGAGTGGCCAAGCAGCAGCTTTACTCCCTAAATGCCAACCCCCTTCCAAACCTTGAAGATATTCCGGTAGTCCGAGACTTCCTGGATGTCTTTCCAGAAGAATTGCCAGGTGTTCCACCTGACAGGGATGTCGAGTTCGTGATAGACCTTGTTCCAGGAACCGTCCCAATTTCTAGAAGACCCTATAAGATGGCACCCTTAGAACTAGTCGAGCTTAAGAAACAACTCGATGAGTCCTTGAAAAACGGTTTCATCCGTCCTAGTTCTTCTCGTTGGGCTTGCCCCGTCCTCTTCGTCAAGAAAAAGGATGGAACGGATCGGATGGTTGTAGATTACCGACCTATCAACTTGGTCACTATCAAGAACAAGTATCCGCTCCCCAGGATCAACGATCTATAGGATCAGCTCGCTGGATCCTCAGTCTTCTCCAAAATGGATTTGAGGTTGGGCTACCATCAAATCAAAATAAAAAACGGGGACATTCCCAAAATGGCCTTTGTTACTCGTTATGGCCAATACGAGTACACCGTCATGTCCTTCGGTTTAACCAATGCCCCAGCCACCTTCTCTTGGTTAATGAACTCGATCTTCATGGAGTATTTGGATAAATTCGTCGTGGTATACCTTGACGACATACTCATCTACTCCAAGAATGAGGAAGAACATGCCGAACATCTAAGGCTGGTATTGATGAAACTTCGAGAGCATTGCCTTTATGCCAAATTTTCCAAATGTGAATTTTGGTTGCCAGAAGTGACCTACCTAGGCCATGTAATCTCTAGTAAGGGTATTGCTATCAATCTCGAGCGATTTCAAGCCGTCCTTGATTGGACTCCACCTGAAATGGTCAAGCAAGTTTGGAGCTTCCTTGGCTTAGCGAGCTATTGTCGCCGCTTCGTCGAGAATTTCTCCAAGGTTGCTAAACCTCTAACTAAACTCCTCAAGAAAGATAAAAAGTTCGAGTGGACCCCACAGTGCGAGTTCAACTTTCAGGAACTGAAAAGACGCCTGACATCTGCTCCCGTACTGGTACCACCAGATTTCTCCAAGGACTTTATTATCTATTGCGACGCCTCACGACAAGGACTAGGTTGCATACTCATGCAAGATCGTCAGGTAATTGCCTATGCTTCACGGCAATTACACCCACATGAGGAAAACTATCCCACACATGTTCTAGAGCGTGCAGCTGTAGTCCATGCACTTAAAACTTGGCGACATTACCTTCTCGGTAATCGTTGCGAGATCTTCACTGATCAGCATAGTCTGAAATATATCTTGACCCAACCGGATTTGAATCTCAGGCAAAGACATTGGGTCGAGTTGATCACCGATTACGACTTAGGAATAACTTACACCCCGGGAAAACCAATGTCATGGCTGATGCACTAAGTCGTAAATCCTATTGTAACAATCTGATGTTACAACAGGGTCAACCACTTCTCCTTGAGGAATTTCGGAAGCTTAACCTTCACATTGTTCCTCAAAGATTCCTATCCACCCTGGTGGCGAAACCTACCCTTATGGATTAGATCATCAAAGCACAGAAGGTAGATCCGGGAATCTCCCGTATTAAGAGAAACATTAAGAAAGGAGTCGCGAATTGTTTCTCCATTGATGATCAAGGTGTCGTATTCTTTGGAAACCGCTTAGTGGTTCCCAAGGCACGAAACCTGAGGCGGTTGATTCTTAAGGAAGCTCATGAATCCCCTCTCACCATTCATCCCGGTAGTACTAAAATGTATCAAGACCTACGCCAGAGGTTTTGGTGGACTAGGATGAAGAGAGAAATTTCTCAACACATTGCTAGTTGCGATGTCTGTCGTCATGTTAAAGCAGAGCATCAACGGCCTGCTGGCACCCTTCAACCTTTGGCTATTCCTGAATGGAAATGGGATAAAATCAGTATGGATTTCATTACCGGGTATCCCAGGACCAAGAGAGGGAATAATGCTATCTTCGTCGTTATCGATCGTCTTTCCAAAGTACCCCACTTCCTACCTGTTCGCGAGAGTATGACCGCTAACCAGCTAGCTGACTTATACATCTCCCGAATAGTGTCTCTTCATGGTGTCCCATTGGAAATTAACTCAGATCGTGGGAGTCTCTTCACCTCTCGATTTTGGAAAGTTTCCAAAATTCCATGGGGACTCGTCTCTCTTTTAGCACCGCCTTTCACACCCAATCAAGTGGTCAAGTAGAGCGAGTCAATCAAATTCTAGAGGATATGCTCCGATCTTTTGTCATCTCTTTCGGTATGGAATGGGAGAAATGCCTTCCATTCGCGGAGTTCACTTATAACAATACTTATCAAGCTAGCTTGGGCAAAGCTCCTTTCGAAGTTCTCTATGGATGAAAATGTCGAACGCCTCTTAACTGGTCAGAAACCGGGGAAAGACAACTCTTTAGTCCGGATATGATTCAGGAAGCAAAAGAGAAGGTTCGTGTTATTCGTGAGAAATTGAAAACAACCCAATCTCGTCAAAAGAGCCAATATGACCGCAAACATAAGCTCATGACTTATGAAGTAGGCGAGAAAGCTTACCTTCGGGTTACTCCTTTAAAGGGAACCCATCGTTTCGGTATCAAAGGCAAATTGGCTCCTCGTTACATTGGACCCTTTCACATTCTAGCCAAATGAGGAGAAGTTGCCTACCAATTGGAACTACCTCCGCATCTTTCCAGAGTTCACGATGTCTTCCACGTTTCTCAACTCAGGCGTTGCTTCGCGGATCCTATCCGTGGAGTGGACCATGAGACGCTTGATCTCCAAGATAATCTCACCTATCGGGAATAGCCCGTTCATATCCTTGATCAAGCCGAGCGTAACACTCGACGCCATAACATCATGTTCCTCAAGTTTCAATGGTCACACCACTCTAAGAAAGAAGCCACTTGGGAAAGGGAGGATCGTCTTTGACTTGAGTACCCCACCTTCTTTCCAACGGATCCTAAATCTCACGAAGAGATTCTTTTGAGTGCGGGTGAGTTGTCACACCCTAGTTAGTTCACACATTATAGTGTTGCATCATGTCTACTCTTCTAGAAAACTGAAATGGGGGTGGCAGAACCCCCAGCACCCCCCGGAAACAACTAGGGTTTACTAAAATCTTTTTCAATGAACCTGAAATACCCTTCTAAAAAGTACACCCTTTTGGTTTTGGGTTAGAACCTCTGACAAAATGGGTTCACATTTTTCCAGGACACATAAGGTCATTGGATTAAATCATTACTATTTGCATTTGGGCAATTTAAATCTTATAAATATTTTAAAACGCCCAAAAAATCTTGAAGGTATTTTTAGGCTGTTGAGAATATTTTCAAATGTGCCTCTGAATATTTTCAGGTTTTTCCTAAATGGAATAGTATTTTTACTATTTCAAAACACAGAACAGGAACAAGAAAAAAACAAAAAGCAGAGAGCAGAGGACTTACCTGGCGCTCACCTAGTAGGCCCACCTAGCCGGCCCAGCCCAGCAACCGCTCTAGCGAGCTGCTTGACTCGGCCAGGCAGGCAGGCAGGTGCTCGACGCCGGCACCAGCGCGCGCCACGCAACTGCCTGCCGCCCTGCTTCCTCCCCTTGCTGTTCTGCTGGCCTGGGTGGATCACCCATTCCTCCCCCGAGCTCGCAGACACACCCCTTCCTCCCCAGCTCCTCTCCCTCGCTCTCCCGCACCATGGCCGATGCTGCCGTGCCCGCACCACTGTGAAACCCGCGTCCGCCATCGTCCCCGTGCCGCGTTGCCATGTCCGTTCGCTCCGCAGACGTCGACCACGTCGAGCAGGCCGACCCCCGAGCGCTCATCCGCTCTGGAGTCGCCGATGACTCCGTCTCCCCCAACTCCGGCCACCGAGATCGCCATCGCCGCCCCGCTCAGCTCCGGCCTTCCCCGAGCCCGCTTCGACGCATCCTGCGATCATCGTGAGCCTTGCTCTGTCCTCCCCCTCTCTGTTACCTCCCTCGTACACCGTATGCACCGCACCAAGCTCACCCGCACCCGCCGTCGCCGAGCTCGTCACCGACGTGACTCCGGCCACCCACCAGCCACACCACCGTGACCAACACACTCACCACACTCACAGGAACCCGTAGCACCACTCCACGCGCCCCGCCGTGCCCCATAGCCTCGGGTTCCACCTCACCCAAGCTCCGGCAGCCGCACAGCTCATCGCCGGCAACGTTTCCGGCCACCCTGAGCTCCACCACTACCACCAAACAACGCGGCTTTCTCCCAGCTACGCGTAGATGCCCTCCGCCGCTCATTTGGTCGCCGGAGCACGAAACCCGCATGGCCCCGCCGTGTTTGGCCTCGCTGGCGGCTAAACGCCGGAGAGTTTGACCTTGTTTGACCCGTGTGGGCCCAGGTTGACTCCCTCCTGAGTTTATGAAAAGTGGGACTGCTCTGCTAATTAACTTAGATTAACATTAACTAAATTTAGTTAGTTTAAATAACTACTGACACGCGGGTCCCACTGGTCAGGTTTGACCTGGACCAGCTCCGTTTACCGCTGACGTCACCATGACGCATTTCTGAAGCAATAACTATTTTCTAGAATTATTCTTATACAGGAAATTCCAGAAAATACTACAAACTTTAAAAATTCATAACTTTTAATCTGTAACTCCAAATGCAAAGAGTTATATAAGAAATTTGATCAGAAAAATCCAATCTTTCCATCTGTAATGGTTTCATGCATGTCAGAACACTTTAACCTTGCTATTTAGTTGAAACAAGCTAATGCACTTAAATGGCTTAATAACATAAGCTTCCATTTGAACCTTTGATTCAAATAGACTCAAACCAACTTGTTTCACAATGCATTAGTCAGGACACATCATATTGTCATGTCATAGCATGCATCATATTACTGCATATTTCCATGTAATGATTGTGTTCAGTGGTGTCTTTCGTGGTAGGTTCTGCCTCCGAGGATATTCACGAGTATCCAACTGAAGGGCAGTACCCTACTACTACTCCATCAGGCAAGCAGCCCCATTGATCATATTGATACAATCCCATGTTCTCGCTCCTACTCTCTTCTACTTCATTAAGACAACAACGTTTCAAACTGTTGTGTGCTGTGGTAGTTGAACCCTTATCCTCTGCATGACCTGTCATTGCCATAGTAACTAGATGAAACCCACTAGCATGTGTAGGAGTTGATTGAGCCATGTTTGTGTTTCCTACCTTGCTATGCCTGCTATGCTTAGAGTTGTGTCAGGTCTGGTTCATCTGGGTGATGGGCTAGAGTGAAATGATTACGTCGGTAATGTGAGGGATGTGTTGAACATGATTTGGTAAAGGTATCGATGAGAGGCCATGTAGGAGTACATGGTGGGTTGTTTCATTGAGGCCGTCCTTAAGAACTGAGATCTGTATGTGTGATTCAAGAATCAGTTACTACCATACATTCGGCCCGAAACCAATGGACCCTCTCAGCTTCTTAACCACCATAGTTCTCTGTCCAGGAGTTACAACTAGTTTCTGGTGTTTATAGGTTATGTGTTGGCAGCCGTACATAGCGCTGACCCTAGGGGTGGGCTATGATGCGGTAGATACACCGTGGGACGGTGTACCGAGTCGCCCGTTTAGTGTCTCGAGAACCCTGTACACATTGTTCGGGGCCGTATGTGGAAACCTCGGCCTGACTCCCTGCGGATGGAACCTGGATAGGCGATAAACCTGGACTAGAGACTTGAGTGTTTAGGTAGGCCGTGGCCGACACCCTCATTGGGCTTCCGCTTGAAGGTTGCCGAGTACATGTCGTGTAAACGACGGTAAGTGGTGAGAGCGTGTGTGAAGAAGTACGCCCCTGCAGGGTTGACATCATCTATTCGAATAGCCGCGTCCGCGGTAAAGGACTACTTGGTTGCCTATGTAGTTCATAGACAAGTTAATGGTTACTACTAAAAGACTTAAGATAAGTGTGAGTACCGAGGATGGCCCTCTCGTAGGATGACGAGGGAGGATCCATGGTGGAGTATTGTGTTGGTGTTTAGTGGACTCGTGTGCGAAAACTATTTTACAAGTGGTGTCTCGTAGGATTGCTTAGCCAAGAGTCAAAGCTGGCTTGCTGCAATAACTCAACCACCTTCTTGAGAATGTGCATGTATAGTAGGATATGTTGTAAGACTTGCTGAGTACCTTTGTACTCATGTTGCTTTAATTACTGTTTTCAGACGACAACACTGCCCGCTCCGACGGGTTTTACGTAGACCTCGACGTCGATGAGTGACTTGCCACCCAGGTGGTGATTCTGGCCATGGAGGGCCCTATGTAGATAAACAGGCTTCGTCAAGCCTTCTTCTTTCTAGTGTCTGTACACAGACTAATTTGCTTCCGCATGTGCTTGTATGCTTGTATGACTTGAGTGTCGGGTCATGTGACCCCTACCTGTATGAACATGTTATGTATGGCTCTCCGGAGCCTTTAAATAAAGTACTTTGAGTTGTAGAGTTTTGTTGTGCTGCCATGATGTATTTACACATATCGAGCATATTGTGTGTATGATTGAAATGCTTGGTATGTGTGGGATCCGACAATCTAGTTGTTTATCCTTGGCAGCCTCTCTTACAGGGAAATGTAGTCTAGTGCCTCCATGAGCCATAATAGTCTGCTATAGCCTGGTTCACCGGAGTCCTGCTAGCCCAGCACTACTGCTCAGGACACTTGACTGGCCGGCATGTGTTTCGCTTTGTTCCTGTGTCTGTCCCTTCGGGGAAATGTCACGCGGTGAGATCCGGAGTCCTGCCTAGCTTGCTACAGCCCGAGTTCCCGGAGTCCTCTTAGCCCAGTGCTACAGCCCGGATTCACACGCTGCTGACCGACATGCTTGATGTGATTCATGTATGCATGTCCCCATAGGTTAGTGCCGCTTTGGGTTCACGACTAGCCATGTCGGCCCGGGTTCTCTGTCATATGGATGCTAGCGACACTATGATATACGTGAGCCAAATGGCGCAAACGGTCTCGGGCCATGGTAAGGCGACACCAGTGGGAATACCGTGCATGAGGCCGCAAAGTGATATGAGCTGTTACAGGCTAGATCGGTGTGACTTGGAATCGTGGTCTTGACAATGAAATTCTAGTCATTTTACATATATAAATTATTTACATATGATGCACGATTGTGAAGTTATTAAATGCATAAAGTTTAGGGGCTATACTGCAAAACTGGTTTCTCCGGATAATTAGCAGAATCACAGAGGCCAGAAAAAAAATGGAACAAGCTAAAAGTGGCTGGCCCAAAAGTGCACAGGGGAGGCTGGGGCTGCTCACATTGGGCCTGGCCCGGTCGATGGAGCAGCGGCTCGAGCGCTGGGCCTCACGGGCGTGGCTAGCTTGATCTGACGAAGGGAGGGCCGTTGGTCAACGCGAATGCTGGGCGCTCGATGACTCACGCCAGCTCAATGCAGAGCACGACGCGGCAGCAGCTGCAGGCAAGCTGAACATGGGACGGAGAGGCATGGCTCCAGGCGCGGGACGGCGGCCTCCGGCGATTGGACGATGGCGGACTTTGCGCATGAGGTCCACACTACGCGAGGGGAGGCGTGCGAGAGGAGGCGATGCAGGCGAGCGGCAACTCTGCTCGATGCAGGGCAGTAGGGGCATTCGGCGCAGGTGGGGAAGTAGTGGGTCGGCGAGGAGGTGCTGCAAGGAGGCCTCGGGCGCTATGGCGGTTCGGGAGGAGGCGGCTTTGTCGTGGCTCGTCGGATGGAGCTCGAAGCAGAGGAGGCAGGGAGTTGGCACAGGGCAGAGATGGACTCAGAGCTCCGGTGGGACAAGGCTTGGCAGCAGCTTGGCACCGGAGATGATGATGGAGAGGCACGTAGGAGGAGGTCCTGGGGTCGAGGACGACGGATCCGTCCATTGCCATGGTGGAGCCGACGCGGAACCGGAGCTGCTGGTGCCTGAAGCCTCCTGGACGCCATGGCGGGCTTCTGCGAGGGAAAAAGAGACGGAGCCAGATGCGAGGGAAAAAGAGAACGAACCACCGTAAGGATGGAAAATGAAAGTGGCAAAGGCACAAATCACCGGAAGAATTAAAATTCAAAGAAGATACTTGAGGGAATATAGATACACGAGAACAAAGAGATCACAAGCTAAATAGAGAATACTCGGTAAGATTTGGAGAACGAGAACTGAAAGCTGGAATGAATAATTTTCAGATGATGGCCTTCGGAGAATCAAACTGAAAAGACTCCTGAATTGCTCCGGATGGGTGAAAAGAATTCTCACAATCGAAAACAATTATGAGAGGATGGCATCAAGCTAGAATCACGAATCTTTGAGAGAACGGGTAAGGATTTAAGAGGAACTCTTCTTCGGTCTTCAAAATTCGAGAATGACGACGAGAAACACCACCATGAGTTGTTGAGGCACTTTGGAATGAAATTAGAAAGTTTGAACCAACGATGCACAGAATTTGAAAGATCTTGGAGAAAGGCATTTGAATTATGACAATTCATTCTTACGTCAAACTTTGAAATGAATTTGAAAATAACTCCGGAAAAATAAGAAGAGTCAGGTAAGATCCTGGAAAAAGACATGTGGGTTAGGGCCCACTCAAAAGAAATACCGTTGAAATGATTTGCAGAGATATTGCATCGGTTGAGTTAAATGGCTTGAATGAGATAACAACCTCGAGATATCTTGAATGATTGAGAATGGCAACGCGAATCTTTCAAGATATCTTCAGTACTTCGGAACAATTGAATAGCGAGGAGTAGATGATTAAGAGGTGCACATGCATGGGAACGCCTTTGAAATGAGGAAAAGGGATACGATCAACACCGAAAGCTTGATTTGAATCCACCGGAGAAGAAAAAGAACGAAGAATGATGAACTTCAAGCTCCCTTTATCATCTTCATGAGAATCATAGGATAAGAACATTGAAGGAAAAGAATGAAGAAAATTCACATGAATAAAATGGATACTTTATTAATAAATCCGAGTCCTCGAAGAAAAAGGGTTGGAGGGCGGGAAAACAAAGGCAACTTGGGACGGATGAAACAAACAACATTGGGAAACTTAGAATTGATCTTGCGGATGTTAAAATGATCGGATCCACTTGAAAGAGAAGCACACCGGTTGAAAAAAGGATTGACATGACAATCTTGATTATCAAGAGGGATTGGTATTCAAATAAAAATATGGGAACACCACTTAGGAAAGGTATGGAATCAACACTTGACATTGAAGCAACTCGAATACCACAACTCAAAACAACACAAAGGATTGGCTTGAAGAATAAGCCGGAAACAAACATAAGATAGACCCCATGTCGTATCATGTGTCTATTGGAAGGATATCCTACGATATACTTGAATTCCCACTTATAAACTCCCGAAACTTTCTGGTTATGCAATCAGGTGTTGGGGATACAGGGGAAGCATAGTATCTCACACAAAACTAGAAAATCCTACATCCAGCTTTATCCATCCTTCAACACATAACCAAGAAATCTTTGAAAATCATTGACCTCAACCTTCGAAAAGCATTCGTTATAGGTTATCTCACCAACAACTGCATAAAAGAGATTTTCGATGTCGGCGAACTCAGGTATTCCAGAACTGCAACGATAAAATTGTGACGACAACACCTCGGAGCTCAACTCCCCGGGACACTTCCCCAACCCCTAAATGTCAGGTGGCACCAAGAACAATCTTCTTGTCACAAAACCATCGGAATGATTCCAAGATACCCGCGTGATCCTAAAAAAAATTCGTGAAAATTTGAGGAGAGAAGGGTCAAAACTCTACGTCAGGAGGCCTCACCAGAGCGACGAAGGGATTGTGAGTAAAAAGAATCCTACTCTCCGATATATATAATCCTATAAGACTCAAAACTTTTTTTCTAGACTCAACAACACCAACGATTCGATCAAGCAGGGGGCTCCTAAGTCGGGGAAGGCTCTGATTACCAACCTGTAACACCCATGATGCAGCTATATCTCCCACGTGTCGGAGCACGATTCAGAGGCATAACCTCATAGTAGGCATGTCGCAAGAGGGGTAATCTTTACACATCCCATGTACTGAATGAGAGGGGGATAAAGAGTTGGCTTACAATTGCCACTTCACACAATACATAAATATAGCATTACATCATCCAGAATACAATCAAGGTCCGACTACAGAACCAAAATAAAAGAAGACCACCCCTAATGCTAGATCCCCGATCGCCCCGACTAGGCTCCACTACGGATCAACTGGAAATGAAACAACACAACGAACACGCCTTCATCGAGCTCCCATCTGAGCTCAATTGCGTCACCTGCACTGGTATCATCGGCACCTGCAACTGTTTGGAAGTATCTATGAGCCACGGGGACTCAACAATCTCACACCCTCGCGATCAAGACTATTTAAGCTTATGCGTAGGAAAAAGGGTAGTGAGGTCGAGCTGCAGCAAGCACTACCATATATGGTGGCTAACTTACGAAAATGAGAGAGAGAAGAGAAGCAAAGCACGGTCGTGAACTAGAAGTGATCCTGAAACTACTTATGTTCAAGCATAACGCGAAACAGTGTTCTCTACCCGGACTCCGCCGAAAAGAGATCACGGCTACACACGATGTTGATTCATTTTAATTAAGTTAAGTTTTAAGTTTTCTACAACCAGACATTAACAAATTCCCATCTGCCCATAACCGCGGGCACGACTTTCAAAAGTTCAAAACTAGCAGGGGTGTCCCAACTTAGCCTATCAGAAGCTCTCACGATCAACGAAGGATATTCCTTCTCACAGGAAGACCCGATCAGACTCGGAATCCCGGTTACAAGACATTTCGACAATGGTAAAACAAGACCAGCAAAGCCACCCAGATGTGCCGACAAATCCTGATAGGAGCTACACATATCTCGTTCTCAGGGCACATCGGATGAGCCAGACATCGGGTTGGCATAGACCCTTGTTGCCCAGGGGGCGCCGGACATCGCTCAGGTTGGACCAACACTTAGAGAAGCACTGGCCCAGGGGGTTAAAATAAAGATGACCCTCGGGCTCCGGAAACCCAAGGGAAAAAGGCTAGGTGAGGCAAATGTAAAACCAAGGTTGGGCCTTGCTGGAGGAGTTTTATTCAAAGCAAACTGTCAAGGGGTCCTCATAACACCCAACCGTGTAAGGAACGCAAAATCAAGGAACATAACACCGGTATGACGGAAACTAGGGCAGCAAGAGTGGAACAAAACACCAGGCATAAGGCCGAGCCTTCCACCCTTTACCAAGTATAGAGATGCATTAATTAAAAATAAGAAATATTGTGATATCCCAACATATCCATGTTCCAACATGGAACAAAGTTCACCTTCACCTGCAACTAACAACGCTATAAGAGGGGCTGAGCAAAGCTGTAACTTTGCCAAACAACGGTTTGCTAGGAAAGGTGGGTTAGAGGTTTGACATGTTAATATGGGAGGCATGTTATAGCAAGTGGTACGTACCGCGGCATAGCGATAGAGAGAACAACTAGCAAGCAAAGATAGAAGTGATTTCGAGGGTATGGTCATCTTGCCTGAGATCCCGCAAGGAAGAAGAATGATTCCATGAAGAAGACAAACAGACGTAGTCGAACGGATCCTCACAACTCCAGAACGAAACCAAAGCTAAAGAGAGAAGCAACCCGAAAAGATGCAAGCAACATAGTAGACAACCATCACATAAACATGGCATAATGCACAATCAAGTATAATGCATGTCCATTTTAATGAGGCATGGCATGGCAAAGTGCAACAAACAATACTACAAATTAAGTGGAGCTCAATATGCAACGAGTTGCATATTGACGAAGCACCACGTGACTTATTTAGTTCTCGACCGTTTATGTACTCAATAATATTAAATTTTGGTTAGCATGGCAAGAGGTGAAGCATAAGTAAACTAACTATCTAGTCAAATTTAAATGAGGCCGGAAATAACAAACAACAAGTCCGGAAAAACCCTCATGTGCATATTTTAGGTTTGTTACTGTTCTGCCCTAAACATAATTTTTAGAGTTGTTGAACATGCAAAACAAGTACACCATGTTAAACTAGGCATTTTTCTACCCCATTTACATATAAAGTTTGTTTGGTTTGGAGCTACGGTTATTTAGTTATGAATTAAAACATTTTACATGGCAATATGGGAAAATATATGGAAACATCATTTTAAACATTTTACACATGCATGAAAGTTGGATATTACAAAACTAGATGAAATTCTAGTCATCTTACACATATAAATTATTTACATCCGATGCATGGTTGTGAAGTTATTAAATGCATGAAGTTTAGGGTCTATACTGCAAAACTGGTTTCTCCTGATAATTAGCAAAATCACAAAGGCCAGAAAAAATGGAATCGGTCGAAACTGGCAGGCCCAGAAGTGCACAGGGGAGGCTGGGGCTACTCACAATGGGCATGGCCCGGTCGATGGAGCAGCGGCTCGAGCGGTGGGCCTCACGGGCGCAGCTGGCTGGATCTGATGAAGGGAGGGCCGTTGGTCAATGCGGATGCTAGGCGCTCGATGACTCGCGCGAGCTCGATGCAGAGCACGACGCGGCAGCGGCTGCAGGCAAGCTGAATAGGGGACGGAGAGGCATGGCTCCAGGCGCGGGACGGCGGCCTCCGGCGATTGGACGACGGCGGACTTGGCGCATGAGGTCCAAACTATGCGAGGGGAGGCATGCAAGAGGAGGAGATGCAGGCGAGTGGCAACTCTGCTCGATGCAGGGCAGCAGGGGTGTTCGGCGCAGGTGGGGAAGTAGTGGGTCGGCGAGGAGGTGCTGCAAGGAGGCCTCGGGCGCCATGGCGGTTCGGGAGGAGGCAGCTTTGTCGCGGCTCGTCGGATGGAGCTCGAAGCAGAGGAGGGAGGGACTTGGCACAGGGCAGAGATGGACTCGGAGCTCCGGTGGGACAAGGCTTGGCGGCAGCTTGGCGCCGGAGATGATGATGGCGAGGCACGTAGGAGGAGGTCCTGGGGTCGAGGACGACGGATCTGTCCATTCCCATGGTGGAGCCGACGCGAAACCGGAGCTGCTGGTGCCTGAAGCCTCCTGGACGCCATGGCGAGCTTCTGCGAGGGAAAAAGAGACGGAGCCAGATGTGAGAGGAGAAACTTGATAAAAGACTTCAATGAACCGCTGGTAGGATTGGAAAGAATGAATGAATTAATATGATAATGGAGGAAGATAAATCTCGAATGAACCACCGTAAGGATGGAAAATGAAAGTGGCAAAGGCACAAATCACCGAGATGAATTAAAATTCAAAGAAGATACTTGAGGGAATATAGATACACGAGAACAAAGAGATCATGAGCTGAATAGAGAATACTTTAGCGATGCACCGGTAAGATTTGGAGAATGAGAGCTGAAAGCTGGAATGAATAATTTTCAGATGATGGCCTTCGGAGAATCAAACTGAAAAGACTCCTAAATTGCTCCGGATGGGTGAAAAGAATTCTCACAATCGAAAACAATTATGAGAGGATGGCATCAAGCTAGAATCACGAATCTTTGAGAGAATGGGTAAGGATTTAAGAGGAACTCTACTTCGGTCTTCAAAATTCGAGAATGACGATGAGAAACACCACGTTGAGTTGTTGAGGCACTTCGTATTGGAAATTAGAAAGTTTGAACCATCGATGCAAAGAATTTTGAAAGATCTTGGAGAAAGGCATTTGACTGATGACAATTCATTCATACGTCAAACTTTGAAATGAGTTTGAAAATAACTCCGGAAAAATGAGAAGAGTCAGGTAAGATCCTGGAAAAACACCTGTGGGTTAGGGCCCACTCAAAAGAAATACCATTGAAATGATTTGAAGAGAGATTGCACCGGTTGAGTTAAACAGCTTGAATGAGATAACAACCTCGAGATATCTTGAACGATTAAGAATGGCAACACGAATCTTTCGAGATATCTTCAGTACTTCGGAACAATTGAATAGCGAGAAGTAGATGATTAAGAGGTGCACATGCATGGGAACGCCTTTGAAATGAGGAAAAGGGATACGATCAACACCGAAAGCTTGATTTGAATCCACCGGAGAAGAAAAAGAACGAAGAATGATGAACTTGAAGCTCCCTTTATCATCTTCATGAGAATCACAGGATAAGAACATTGAAGGAAAAGAATGAAGAAAATTCACATGAATAAAATGGATAGTTGATTAATAAATCCGAGTCCTCGAAGAAAAAGGGTTGGAGGGCAGGAAAACAAAGGCAACTTGGGACGGATGAAACAATCAATGTTGGGAAACTTAGAATTGATCTTGCGGATGTTGAAATGATCGGATCCACTTGAAAGAGAAGCACACCGGTTGAAAAAAGGCTTGACATGAAAATCTTGATTATCAAGAGGGATTGGTATTCAAATAAAAATATGGGAACACCACTTAGGAAAGGTATGGAATCAACACTTGACATTGAAGCAACTCGAATACCACAACTCAAAACAACACAAAGGATTGGCTTGAAGAATAAGCCGGAAACAAACATAAGATAGACCCCATGTCGTATCATGTGTCTATTGGAAGGATATCCTACGATATACTTGAATTCCCACTTATAAACTCCCGAAACTTTCTGGTTATGCAATCAGGTGTTGGGGATACAGGGGAAGCATAATATCTCACACAAAACTAGAAAATCCTACATCCAGCTGTATCCATCCTTCAACACATAACCAAGAAATCTTTGGAAATCATTGACCTCAACCTTCGAAAAGCATCCGTTATACATGTTATCGCAATACTCCCGAGCTCCCGCCCCAGTACAGGGTGGCGTCGAGGTTATCTCACCAACAACTGCATAAAAGAGATTTTCGATGTCGGCGAACTCAGGTATTCCAGAACTGCAACGATAAAATTGTGACGACAACACCTCTGAGCTCAACTCCCCGGGACACTTCCCCAACCCCCAAATGTCAGGTGGCACCAAGAACAATCTTCTCGTCACAAAACCATCATAATGATTCCAAGATACCCGCGTGATCCTAAAAAAAATTTCGTGAAAATTTGAGGAGAGAAGGGTCAAAACTCTACGTCAGGAGGCCTCACCAGAGCGACGAAGGGACTGGGAGTAAAAATAATCCTACTCTCCGATATATATAATCCTATAAGACTCAAAACGTTTTTCTAGACTCAACAACACCAACGATTCGTTCAAGCAGGGGGCTCCTAAGTCAGGGAAGGCTCTGATTACCAACCTGTAACACCCATGATGCAGCTATATCTCCCACGTGTCGGAGCACGACTCAGAGGCATAACCTCATAGTAGGCATGTAGCAAGAGGGGTAATCTTTACACATCCCATGTACTGAATGAGAGAGGGATAAAGAGTTGGCTTACAATCGCCACTTCACACAATACATAAATATAGCATTACATCATCCAGAATACAATCAAGGTCCGACTACGGAACCAAAATAAAAGAAGACCACCACTAATGCTAGATACCCGATCGCCCCGACTAGGCTCCACTACGGATCAACTGGAAATGAAACAACACAACGAACACACCTTCATTGAGCTCCCATCTGAGCTCAATTGCGTCACCTGCACTAGTATCATCGGCACCTGCAACTATTTGGAAGTATCTATGAGCCACGGGGACTCAACAATCTCACACCCTCGCGATCAAGACTATTTAAGCTTATGGGTAGGAAAAAGGGTAGTGAGGTGGAGCTGCAGCAAGCACTACCATATATGGTGGCTAACTTACGAAAATGAGAGAGAGAAGAGAACAAAGCACGGTCGTGAACTAGAAGTGATCCTGAAACTACTTATGTTCAAGCATAACGCGAAACCGTGTTCTCTACCCGGACTCCGCCGAAAAGAGATCATGTCTACACACGATGTTGATTCATTTTAATTAAGTTATGTTTTAAGTTTTCTACAACCAGACATCAACAAATTCCCATCTGCCCATAACCGTGGGCACGACTTTCAAAAGTTCAAAACTAGCAGGGGTGTCCCAACTTAGCCTATCAGAAGCTCTCACGGTCAACGAAAGATATTCCTTCTCCCAGGAAGATCCGGTCAGACTCGGAATCTCGGTTACAAGACATTTCGACAATGGTAAAACAAGACCAGCAAAGCCACCCAGATGTGCCGAGAAATCCTGATAGGAGCTGCACATATCTCGTTCTCAGGGCACATCGGATGAGCCAGACATCGGGTTGGCATAGACCCTTGTTGCCCAGGGGGCGCCGGACATCGCTCAGGTTGGACCAACACTTAGAGAAGCACTGGCCCGGTGGGTTAAAATAAAGATGACCCTCGGGCTCCGGAAACCCAAGGGAAAAAGGCTAGGTGAGGCAAATGTAAAACCAAGGTTGGGCCTTGCTGGAGGAGTTTTATTCAAAGCGAACTGTCAAGGGGTCCCCATAATACCCAACCATGTAAGGAACGCAAAATCAAGGAACATAACACCGGTATGACGGAAACTAGGGCAGCAAGAGTGGAACAAAACACCAGGCATAAGGCCGAGCCTTCCACCATTTACCAAGTATAGAGATGCATTAATTAAAAATAAGAGATATTGTGATATCCCAACATATCCATGTTCCAACATGGAACAAAGTTCATCTTCACCTGCAACTAACAATGCTATAAGAGGGGCTGAGCAAAGCGGTAACTTAGCCAAACAACGGTTTGCTAGGAAAGGTGGGTTAGAGGTTTGACATGTTAATATGGGAGGCATGTTATAGCAAGTGGTAGGTACCGCGACATAGCGATAGAGCGAACAACTAGCAAGAAAAGATAGAAGTGATTTCGAGGGTATGGTCATCTTGCCTGAGATCCCGCAAGGAAGAAGAATGATTCCATGAAGAAGACAAACAGACGTAGTCGAACGGATCCTCACAACTCCAGAACGAAACCAAAGCTAACGAGAGAAGCAACCCGGAAAGATGCAAGCAACATAGTAGACAACCATCACATAAACATGGCATAATGCGCAATCAAGTATGATGCATGTCCATTTTAATGAGGCATGGCATGGCAAAGTGCAACAAACAATACTACAAATTAAGTGGAGCTCAATATGCAATGAGTTGCATATTGACGAAGCACCACGTGACTTATTTAGTTCTCTCCCGTTTATGTACTCAATAATATTAAATTTTGGTTAGCACGGCAAGAGGTGAAGCATAAGTAAACTAACTATCTAGTCAAATTTAAATGAGGCCGGAAATAACAAACAACAAGTCCGGAAAAACCATCATGTGCATATTTTAGGTTTGTTACTGTTCTGCCCTAAACATAACTTTTAGAGTTGTTAAACATGCAAAACAAGTACACCATGTTAAACTAGGCATTTTTCTACCCCATTTACATATAAAATTTGTTTGGTTTGGAGCTACGGTTATTTAGTTATGAATTAAAACATTTTACATGGCAATATGGGAAAAATATATGGAAACATCATTTTAAACATTTTACACATGCATGAAAGTTGGATATTACGAAACTAGATGAAATTCTAGTCATCTTACATATATAAATTATTTACATCCGATGCACGGTTGTGAAGTTATTAAATGCATGAAGCTTAGGGTCTATACTGCAAAACTGGTTTCTCCTGATAATTAGCAAAATCACAAAGGCCAGAAAAAAATGGAACCGGTCGAAACTGGCAGGCCCAGAAGTGCACAGGGGAGGCTGGGGCTACTCACATTGGGCATGGCCCGGTCGGTGGAGCAGCGGCTCGAGCGCTGGGCCGGCGCGGCTGGCTGGATCTGATGAAGGGAGGGCCGTTGGTCAATACGGATGCTAGGCTCTCGATGACTCGCCTGAGCTCGATGCAGAGCACGACGCGGCAGCGGCTGTAGGCAAGCTGAACAGGGGACGGAGAGGCATGGCTCCAGGCACGGGACGGCGGACTTGGCGCATGATGTCCACACTACACGAGGGGAGGCGTGCGAGAGGAGGCGATGCAGGCGAGCGGCAACTCTGCTCGATGCAGGGCAGCAGGGGCGTTTGGTGCAGGTGGGGAAGTAGTGGGTCGGCGAGGAGGTGCTGCAAGGAGGCCTCGGGTGCCATGGCGGTTCGGGAGGAGGCGGCTTTGTCGCGGCTCGTCGGATGGAGCTCGACGCAGAGGAGGCAGCGACTTGGCACACGGCAGAGATGGACTCGGAGCTTCGGTGGGACAAGGCTTGGCGGCAGCTTGGCGCCGGAGATGATGATGGAGAGGCACGTAGGAGGAGGTCCTGGGGTCGAGGACGATGGATCCGTCCATTCCCATGGTGGAGCTGACGCGGAACCGGAGCTGCTGGTGCCTGAAGCCTCCTGGACGCCATGGCGGGCTTCTGCGAGGGAAAAAGAGACGGAGCCAGATGTGAGAGGATAAAGAAGGAACGGGAAGAAGGAAGGGAGAGGTGGCATGACGGGGTGGCGCGGGGTCACTGTTCCCTGGCCGCTGGATCGATCCAGTGTGGCTGGTGGCAACGGCGATGCTGGTTGGCCCGGCGCTGAAGACGAGGTGGAGCTGTGGTTGTTGCGGGGGGAGATGAGGAGGGGATCTAGGAGGATCCCAAGGGAGAGAGTGGCGGCGGCGGTTGAGGACATGGATAGGACATGCGGGCTAGAATTTAGGGATTAGTCTAGGGTTGCCACTATATATAGCAATAGGATTTTGGGTAGGGGCTAATCCGGTCCCTTCGATTAAGATCGGATGCCCGACATAAATAGTCTAGGGAGACCAAAAAGAAAAACAAAGATGTTTCGTAGATGTTTGGGGATGATCCGGACCCATCGGTGACGACCTCCCGGGTCGGGTCCGGGACAACTTTCAGACGCGTGCGCGAGGAGGGCCGCGAACATAACCGAGAGAGGTAAGTAGCGGACTGTGTAGATGGACTAGAGAGGAAAGAGAGGGAAAGCCCGACAACAGTTTTCGGAGACTGAAAACGTCCGACGTTAGACCAACTATACTGCCGCTATAGTTATCCGTTGGGGCATCAAACGAACTCCGAATGTGATGAAACTTGGCAGGCGGCCTACCTACAACATAACAACACCGCATGCCAACTTTCAACCCATTCCGATAACACTTTCCAGCCACTTATCAACTAATATTTCAGAGGTGCCGCGGGCGCGTGCAAGTGTGTCTGGGCTCAGAACGGACAACAGAAAGAACCGGGAAACCGGGAAGGATGCAAGTTTTCAAAACATGATCATGCAATGCACATGATGACATGATAAGATGCAACATGCAAGCGAATGACATGACACGACGGTGAATAACTGGAACACACCTGGCGCAATGGTCTCGGGGCGTTACAGCGGAGTCTGCCGGCTAGAGGACGCGGGGCCCTGCCGGACACGGACGCGGAGTCCGCCGGCTAAGTGGGGGCGCGCGAGCGCACCAACTGGGTGTAGCCTCCGAGCCCGTGGGCAACTTTGGAAAAGTTGGGCGGAGGGTCTTCGCTGTTGTTGATGAAACCGACGGTGACATCGAGGGTGCCGGGCGCAGACGCGGGGTCCGCTGCCTGGAGGGCGTGGGGCCCTGCCGGACGCGGATGCGGAGTCCGCCGGCTGAGTGGGGGCGCACGAGCGCACCCACTGGGTGTAGCCTCCGAGCCTCCGGGCGACTCGAAGAGTCTGTCGGAGGGTCTTGCTGTTGATGATGTGGACAACGGCAATGGAAACGCTGGTTGCGGCCGGTGTCGGGTCTGTCACCCGCGTGTAGCCTCCGAGTCTCCGGGCGAGGAGGAGGGTTTTCCACGGAAATGATCATGCAAAAGACAAAGTTAGTCCACGTAGATATATCAAATGTTTTGTTTTTAGCATTGCAAGTTTTATGCGGAGGGTGTCGACTCGGTTTCGTCCGAGCCCCCTTTAGTCTTTTTCATGTCCCCTCCGCTCTTTGGCTTTGCCTCTTGTTAGATATACAGTCCGGAGCCGGTCTATAGCTGTTACAAAGAGTGGCCGCGGAGTGGAGCGTACAATACTCGGACAACTGGAGCGGATTTGACCGAGTAGATACTCATAAAGGAAACGGCCGGGTTACCTATGTCGTCTTTTCCTAGATGTTTTTCGCGTGGGGTGACCTCCAGCTTTTGCTCTCGCTTGCCGGACAGCCGCGCTGCGGTCTGCGACTGAGAGTGGGCACTCGGTACCGTGTGCGCTACTAAGTCATCTGTGGGAACGAACATATCGGGCCGAGCGGCCAGCCTCCGGGCCGAGACTAGCTGACACCGGGGCAAATAGTAGTGCAACTGTAAAGAAGCGGATGTGGTCCCCGAGTGTCACTCAGGGTTATCCGTGTATACAGGTGGTGCGAAAGTATGCGGGTCAGGAGCCTACATTGGTTTTCATGTAGACAAGGCAGGTGTCTGACGATGACGGCCGACCGCCGGCTTGCAGCCGGCGGATCCCGCCCAGTGGGTGCAGCCTCCAGGTGGCTCGAGGGGTGCCCAGCCGGTCGGATCCGTCTGGTCCGGTGTCGAAGCGGACAGATAGCCGGGTTGGCTCGCCAGCCGGCCAGGCGTAGGCTAGCGATGACGCGCGCGAGCGAACTGCACTGTCATTTTTTCTTTCTCTTTTTTTTACACATTCGGCCTGACCAGGCGTGTTCCTTTTCTTTTTCCAGCAAGCATATCTTACTTTTCGTTCTTTCTGTCACCGCGCGGGGCAGCCGGCCTAGGAGGGCTAAGCCTGGAGCCACGGGGACCGGCAAGCCAGCGGCCGACCAAGGGCAGCCCGGGAGCATGGGCAGGGCCGGAGGTAGGCGCCGACGGGACACCGCAACCCGGGCGTGCGCGAAGCCGGCAAGCGTCCGGGTCACCGGGTTGGTGGGAGGAGCCACCAAGCGGCCGGGTCGCCGAGGAAGCCAGCACGGACGAAGTCGGCAGGCCGGGTTGCGGGTAAGCCGGTAGGCCGAGTTGCAGGGAATCCGGCGCAGGCAAAGCCGGCACGCCGGGTTGCGGGGAATCCGGCGTGGGCGTGCAGCTTCAGGCGCAGTTTGGGTCAACGAAGCCGGCCGCTGGGCGGGGTCGGGCATCGCAGGCGGAGGCGCCGTGAAACGATGCAGCGACGCAGCTGAGCGGGCGCATAGAAGGTGGAGCTGACGCGCAGGACGAAGCGGAGCAGGTGATGCAGAGGGCGGACTGCAGGGCGCTGGGCGTGGGCGGAGCCACGCGCTGGGGTGGAGCTGCGCCACGAGGCCGAGGGCGGCTGCGAAGACTCAGTAGGGCGGAGTGCGGCGGCCGGACATGCACAAGAGCGGGCAGCATGAAAGCGGATGCAGTGGGCGGAGGCCGGACGCAGGTGATAGCAACGAACGACGCATTGACTGGGTAGCATACGGGCAGTGCCCAGGTAGTGTATGAGCAATGTGCAAGCATTATCTGGCTTGTGTATAGCTACGGTTTGACCATTGCATGACTTGCGTCTGGCTAGCTTGTATAGTTGATATATGAAAGATTACGGCCGGAGCATGGCGCAGCGTGGAGGGGAGCAGACGCGGTGTGGCCAACCGAAGCGAGGTGGCGTAGCGCACACGTGGACAGACGGCCGGCGTCGCAACGATGGTGACGAAGAGGCCGACGCCGACGCCGACGAGGAGGATGCGCCGTCCAGCGCGATCGCTCCGGGGGCTGGTTGATGTCGAGCCCCCGAGCGCTACTGAAGGGACGGCGCGATGCCGCGGTGATGATGAAGAAAATGGCGAGGCCGACGACGGGGACGCGCCGTCCCGTGCGGTTGCCCCGGAGGCGTGTTGATGTCGAGCCCCCGAGTGCTAGCGAAGTGACGGCACGACGCCGCGGTGATGATGAAGATGGTCCCGCCCGGACCGTGGTTCCATCTGCAGCTTGCCCCACAGTGGGCACAAACTGTCATGGTTATCTCGCGGGCGGGTTCGTGAGACGACAGATGCCACGGGGTGGCTTGAGGCGAGGGCAAGACTGCTCTTGGAGATCAAGGGACGGGATTGAGCAAACAACACGTGGTGATTTACCCAGGTTCGGAGCTCTCCGAAGAGATAATACTCCTACTCCTGCATGTCTGAATATATGTGAAATATATATTGCAGTACAGAGCGCTCCTTAAGCTGTATCCGGATGAATCGAGAAGCCGGCTACACTTATCTTCTACTCGGCCTCATATGTGAGTGAGTGTGGATGAGTGTGAGTGTGGCATGAATGGCCTTGTGTCCGAATGAGTGTTGTGGCTGTATATGAGTGTGCGTGAGCATGGATGGATGGATGTGATATACATTAGTGTGTGGGTGCGTGTCCCCTTGGCCAAGGCAATGCCTTCTTGGCCAATGGTGTGACCTCTTCTCCAAGAAAGTGCCTTCCCTGGGTCACTTCATACAATAGTGCCTAGGGACAAGTAGCACTGTACATGATGTCGCGTGTGACGAGTGAATAGTGTAAGCTTTATCAGTAACAGTGGTCGCGGTATGGCCGTCTTATCGGTGTCCCGTCGAATGTGATGTCGCGGCTGACTTCGCGTAGTAGGCCAGCTGGAGTAGCCGGACAGGGACCCAGCCGGGCGGCCGGGTTGAGGAGTCCGGCCGGGTTGAGGGACTTGGTCGGGTTGAGCAACCCAGCCAAGTGCAAGCCGGACTGAGGGGCGTTGCTGGCCCTGATGTTTTTTAAGCGTCGTTTGCCGTCTTGGGCCTACCCGGGGGTCGTCCCCCCGACAGCACGTGACCTGGCATACTAGCGGCGGCTGAGCTCACTCGAGGGCCGGGACCTGAGGACGTAGAGCATGAATGAGAGTGTGGGGAAGGGGGAGGTTCGCATGGGCCTGGCCTAGCTATGCTTCGGACGCCTATGGACGAATCTGGCGCATCATGACGAATCGACCCCAGACCGTCAAGAAAAGTCCCGAGCCCAGGTTGACTAAACCGCTAAGGACTAAGAACTATACTAACCGCAACCCTGGTGCAGCAATGTCACCCTCCTTTCTAACCTCTCGATGGATGCTTGAGCACTAATTGGGACCTCCTGAGCATTGCGCCTCAGGAACTCTTACTGGACCTCGGGCCATTCACCTCCTGGCCTTGACCACGGCACATGACCTGGCATACCAGCGAAGGCTACAACCTGCCTGGGGACCAGGACCTGTCAGCGTAGAGCGCCAAGTCCTCGCGAGGTCGAAAAGGGAGACCGAGCTGAAGTAGGACTCGCACTCGTGCAAGATCATAATAAGGACAATATTGACAAGAGACATTACAAAACCTTTACACACCCCCACGGGGGCATTTCTTGATTCCTCGCAGGAAACAAAAGATAGGAACTTAGGGAGTCCTAACTACACGTGCCCCTACGGACGACGCCATCATCAACAGTGGACCATCAGAGGCTGGCGCCAAACTCATCCAGATCAGCGGCGGCGGCGGCCTAACGCTGCAGCCCTGCTCCTAGCTCAGCAAGAGCTTGGGGGCACGTAGCTATTGTCGCTCATCTCTAGGGTATCATAGAGCTCGGGAGAATCGCTAGACTCCCAAGTATAGCCGCTACTTCCAGAAGAACATCTGGCGACGCGGGCAGCAGACCCTGCCCAACTGCGGCACCACCATGATGACCCCACCTGGGGCAACACTCCAGACAGCGGCCTTCTGCGTCGAAGACCTTGAAGAACAGTGTGGAGGCGCCGTCGTAAACGAAGTGCATCGCGAGGGTGCCCTCCGCACAACACACTTGGACGACCTCACCCCAGCTTCGGGCCATGAAGATCTTCCCTGAGGAGACGGCCTTAACCTCCGCTCCAGTCACCGGCGTGTCGCAGTCGGCGTGCTACAGCCAAAGCTCGAGGGGCCCCCTCGGCGGCATCTTAGCTGAGAAGAAGGAAGGGAAGCGGATCCAAGTGCTCGGGGGCATGGCCGCCCACAGCACGAGCTCGCGCGAGGAGTCCATGGTGTGGACTCCAGGGGCGGCGACGTGCGCCACCGCGGCACGGCAACCATGGCCACGGTGCACGCGCCGACGCTCATCACATCTCTCTCCTGAGCCCCCGGCTTGGGCGTACAGGGGTAACGGATACCCGGGAGGAGGCCGCTCGCACCAAGGCCTCGTCACCATCTGCATCGTCCCCTCGTCGCAGCGGTGGGCCGGCCTCTTCTTCGGCGGGAGCGGCGCCAGCCCGTCAAGGGGAGTCTTTCCTTTCTCCGCCGCGGAAAACCTTCGGATGGGCGCCATTGGTGTCGGCAATGGCGCGACGGGGAAGAACCAAGCGGAATGGGAAGATATGGACGACGGGGGATTCGCCCCTCCCATTTATAGCAGGAGAAGGCCAACCAGCGCCCCCCATGATCACAGGAAATGATGGTTTTTCCTTGCATGTTGCAGGGACTTGTCTAGTCAGGCAGTTGCCAAGGTTGCATGGGAAAGCGGAGACGCCCACATCCAATCAACCGCCATGCGTCGACCAAGGCCGCAGGATATTGTGGCCCATGGCGCTCCGCACTTGCCCCTTGGCTTCGCCTCGAAGCCAAGCCCGAGCGCGCCTTGGGCCCGGGGGCTACTGTCGGCATTCTGGGAACGGGGGTCCCTAGACTTGCCTGCCTCGGCCCACGGCGTGGCTCTGCGAGCGGGTCCGTACGGCCCATCTTCACCAACAAGCACCCAAGACCCTCCCGAGGGGCCAAGCCTCACAAGGTGGACGACACAAGACCTCCTCAGGAGCGGCCTCACTAGGCTAGCTCACGAGGGGCAGAGAGATCAAGGCCAGGCAAACCTCACGAGGTTTCAATGACGTGATCCGTGACGATCAAGATCAGGCAAGCGCCAGGCGGGCTCCAGTGCGCACAGTGTCCTCGTTTCCTCTTTGGTGCTAAGGAAGCAAGCGCAGGCGCGGAGTACCGAGGTGTCAAGCAAAGGTTTCCATATTAGTGCAACGAGACCAAGAACAGCGGGACGGCAAGACGGAGGTTGCCGTGGAGCCCAAGATGGTGTTACCACCAGAGCCTTTTGCAGGCGAAGACTGCTTTTTTTAGGATAAGATATACTAGTTGTCCCCTTTCAAATTGGCCGTTGTTAGCTCCCTTCCCGCTCAATATCTGGGGAGAGGACCAGGGCCTCTATAAATAGGATTAGCCACCACATTAGGCAAAGGTGGACTCGAGCTCATTCAGTTCATCCTCAACCCCACCAAGCACAAGAACACCTCGCCTCAAGAGGTTGTTCTTCCCCTTCTACTGTTCATCCTCAGCCCTAGAGGCAATCCACCACCACCACACTAGAGTAGGGTATTACACCACAATGGTGGCCCAAACCAGTATAAATCTTGTGTCCTTTGTGTTGCGAGTTCGTCGAGTTAGTCCTTGAGATCTTAGCGAACCTAGGACATGGATCGATTGGGGGAGATCTTTGTGCGCACCCCAATGTTTGAACATTGAGGGTTTTGCTGGAACCCGATTGAGATCCGAAAGAAGCATTGACATTCTACTCAAAAAACATTGAAATAGCTGATCAGCTTAGAAAAGTGGTGCGTGAAGACAATCTCAAGCTCAATGTTTTCGATTATTCTGTTCGAGTTACAGGGAAGAGTCGACAAGAGAACAAACCTAAAGATGTGGACAAAATGGTTTGGTATGCGTTGAATAACTGTCCTGAGATACTACCTTATATCAAGTAAGTGCTAAGTACTACAACTTATACATTGTAATCTACTAAACTTACAACACATTCTTATATATTTAGATGTTTGATGCAATCACTATGTTGTGCAACATCCACAAAAAGGAGTTACTGTCGTATTTGCCTCTCAAAAGACGTTTTTTATCTACTATGTAAAATTGTGTTTGCTATGACAACTGAAACCTGATGAACGTGTTGTTTAGTGTTTTGATGTGAGAACATCACTTGTTATGTATGTTCATTTGTGTTTGGTGACTGTATGATGAATAAAACATGATGACATTGTTGTTTAGTTGTACTCATATTTGGGTGTGAAACTTGAATTTGATGACATAGTTTTCTGTTGGACTACAATTTGCTCGACGTCATCGAATGGGAACAAAGCTGACCCAGCAGGGCCTCTGCTAATTTATTTATTTATTACCAAAAGGGCATGTGCTATTTATTTATTTATGAGAAAAAGGGGATGCCCCCCCCCCCATTTCTGTTACCAGGAATCATTAGATTTTCACAACACTACGCCCAACCTGCTACACAGGTTTCATTCATTACTAGTTTCAGCAAAGTGCTCATGTCATAGCCACTGAATACATCACGAGTGCTACATACACTGTAAATAAAGAGACATTCATACTAGAGAGCACATCGATTTTGCCCATTATCTTCACAAGCTCTTACATCTCCTCATTATTGTCAAGGCCGTTCAGCAGCTATTGCTTGGCCATGATCAGAGGAACTGCATCTTTAACCTTCTGCTCTACATCTTCGCCTTCTACCATTCCTTCAGTTACTTGTCCAACACCACAACCTGCTGGTACTGGGATTCCTCAGCTAACCAAATAATCAGCGTAGTTGCGTTCCCCCACATCAGCAACTTCCCAGAACTACGAATCACACGAATCTTCCCTTTTCTGCACGAATCAAATTGGAAGATCATCAACCAAACTATTAAAAATATCAGAAACCGAAAGCAGTAGAACAACACTTAAACATATTATTACCCCATGATTCGGGCATTTGTAGAAGACTCGACCAGGGTTGAGGATTGTGGTTGAGACGCGACAGATGACTCTGCGTGATTTGCTGCAGTGGCACCACACCAACGGTAGCGGGTTGCGATGAGCAACTGGCTGCGGTGCATTTGCATGTGGGGGTGTGATGAGACCCATAGGCGATGGTACGGGTGGCGACTTGGCGCATATCTAGTTGTTGCCTGTTGAAGAGTAGGTGGATGAGCAGCCAACGAACATGGTTGATGCGGCTAGAGCTTCTGATGCCAGGAAAAGTAAGTAGAGAAGAGGAGAAGCGAACGTTCGATATGTCAGTTTCGTTACTTGCATAGTAGCATAGCACCATATATAGTCATAGTCTAGGTTTGGATTCGAACCAGCTACAGGAGCACGTCTCTCTTTCTTCTAAAACTCAGGAACATCTCTTTACTGCTACACTAGTTTTTTTGTACGCCTTCTCAAGTCTTTGATTTTCTTTCTTCTTTTTCCTTCCAAGGAAGGAAAGAGGACAAAATTGAGATTTATTGTGACTCAAATCCAAACCTCTCGGTTGAAAACCAAGGATGCTAGTCACTTATGTGGCGAACATTCCCTGGAGGACGGCAGATGAACGCATTTTCCTCGCAGTTTTAGTTGCGGCGCAAGATCAAACGGTCGCATTTTCCGGAATGTTATCAGGCGAGCAAGCTCAGTTTTCTTTTCTTCCTATATATGAAAAAGTATGCTACTTGGTGTCAGCTTAGTCAACAAACGATTGTGCCAACCTTGACAGTTGGATTGACATTCAACGTCTGTCGTGTTGCTTCAGTCTCTTCTTCCTCCAGCCGCCAAAGACAAACCAGCTCCGGCGGGACCGCCTGCTCCCGCCTCCCACGGCTGGTTGTGCTGCCGCGCACGCATCGTGGCCACATCGCACCCTAAAACTCTATGCATCTTCCCCGGCTCCTGTTCGTTCCCATCCGAGGCCTCACCATCGTCCTCCGCCTTGGTTCGCTCGCCGCGGCGCCGCCCTCCGGTGTTGTCAACATAGTCAACAACCGAGAGGAATAAGGAGATGAATGTACATGGTGAGGATGACAATAGGTATCAACTGAGTTGTTCGAGAGCTGTGGCCCGTCTAGCACATGACCAGCCTAGTTTTTTTTCCTTTCTGAAAATGGCTAGCCCAACTATTTAGTTTTTTTGCAGAATAACGAATGTAGGCCTACTTGTTTTTCTACGCCCTGCTGGGCCAGAAATCTTTCAAGACAAGGAGGGATGCATTTTGCCGAAAAAATGGGCTATAAGTAATATTAAATGTGCTGTAAAATGAAAAAATACAGCAAACAGACAATTTTTTCCAAAATACTTTTTTATTTCGGATTTTGATATTTTAAATTTCATTGTTTTGGTGCGGGTAAAATTTCATTGGATTTAAATTAAGGTATGTTTAGTTTTTAAATTAATTTGAATCTGGCAAGAAATTTCAGGCTGTATGCTGTTTGGGGCAGATTTGGAGGATGACTTGTGGGTCTACTAGGTTGACGTGTACGAAAGGCTTTGTCAACTTAGTCCACAAACGATTCTAGCAGCAGTGACCGTTGGATGTTAATAAAACGGCCCTGCTACTTCTTCAATATCTGATCTTCTTGCTCGAGCTGCCCAAACCAGCGCCGGTGGGACTGCGTGCTCCCGCCTCCCATGGTCGGCTGTGCTGCCGCACAGGCTGCACCGCCCCACCCTACTCCATTGCTGGCCAGGCCATTCCTCTGCTCACCCACACCTTCTCTTATTTTCAGGCGATGGCAGCCGGACCAGTAAACCCTCATACTCCCCACCGCGTGGGCAACCACTACCGAGTCTTCCCCGGCTCCGTGTCGTTCCCTTCCTAGGTCTCACCGTCATCCACAGCCCTGGAGCTCTCGGCGCGCCGTGGTCAACGAATGACATCCATCAGACGTGGACTCTACGTGGAGAGGCTGATAGCTGGGTCCACGGCCGCACACAAGGAAATGCCTCCTTATTACGCGCAAAATAATGATTCCTCCACCTGACATCTGGGACCCACCGGAAGGGGCCTTTGTATTTCATGAAAAAAATCCCCCCCCCGCCGACAGGTCGGAGCCACCAGCTATATCTTCACACCCAAGTAAGTGCCTCCTTATTACTCACAAAAAATAAATACTCCCCCTGCTAGCTGGGACCCAGCATAGTGGGAGACTGACATGTGGGCCTACTAAGTTGACGGGGACGTAGGGCTTTGTCAACTTAGTCAATATCAACGATTCTAGCTCCAGTGACCGTACGATGTCCATCCAATGGTCGTAGTGCTTCTTCAATCTCTGGCCTTCTTGCTCCAGCCGCCCAAAGCAGCGCCGGTCGTGCCGCCTGCTCCTGCCTCCCATGGCCGGCTGTGCTGCCACGGAGGCCTCACCACCCCTACTACTCCCACCACTGGCCAGGCCCTGCGACGACGGCAGCCTCACACTGCAGCCGAACCAGTGAACCCTTGTACTCCCCTCCGCGTGGGATCCACTGCCACGTCTTCCCTGGCTCCGCGTTGTTCCCTTCCTAGACCTCGCCGTCGTCCACCGCCTTGGTGCTCTCGGCGCGGCGTGGTCAATGTGGTCAACGAACGACTTCCATCGGAAGAGTAATGTATATGGAGAGGCTGACAGCTGGGTCCATGACCGCAACAAGCAAGTGCCTCCTTATTATGTGCAAAATAATGATTCCTCCACCTGACAGCAGGGACCCACCGGACGGGCCACTGTATCAAAAAAACGTTTCCCCCTACTGCTGCGACCCACCAGCTACATCTTCGCACCAGCTACATCTTCGCACGCAAGGAAGTGCCTGACAGTCGGGACCCACTCGGTTGAAGCCTACATAGTGTTGTCATTCTGGTCGCGAACGTGTACTTAGATACGATCAATCTATCTACAGGCTGCAGCGATGAACCATGGCCGTGCAAGGAAGGGCACGTGTCATAGTACAGGCACGCACGTATCGTACCACAGGCGCGCACATAGCATGTACATGTACGCATAGCGGCCAGTTTGCAAGAAAGTAAATACGCCCATGTACGTACATACGGGCGGGGTCTCAAACACCTACTCGCGCATACGTATGGCCAGGGCTCGTGTACGTGGTTGGGTCATAACGGAGAAACAACGTCGTCGTTGTGTTCATGGAGATCCAACCGGCTGGGTCAGAACGGTAAGCGTCATCGTGTTCATCGGGAGCCAACTAGCTTGGACAGAACAGCCGATTGAAACGAGGCCTGGCCTATAGCAGAACAGAGGAAACGGCCTTGTGTTCGACTAGCCACGGTCGAAATGGGATCCTGTTCATCAGGAGAGGTCTGGCGTACAGCAAAACGGAGGAAACGAACTTCTCTTGGACCTCCTACAGTTGAAATGGGGTCCTGTCCGCAAAACGAAGGAAACAGACTTGTGTTGGAGCATTACGGTCGAAATAGGGGTCCTGTTCATCAGGAGGGGTGTGGCGTACCGCAAAACGGGACTCCAAGGGATATTGTTCATCTCCACCATCGACCTCCTCCAGCCTCCATGGGCTACTGTTCATCCATAGTCGACCTCCTCCAGCCTCCAGCTATGACTATTCATCCACGGGCTCCTGTTCATCCAGCCTCCACCGGCTACTGTTCAACCACCCCTCACCGGCTACTATTCAACCAGCCCTCCACGGGGTCCTATTCATCCAGCCCTCCACGGGGTCCTGTTCATCCACCGGCTCGATTGATCGGGGTACTGTTCAACTAGCGGCAATGGCATCTACAACCACGGGTTCCTGTTCAACCAACCCCCACCGGGAACTGTTCATCCAAACCCCCCAACAACGCTCACTGTTCATGCACATGCAGCATCGATCGACTTTAGTTAGCAGCAGCAGCGAAGGAATCGCTCGATCGGGTTCAGTTAACAGCCATCTACCGATCGCTCGAGTTCAGTAACGCGTAGCCTCCAATGCAATCACTCGGGTTCAGTTAGAGCCCAACGCATCGCTTGGGTTCAGTTAGAGCCCAACACCTCACACACACGCGCGTACGTACGGGAGAAACGCGCATCGCTTGGACCCCGACCACGCACCATAACCGAAAACTCCCTGATATTTTCCTCGCCCTCGCTTCTACCACAGTTTTTTCCGTCATGGACGGCCCAAAGAATGTCATGCAGCTGCGTCTTCGGCCCGCCCAGGATGAAAAGACCATTTTCTGTCATGTTTTTTGTCATATAAGTAGGACCCCACCACATCTATGATGATACCGGGTTTTATCACAATTATTGTCATATAAGTGTCATAAGTATGACAGCAAAAACTTTCGTTCGGCCCAAAATGTCACGGATGTGTCTTTTTTTTGTAGTGCTCGTTGAGGCATTACTCCCCTTTTTGTTCTTGCGGTAGCTTTAGTGCTCTACACCGTCAGGTCCCGGTCCCTAGGCGGGCTCCAGCCATCGCTGGTATGCAAGGTCACAATGTCGTGGTCAAGGCCAGGAGGTGGGCGGCCCGAGGTCCAGTAAGAGCTCCCGAGGCGCGATGCTCGGGAGGTCCCCCTTGGCGTGCAAGCAGCTCCCTGGAGGCCGAAAAGGAAAGCAGCACTGCCGAAGCGAGTTTATGAGAGCGGTGGGCTTCAGATAGAGGGATTCGCTTTTATTACGCATGGGTGACTTATCTTTTGGCAAACCTGTGGTGATTCCTTGCACGTCACCTGGCTTGTGCTTCAACGGTGAAGCTACTAGGTAGGGCCACACCGGTCTCCCCTTTCCCCGCTCATCTGGATGCTATGCATCCTCGGGTCTCGACCTTCAAGCGAGGCTTAGCCGTCACTGGTATGCCAGGTCGTGATGCTGTGGTCAAGGACAGGGGGTGAGGGCTGGAGAGTCAATAAGAGCTCCTGAGGTGTGATGATCAGGAGTTCCCCCCTTTAACGTGCAAGAGAATCGCGTAGAAAAAGGGGCGGCCGGCGAGACCGCCTGTAGTTGAGCTCCAGAGATCCCTGCTGGTTAGTTTGGGAGAAAAGGATAACTCATAACTATGTGTGTTGTCCTACCGTTGTTCTTTCTGCAAGAAGATGAAGGCACTGAGGATCTCGTGAGGTGAGCCAAAGCTCTATCGCATAGGTTCATCAGCGTTGCAGGGATGGACCCACGCACAAGCATCGTTCCAGCATGTGAAGCCCCCGTTGCAGGATGAGCGAGAGGCCGCTCAGCAATGGGGGGAGCCGCGAAGGGCATCAGGTGGGTAGGTGATAACATAACTCATCTTACGGGGGAGGATAAAGCTAGTTCAGATAGATGCAAGAACAATACATGCTGCAGGGACAAACCCATGCGACCTGGGGATGATGCAGCCCGAGGGCCGCCCCCAACAAGGTAAACTAAAGATGCAAAAGGATACGTGCCGCAGGGACAAGCCCATGCGACTTGGGGAGGATGCAGCCCGAGGGGCGCCCCCACTGAATAAACTAGAAGATGTCACCTTGTGCCGTGCTGGAGGGCTGTTGGAGCAGCCGAAGACGCATGTTGAAGAAGTCTCTCCTCACGAGCTGCCTGGGTCCTGAGCCTCGAGAAGCCTTGGGGGCTCGGGAGGCCGATGAAGGATCATCGCCATCTCCTCCAGGACCGCATGATGCCTGGCCTCTTGAGCAGCCACGATGCTTCTCAAGCGACACTGGAAGGCGGCACCCGCGTTCGGCAAGCCAAAAGGCATATGAACGTAGCTGTGAGGTGGACCCTTACACCGGCTAGTGCACGAAGGCCAGAAGCGCTCTTGAGTTGCGGCTTTGTTGAGCCCGTGGATGTTGACGCAGATGCACAGCTTGTTGCCCTCGCCAGGACAAGAAGCTGCACTGGGTGGTTGGCGATGGTCGCCACGCATAGGTCTCGCCTCTTGAAGCTCCTCGGTCGTCTTGGTGATGAACTCCTGAGCACCTAGCAGCTTGTGCCTAGTGCCCTCATGAGGGAAGCGTGCGGTGAAGCATGCCTCCATGTGGTGCCCGAGCGCCTCCCTCGTGATATTGGCTAGGTCAGAGGCCCTCTAGAAGAGAGCTCCCGAGCCCAGCCTAAGGAGGGCACCGGGCATGCCTTCCTATGTGAGAGAGGGGGCGCCCCATCTGTGGGCGTTGGTCCTGAGGTGGTGCCACTGGAGACACCGCTCTCCTGAGTCTCTTGGTGGAGCAGCTGCTTCTTCTTCTTGGGGAATGCATCAGGAGGGTAGATGGCGCCTTTGATGTCTGGGTCTTCGACCGCCGCTGCCTCGTAGGCACACTCAAGGGAGCACACCGTGTCCTTCTCCTCGTAGGTGCCCATGACGACGCTGCAACTTCCTGGCATCTTGAGGACGTTGTAGTCGTTGTGGTTTACCGCCATGAACTTGGCCAGGTCCATATATCGAAGGATGGCATTGTACTGCAGACGGATGTGGGTGACGTCAAAGTCGATGAGCTTGGTGCGGTAGTTGTCACGCTGGCCGAAGGTGACAGGGAGGCGGATCTGCCCTGTCAGAGTGGTGGAGCTATCGGTCACTCCTGAGAAGGGCTTGGTGGGCTGCAGATGATCATATGGCACTTGGAGGCGGTCGAACGTCTCGATGGAAAGAACATTGAGTCCCGCACCGCCATCAATGAGGCCCTTTGTGACAAGGACGTTGCTGATCATAGGCGAGCAGAGCATCAGGAAGACGCTGGCGGTTGCCGCGCACTTGAGCTAGTCGGATGAACTAAAGGTGATGGTGCACTTGGACTACTTGAGCGGGCGCATAGCCTCAAGTCTAGGAAGGGCTGCGTTCAACTCGCGTGCGAACTGCTTGAAGATGCGGTGGGAGGCTGGGGCCTGAGCGCCACCCAAGATGCAGGCGATGGCACGAGGCTCCTGGAAGACACCAGCCCCCTTGTCCTGGTGGTGGTCTTCGTTCCTCCTCGGTTTGTGGTGGGAGCGAAGGGAGCCCGGCCTTGCCCTGTGGACGGTCCTCACGAGGCTGGTCCTTCCAGACGCCCTCGCGAGGCCGGTCCTGCCAGCGGTCCTCACGAGGCTGGTCGCACCACTCCTGGCGGGGGCCGTGGTCGTCCAAGCGCCCTCCACTTCTGCCTCCTCCGCGGTCGTAGCCTCGGTCGTTGCGCTTGGGGTGTCGACCGAAGCACCCGTCGCGGATGGCCCTGAGCTCCTGGCAGTCACTGGTGTTGTGGCTGTGCACGTTGTGGCAGGCGCAGAACGGGCGACTGGCCTTGGATGACTCGGGGTGGTCGCGACTGGTTCAGCCGCGAGCACCACCGCCCCCTTGCGCTTCACGTCCTTGGTCTTGGCCTTCTTGTCTTTCGGGTTGGCGGCTGGGAGCTCGAGGAGGGAGAGGCGTCCATCCTCAGCTCTCTCGCACTTGGTCGCCATGTTGAACATCTCTAGAGCTGTGCACAGGTCCTCGTGTATGGCGAGCTTATCCTTCATATTGACATCGCGGACACCATCGAAGAACACTGAGATGATGGCCTCATTTGTCACCTTGGGAATCTTGAGGCAAACGTTGTTGAAGCGCTGGATGTACTTCTACGGGGTTTCCCCTAGCTGTTGCTTGATACGCCGCAGGTCACCCGCGGCCGCCGGGCGGTCATGAGTACCTTGGAAGTTGGCGACGAAACGCTCGCGCATCTCGCCCCAGGAGGAGATTGATTCCGCGGGCAGGTTCAGCAGCCACGAGCGTGCGCCGTCCTTGAGGGCCATGGGAAACTAGTTCGCCATGACCTTCTTGTCACCGTTCGCCATGACCTTCTTGTCGCCGTTCGCTGCCTCAATGCTCAACTCATAGACCTGCAGGAACTCAGCAGGGTCGGGGGTGCCGTCGTAGCGCGGAGGCAAGTATGGCTTGAACTTGCTAGGCCAGACAACCCTGCGCCGCTCGGGAGTGAAGTCGTTGCAGCCCGCGGTGGTCACCGGAGCTCGACGTGGAGGTCCAGCCTGGTCTTCATAGCCACGCGCCGCTACTGCAGGCGGCACGCGGTCTTGACGTGGTGGTGCCGGGAGTGCCGGAGCGTCCCCTTGTGGCTGCTGGACCTCTTGGCAGCTTTCTTCTTCACGCGCGGGCGCCCGACGATGCGGGTCAAGCCGCAGGGCCGCGCATCTTGGTCTGAGGGCGACATCTTGATGGGGAGGTGGTGGAGGCGCTGTGACATGCGTGGGATGATGAGTCGGTCGGAGTCAGCGATGGGGTGGCGGTACGTTCGGCCCGCCGCATGGAGGGATGTAGCGATGAAGCTTGTTGCTCGTTCCCCGCTGGGCCGGTGGCAGCGTTGGTAGCGGGTGATGGACAGCGGCGAGGAGGCCCGCTAACGGGCGCCGTCTGGGCGATGCGGGCAGGGAGAGCGGCTCGGTGCTCAGCACGGGCTCGACGAGCGCCAGCCATGGAAGCGGTGGAGCGGCGGTGCATTGGTCGACAGAAGAGAGGTTTCAGCGCACCCCTATCTGGCGCGCCAAATGTCGTATTACGGGTTCCGCGGTCCCTTGAGAGGTTCGAACACTAGGGTGTGCACAAAGAACACTCTCTCCCTAGCTCGCTCTCTAGCGATCCCCTGACCTAGCTCGACGAACCCAAAGAACAAGAGACACAGAGATTTATCCTGGTTCGAGCCACCTTGAGGTGTAATACCCTACTCCATCTTTGTGGTGGATTGCCTTGAGGGTCTGAGGATGAACTAGTATAGAGGATGAACAACCTTGGGAGGTGAGGTGTTCTTGAGCTCGATGAGCTAGTGGGTGTGGGGATGGTCTGAATGATCTGTCATCCTGGTGTTGTTTCTTCCTCCTCCTGGTTTCGTTTTTCTCTTGGTTTCGTCTCCCCCCTCTGGTGGTGGCTAAGTCCTATTTATAGTGGCCTCGGTCCTCATACCAAATGTAGGCGGGAAGGGATCCCACAACGGCCAAGTTTGAAGGGAGACAACTAGTACTCCCTCTGTAAACTAATATAAGAGCATTTAGATTACTAAAGTAGTGATGTAAATGCTCTTTTATTAATTTACGGAGGGAGTACAAGCTATCCTGACAAAAGTAGTCTTCGCCTGCAAAAGGCTCTGGTGGTGACGCTGTTGTGGGCTCCGTGAAGACCTCCGTCCTGCCGTCCTGTCAGTCTTGGTCTTGTTGCACCAATATGGAAATCTTTGCCTGATGCCTTAGGACCCTGTGCCTGTGCTTGCCTCCTTAGCACCAAAGAGGAAGCAGGTACACTGCGCCCGCTGGCGCCCGCCTAGCCTTGGTCGTCATGGCTCACGTCACGCGAACCTCGCGAGGTGCGCCCTCCATAGATATCTCCGCTCCTCGGGAGCCAGCCTAGCGAGGCTTCCCCCAGGGGGATCTTGGTGTCATCTGCCTCACGAGGTTTGGCCCCTCGCGAGGGTCTTGAGTTGTTGCTGTTGAAGATGGGCCCTATCGGGCCACTGATGGAGCCATTCCATGGGCCGTAGGCAGGCAAGTCTGGGTACCTCCATTCCCAGAACGCCGACACACCTTGTTGTTCCAATGATGGTGTCCTCCATAAGCCTCAGAGTGACACTTGCGTAGGATCTGTTCCTGTTCAGGATCAGGTACACAACATCTAGTAACACCATGTACTCCTTCTTTATGAAGGTGTGGGTCATCCAAAAAGTAATGTCTTAAATCATAGAAAACCTTTTTCTTTTGCTGGTATGTGAAACTAGGTGGTATAAATTTAGCAACAATGTAATTAGCATAATCATCATACCATGGAGTATTACAAGAAGCATTTATGACAGCTAATTGCTCATTAGGAAAGCTATCATCAATAGGTAATGGCTCATCAAGAACATTTTCTAACCTAGACAAGTTCAACTTCAATACCAGTTTCAGAATTTTTATGCCCCAAGACAATACCTTCATTAACCATAAAGTGGCACTTCTCCCAATTCAAAACAAGATTACTTTCTTCACATCTCTGCAGAACTCGATCAAGGTTTCTTAAGCAATCATCAAAAGAAGTTCCGTAAACGGAGAAATCATCCATGAAAACCTCAACAATCTTTTCACAAAAGTAAGAGAATATAGCAGTCATACATCGTTGAAAGGTAGCGTGTGCATTTCATAAACCAAAAGGCATATCTATAAGCAAAAGTACCGAATAGGCGTGTAAAAGTAGTCTTTTCTTGATCCTCTTTTGACACAAGTATTTGACAAAAACCAGAATAACCATTTAGAAAGCATAAAATTAGTATGTTTGGGTAGTATTTCTAGGATTTGATCAATAATAGGTAGAGTTTAATGATCCTTCCTAGTAGCTTTTTTTAATTTGTGAAAATCAATTACCATTCTATAACTTGTAACAATTCTTTGTGGAATCAATTCATTTTTATCATTAGGAACAACAATAATACCTCCCTTCTTAGGGACACAATGAACGGGACTTACCCGTCTATAATCAGCAATAGGATGAATTATAACTGCCTCTAGAAGCTTTAGTATTTCATTTCTTACCACTTCTTTCATCTTAGGATTTAACCATCGTTGATATTTAACAACTGGTTTAGCATCAGGCTCTATATTAATTTTGTGCTGACATAGAGTGGGACTAATGCCCTTAAGATCATCAAGAGTATATCCAATAGCAACAAGGTGCTTCTTGAGAGTTTTCAATAATTTCTTTTCTTCGTGCTCTAAAAGGTTAGCACTAATAATAATAGGATATATCTTCTTTTTGTCAAGATAAGCATATTTCGAAGTATCAGGTAATTGTTTAAGCTCAAACACGGGATCACCCTTGGGTGGACGAGGATCCCTAAGGATTTCAACAGGCAAATTTTATTTCAAAACAGGTATTGGGTTAAAGAATATTTCATCTAATTCATTTCTTTCATTCATAAACATATCATTCTCGTGGTCTAGCAAATATTGTTCTAAAGGATCTGTAGGAGGCACGACAAAAGAAGCAATACCAATAATTTCATCTTTACTAGGCAATTCTTTATCATGGGGTTGTCTATGAAATTTAGAGAAATTAAAATCATGAGACACATCCCCAAAACATACAGTAACAATTTTCTTTCTCACAGTGTATCTTAGCATTAACAGTGTTCAAAAAAGATCTACCAAATATAATGGGAAAAAATTATCTTGTGGGGAACCAAGAACAAGAAAATCAGCAGGGTATTTTATTTGCCCACAAAAGACTTCAACATATCTAACATTCCCAATTGGTGATATAGTATCTCTATTGGTAAGCTTAATAATAGTAACATCAATGTCTTCCATCTCAGCAGGTGCAATATCATTCGTAATTTCTTGATATAAGGTAAAAGGAATTGCACTCACACTAGCACCCACATCACGTAAGCCGTGATAACAATGATCTCCTACTTTAACAGAAACAATAGGCATGCCAACAATAGGTCTTTGTTTATCTTTAGTATCGTGTCTAGAAATTCTAGCAGCTTCATCACAAAAGTAAATAACATGCCCATCAATATTATTGAGGGAGTCCTGGATTAGGGGGTGTTCGGATAGCCGGACTATACCTTCAGCCGGACTCCTGGACTATGAAGATACAAGCTTGAAGACTTCGTCCCATGTCCGGGAGGGACTTTCCTTGGCGTGGAAGGCAAGCTTGGCGATACGGATATGTAGATCTCCTACCATTGTAACCGACTCTATGTAACCCTAACCCTATCCGGTGTCTATATAAACCGGAGGGTTTTAGTCCGTAGGACAACGTACACATCGACAATCATACCATAGGCTAGCTTCTAGGGTTTGGCCTCTTCGATCTCGTGGTAGATCTACTCTTGTACTACCCATATCATCAATATTAATCAAGCATGACGTAGGGTTTTACCTCCATCGAGAGGGCCCGAACCTGGGTAAAACTTCGTGTCCCTTGTCTCCTGTTACCATCCAGCCTAGACACATAGTTCGGGACCCCCTACCCGAGATCCGCCGGTTTTGACACCAACATTGGTGCTTTCATTGAGAGTTCCTCTTTGTCGTCGCCGTCAGGCTCGATGGCTCCTACGATCATCGATCGCGATGCAGTCCAGGGTGAGACCTTCCTCCCCGGATGGATCTTCGTCTTCGGCAGCTTCGCACTGCGGGCCAATTCGCTTGGCCGTCTGGAGCAGATCGAAAGCTACGCCCTTGGCCGTCGGGTCAGATTTGGAAGTTTAAAATACACGGCAGACATCCGCGTGGACTTGATCTTCGACGAATTCGAGCCACGGCCGTGCGCGCCGCACTGTCACGACAAGCATGATCTAGCTCTGCTGCCGAACAGTGCCCTGGAGGCCGCACCCGCATCGGCTCTGACCCTTAATTCGGAGCCAACTGCGCCGATCGAGGATGGGCGGTTGGACGCCACCCCGGGGACAGCGACCCCAACGGCGATTGAGCCGAACACCAGCCCCGTACTCTGCGAGACTCGTGACTCCAAGGAGCCGGACTCCTCTCCGGACTCTGAACCCTCCGCGGCCCTGCCAATCGAATCTGATTGGGCGCCGATCATGGAGTTCACTGCCGCGGACATCTTTCAGCACTCGCCTTTCGGCGATATCCTGAAGTCACTGAAGTCTCTCTCTTTATCAGGAGAGCCCTGGTCGGACTACGGTCAGCAAGGTTGGGGTACGGACAATGAAGAAATTCAAAGCCCACCCACTACCCACTTTGTAGCCACTGTCGACGACTTAACCAACATGCTCGACTTCGACTCCGAAGACATCAATGGTATGGATGCCGATGAAGGAGATGATGAAGAACCAGCGCCTACTAGGCCCTGGAAAGCCACCTCGTCACATGACATATACATGGTGGACACCCCAAAAGAGGGAGATGGTGATGGAACAGCGAAGGATGACCCCTCCAAGAAATAGCCTAGGCGCCCGCGTCAGCGGCGCCGCTCAAAATCCTGCCAAAAAATATGGCGATTCCAGCACGGGAGATAATAATACTCCGGAAAGTGCCGAAGAAAACCCCCTCCAGCAAGACTTAGCACAGTAGGATGGAGAAACCAGCCCTCATGAGAGAGCGGCGGACAGAGAGGTCGAGGACGATAATTATATGCCTCCCTCAAAAGACGAGGCAAGCCTCAACGACGACGAATTCATCGTGCCAGAGGATCCCATCGAGCAAGAGCGTTTTCAACGCAAGCTTATGGCCACGGCAAGAAGCCTCAAGAAAAAACAGCAACAACTTAGAGCTGATCAAGATTTGCTGGTCGACAGATGGACTGAAGTCCTTGCGGCCGAAGAGCATAAACTCGAATGCCCCTCCGAGAGCTACCCAAAGCGCAGGTTGCTACCCCGATTAGAGGAGGAAGCACTTGATGCGGCCTCCCGGCCACCTCGTGGCCGCGACAGAGAGGCCTCCCGGCCCTCCACTCAAGCCGTACCCCGTACCAAGGCACGGGAATATGCGCCGGACTTACGAGACATGTTGGAGGACAAGGCAAGGCAAACACGCTTGATCTACGGATCGCGTGGGCACCCCATGGCTTGAGACTGTAACCGTCACGCCGACCACAAATTCGGCAGGGCCGAACACAGCTCATTGGAGCTACGTCATGATATCGCCTAGTACAGAGGCGCCGCACACCCACTATGCTTTATAGACGAAATAATGGATCACCAAATCCCCGAGGGTTTCAAACCCGTAAACATCGAATCATATGATGGCACAACAGATCCTGCGGTATGGATCGAGGATTATCTCCTACATATCCACATGGCCCACGGCGACGATTTCCACGCCATCAAATACCTCCCACTCATGCTTAAAGGACCAGCTCAGCATTGGCTTAACAGCTTGCCAACAGGATCAATCAGTTGTTGGGAGGACCTGGAAGCCGCATTCCTCGACAATTTCCAGGGCACTTATGTGCGACCCCCAGATGCCGATGACCTAAGTCACATAATTCAGCAGCCAGAGGAATCGGCCAGGCAATTCTGGACACGGTTCCTAACAAAGAAAAATCAAATAGTCGACTGTCCGGACGCTGAGGCCCTAGCAGCCTTCAAGCACAATATCCGTGACGAGTGGCTGGCCCAGAACCTTGGACAGGAAAAGCCGAAATCTATGGCAGCACTCACGACACTCATGACCCGCTTTTGCACGGGAGAAGACAACTGGCTTGCTCGTAGCAACAATATGACCAAGAACCTTGGTAATTCGGACACCAGGGACAGTAGTGGGAGGTCGTGTCGCAACAAGCAGAAGCGCCGCATTAACGGCGACAATGCTAAGGATACGGCAGTTAATGCCGGATTTAGAGGCTCTAAATCCGGTCAGCGGAAGAAGCCATTCAAAAGGAATCCTAGGGGCCCGTCCAGTTTGGACCGCATACTCGACTGCTTGTGCCAGATACATGGCACCCCCGAAAAGCCGACCAATCACACCAACAGGGATTGTTGGGTGTTCAAGCAGGCAGGCAAGTTAAACGCCGAAAATGAAGACAAGGGGCTGCATAGCGATGACGACGAGGAGCCCCGGCCGCCGAACAACAGTGGACAGAAGGGTTTTCCCCCACAAGTGCGGACGGTGAACATGATATACGCAACCCATGTCCCCAAAAGGGAGCGGAAGCGCGCGTTAAGGGACGTATACGCGGTAGAGCCAGTCGCCCCAAAGTTCAACCCATGGTCCTCCTGCCCGATCACCTTTGATCGAAGGGACCATCCCACTAGCATCCGTCATGGCCGATTCGCCGCATTGGTCCTAGACCCAATTATTGACGGATTTCACCTCACCAGAGTCCTTATGGACGGCGGCAGCAGCCTGAACCTGCTTTACCAGGATACAGTGCGGAAAATGGGCATAGATCCCTCGAGGATTAAGCCCACCAAAACGACCTTTAAAGGCGTAATACCAGGTGTAGAGGCCAACTGTACAGGCTCAGTCACACTTGAAGTGGTCTTCGGGTCTCCGGATAATTTCTGAGGCGAGGAGTTAATCTTCGACATAGTCCCGTTTCACAGTGGTTATCACGCACTGCTCGGGCGAACCGCATTCGCTAAGTTCAACGCGGTACCGCACTATGCATACCTTAAGCTCAAGATGCCAAGCCCTCGAGGAGTAATTACGGTCAATGGAAACACCGAACGCTCCCTTCGAACAAAGGAGCACACGGCGGCCCTTGTAGCAGAAGTACAAAGCAGCCTCTCCAGGCAGTTCTCCAGTCCGGCCACTAAACGACCGGACACCGTCAAGCGCACCCGGAGTAACCTACAACAAGACCGCCCGGCACAATCCGAGCAGGCGTAGCAATGCGGCCCTAACCCCAACCCTCGCAAAAAGGCGACGCCAGTACTTCGCGTACATAACTACGCTCTAGAGATACCATGGGTACAGGGGGATGGCACCATCACGGCACGCCCAAAAATACGGCTTAAACCGTACCAGGGGCTGCCGATTTTTTAATTTTCTCTTACTTTCAGGACTCCATCCTTCGGAAGGCCTGTTCGGCAGTTCAATTTCCGCACAAATGATGCAAGAACCGGGGAAGCAGAAAAGCCACGCCGCAGTAGGGAACTCTCAGGTGGTCTCTATCACGAGCAGTATAACTGCTCCGCATACTATTCCGTAGCTTGCCCCTAGAACGGACATGTTAATTAGTCCAACCTTCCACTTATCGCATTATTTGTATCGTTCTGGTTCGATCGCAGCCCTTTTTAATAAACAATGCATAGCTTTCGTCTATTTTTGCATTACCTTTTTTCTTTATATATGTTCCTTAACGACATGTTGCACCCGTACACGTTGGTACGGCCAAAATACGCCAGGGGCTTTAGTACCCCTCAATATGGTGTGAGAAGTCCGAACACTTTAACAAGTGCGGCACCCCGAACTTATAGCATTATATGCATCGGCTCCGAATCATGTCTTGGGTCAATAGTTGGGTTTTCCCGGCTCCTATATTTTGGTGCCTTACGTTCCGCTATATCGGCTAAGGTAGCACTAGGAGAACCACTGCGATTGTGCCCCAGTTGATCTGGGTCGAGCACCTCAGTGGAGAAAGCTAAAACCGACTGTCATGATGAAGCGAGAGCTGGTCGCTGTTTGAGAGGTTTTTCGAGTCCCTAAAGACTTATGCCGCTTAGTGCGAGGAGCCGGCTCTGTCCGGCCAAGGCATGCATAGCGCCCCGAACTCGGTCTTCTGAATACCAGGGGCTTCGCCGAAATTTAAAATTATAGAATTCTATGGCTAAGTGAGAGTGTTCACGCATTATAGTCCGATTGCCTTGTTCGTTGGGCTGAGCGCCTCCCTCGAAGGACCCAAACATGGGAAAAAGAGCACTCAGGTTTATCCCCGAACACCCCAGCACTAGCGGCATGGGGGTAGAAGCCGACGACTCGCCATCTCTCAGAATTGATAAACAGCCGCACAGAAGGTAATATTTTAAATTCCAACAGCATTGCTTAGCGCATATAAACAATTTTTCAGCGCACAGGACAAAACGAGCAAGTTTCACTCAAAAATTACATCCCTAGAACATTCATCCGCCACAAGGCAGGCACCCTTCAGAACATCCTTATAGTAATTCTCAGGCTTGCGATGATCTTTCCCCGGCGGTGGCCCGTCCTTCACCAGCTTCTCAGCATTCAGCTTGCCCCAGTGCACCTTAGCACGGGCAAGGGCCCTACGGGCACCTTCAATGCAGACGGAGTGCTTGATGACTTCGAGCCTTGGACAGGCCTCCACCAACCGCCGCACCAGCCCAAAATAGCTCCCAGGCAGAGCCCCTCCAGGCCACAGCCGAACAATGAGGCCCTTCATGGCCTGTTTGGCTGCCTTGTGGAGCTCAGCCAGTTGCTTCAGCTGGTCGCTCAGGGGCACGGGGTGTCCGGCCTCAGCATCCTAAGACCAGAACAGCTTCTTTGTCGAGCTGCTCTCCTCGGCTCGATAGAATGCGGCGGCATCGGACACACTCCGGGGAAGATCTCCGAACGCTCCTGGAGAGCTCCGGATTCGGGTAAGTAACAAGTAACTCACGTTTATGTGTTTGCTTTGCATAAAGAATGCCTTACCCGCCGCTATCTTCTTCACCTCATCCAACTCCTGGAGCGTCTTCTGGGATTCGGCTTTGGCAGACTTGGCATTTTCAATAGCCACGTGAGCTCAGACGCTCACGTCTTTGAGTCAAGCTCCAAACTCTCATGTTTTTCCATGAGAGCCTGGAGCTCTTGCCGCACCTTGCCAACCTCGGCCTCATACTTCTCCCGCTCAGTGAGCTCCGAGGCCGCCCTCTTCTTGGCCTCGGCCAGCGCCTGCTTAAGGGTCACCAATTTAGACGTGGCCCCTAAAATAGCCACGATAATCCTGTCATTCTTTGCAATTGCACCTTTTTATATATTTAAAAACAAGGTATTTCTTACCTTCATTGTCCTCGAGCTGCTTCTTGGCACGCCTGAGCTCTTGCTCGGACCGCTCGAGGTTCTGCTTTAGCGCGTCCACTTCCGCAGTCTGTGCGGCAGACACAAGCAGGGAAGCCTGCATATGCATATTGACTCATTTTTGTTAGACTCTTGCGAATTCTATTTGATCCTCTATTCGGCTTTTCTTCCCGAACGCCAAACAGAGCATCAGGGGCTACTGTCTATGCGGTACTATTATTTACACATTCTTTACTTACCTCGAAGCCTGTCAAAAGGCTAGTACGAGCTTCAGTCAGTCCGCTCTTGGCGGACTGAACCTTCTGGACCACCACACTCATAATAGTGCGGTGCTCCTCGTCGATGGAGGCGCCTTGAAGAGCCTCCAACATATTGTCCGGCGCCTCCGGTTGGACGGGGGCCGCCGGCACGATGGACTTGCTCCTCTTGGAAGGAGGTCCCCGGCCAGACTCTGGAACCTTCAAAGATCCGGGAGCCTAGAGCCGGACTTGGAGCTCTGAGGGGTTTCATCCCCTTTACTCCTGGAGTCCGGGAGGTCGCCTTGCGATGCCTCCAGGACCACCTCCTCCCGGCTTGGAACCTGTTGGGACAACACTTCGGTGTCGTCCGTAGGGCGGGGGGAGGAAGCCGTCGGAAGCAAGTTCACATCCGACGAGTCCAGTGAGCCGCTCGACGATGCGTCGAGCCAGTCTTTGGGTGGGCTGCGTAAACATATTCGTCGTAAGGGAAAGCTGTGCAATAAACAAATACTATGAATTACTCTGGTATCTGGATACTTACGATTTTGCCAGGGGCTTGGCACTGGGCTGCCACTCCTCTCCGCCATCGGCGTCGGTGGAGTAGTCCGGAGGAAGGGTTTTCCCCTTCTTGGACCCTCCGGCCTCCCTAGAGAGGGCGGCCTTCCTTTTCTTCTCTCCTCCCGCTGGAGGGGGAGAGTTCTCCTCTTCTTCCTCCTTGTCTTCACGGGAGGAATGCGCCTCGGAACCATCGGATGATGGATCCGACACCTCTTGGCGCCGGGCACTCTTTCGAGTCCCCGTGGCCTTTTTCGCGACCTTCTTCTCCGGCACCACATAGGGTGCCGGAACCAGCAGCTTCGCCAAACAAGCGTCCGCTGGGCCTTCGGGCAAAGGAGCCGGACAGTTGATCTGTCAGAACGTCACCTGCCAATCATGTCAAAGGTAAGGGAGCTTAGATCCTGCATGGAGTCAAACTATGAAAAACTGATACCCTGTAAAAGGAAAAAAACAGCTTACCGCGAGAGCATGATGCTGCGCACTGAATCTGTGATCCTCGGTAGCGGATGCGGGAGCCTCGGCGCCTTTGAAAAGCACCTTCCAGGCATCTTCGTACATCATGTTGAAGAGCCTGCTCAGAGTTTGGTGCCGCGCCGGGTCGAACTCCCACAGGTTGAAAGCCCGTTGTTGACACGGGAGGATCAGGCGGATGAGCATAACCTGGACTACGTTGACAAGTTTGAGCTTCTTGTCCTCCAGGGTTTGGATGCATATTTGGAGTCTGGTCAGCTCTCCTTTTTTACCCCAAGACAGGCCCGTCTCCTTCCAGGAGGTGAGCCGCGTAGGGGGTCCGGATCGGAACTCGGGGGGTGCGACCCATTCGCCGTCGCGCGGCTCGGTGATGTAAAACCACCCCGATTGCCACCCCTTCAGGGTATCCACAAACGAGCCCTCGAGCCATAGGATGTTGGCCATCTTGCCCACCATGGCGCCTTCGCACTCCGCCTGGTTGCCGCGCACCACCTTCGGCTTGACGTTGAAAGTCTTGAGCCATAGGCCGAAATGGGGGCGGATGCGGAGGAAGGCCTCGCACACGACGATACACGCCGAGATGTTGAGGACGAAGTTCAGGGCCAGATCGTGGAAATCCAGGCCGTAGTAGAACATGAGCCCCCGGACAAATGGGTGGAGAGGGAAGCCCAATCCGCGGAGGAAATGGGGGAGGAACACCACCCTCTCATGAGGCCTAGGGGTGGGGATGAGTTACCCCTTTTCGGGGAGCCCGTACGCGATGTCGTTAGACAGGTATCCGGCCTTCCTCAGCTTTTTGATATGTCCCTCCGTGACGGAGGAGACCATCTGCTTGCCTCCCGCTCCAGACATGGCTGGAGAAGGTTGAGGTGGGGAGTGCGGACTTGGGCGCTGGAGCTCTAGTGCGCAAGAATGGATAGGCGAAGGAGGAAGAAGGCGGAGGTGAAAAGGTGGATCCTTATCCCCTTATATGGGCGGACGCAACTACATGTCCCCACCAGCCTGGTAAAACTCGCTTATCTCCAAGCGCCATAATCAATGGCGCGGTTGGGTTACCCATGCCCGTATTGATGAGAATCCCGGGATAAGGGGACACGATCTCTGCTTTAACAAGACGTGCCAAAGAAACCGCCTCGCATAACATGCTGAGGTGGGATAATGAAATGACTTGGATAAAGGCTTGGCCATGGTGTGTCACACTACGGAATACGTCAGCAGATTAGATTGGTGTAAATATTATTCTCTCTATGGCAATATGTGGAAACTTATTTTGCAGAGCCAGACACTATCTTTGTGTTCAAAATCTTCTACGAAGTATTTGGAGGAGGAACCCGCCTTGCAATGCCGAAGACAATCTGCGTGCCGGACTCGTCGTCATTGAAGCCTGGTTCAGGGGCTACTGTGGGAGTCCTGGATTAGGGGGTGTTCGGATAGCCGGACTATACCTTCAGCCGGACTCCTGGACTATGAAGATACAAGATTGAAGACTTTGTCCCGTGTCCGGGACGGACTTTCCTTGGCGTGGAAGGCAAGCTTGGCGATATGGATATGTACATCTCCTACCATTGTAACCGACTCTATGTAACCCTAACCCTATCTGGTGTCTATATAAGCCGGAGGGTTTTAGTCCGTAGGACAACGTACACATCGACAATCATACCATAGGCTAGCTTCTAGGGTTTAGCCTCTTCGATCTCGTGGTAGATCTACTCTTGTACTACCCATATCATCAATATTAATCAAGCAGGACGTAGGGTTTTACCTCCATCGAGAGGGCCTGAACTACTTCGTGTCCCTTGTCTCCTATTACCATCCGGCCTAGACGCACAGTTCGGGACCCCCTACCCGAGATCCGCCGGTTTTGACACCGACAATTATCAACCAAGGGATCTTTAACCATAGCAATACTAGGTTCAACTTTAATTTTTTAGAGGGTGTAGATGTTCTACTATAACTCTTACGAACCACAGCTGAAGCTTTAGCATGATCCTTTATCCTAACAGGAAAAGGTGGTTTCTCAATATAAGAAGTAGGAACAATAGGATCAACATTATAAGCAACAATTTCTTCTTCAACTCTAATAGGTTCTACTACTTTTACTTCAATGGGAGGATGATATTTAAACCACTTCTCCTTAGGGAGATCAATATGAGTAGCAAACGATTCACAGAAAGAAGCTACTATCTCAGAGTCAAGTCCGTATTTAGTGGAAAACTCATGAAAAGCATCGGTATCCATGAAAGATTTAACACAATCAAATTTAAAGTTTATACCTGACTCATTACCTTTGTCGAGTTCCCAATATTCAGAGTTGTGTTTAATTCTTTCCAATAAATCCCATTTGAATTCAATAGTCTTCTTCATAAAAGAACCGGTGCAAGAAGTATCGAGCAAGGATTGATCATATGAGAAAGCCGACCATAAAAATTCTGAATAATAATTTCCCTTGAGAGCTCATGATTGGGGCATGAATACGACTTAAGCCTCCCCCATGCTTGAGCGACACTTTCTCCTTCACGAGGCCAAAAATTATTTATATAATTCCGATCACAATGAACCGGATGCATAGGATAAAACTTCTGATGACAATCCAATTTCAATCGGTTATAGTTCCAACTCCAATATCATCACATGGCCTATAGCATGTCAAAGAACTTCTTCTTAACATCATCCTCGAGCAAACCTGCAAGCATACATAATCTACAAACTTCATCCACATAGATTAGATGCATATCGAGTTGTAATGATCCATCTCTGGCATAAGGATTAGTCAGTAGTTTCTCTATCATCCCCGAAGGAATTTCATAATAAATATTTTCAGTAGGTTCAATAGGTTGAGGATCAAGTCTTGGCTCTACCTATCGAGGTGAAGATACCCCGAACAAGCCCCTCAAAGGATTATTTTCCATAGTGACAAGTGAGAGTAAATTTCAGCACGTAATATAAATGTTTCCTTACAAAATTCCACTCACGAAAGGCGCTTCACTTCCCGGCAACGATGCCAGAAAAGAGTCTTGATGACCCACAAGTACAGGGGATCTAACTAGTGATTTTGATAAGTAAGAGTGTCGAACCCAACGAGGAGCAGAAGGAAATGACAAGCGGTTTTGAGCATGGTATTTTCTGCAAGCACTGAAATTATTGGTAACAGATAGTTGTGTGATAAGATAATTCGTAACCGGTAACAAGTAACAAAAGGAACTAAGGTTCAACAAGGTGGCCCAATCCTTTTTGTAGCAAAGGACAAGCCTGGACGAACTCTTATATAAAGCAAAGCGCTCCCGAGGACACAGGAGAATTACTGTCAAGTTAGTTTTCATCATGCTCATATGATTCGCGTTCGTTACTTTGATAATTTGGTATGTAGGTGGACTGGTGCTTGGGTGCTGTCCTTACATGGACAAGCTTCTCACTTATGATTAACCCCTCTCGCAAGCATCCTCAACTATGAAAGAACAATTAAGATAAATATAACCATAGCCAGAAACATGTAGATCCAAATCAGCCCCTTACGAAGCAATGCATAAACTAGGGTTTAAGTTTTTGTCACTCTAGCAACCCATCATCTATTTATTACTTACCAATGCCTTCCCCTAGGCCTAAATCATGGTGAAGTGTCACATAGTTGATGTTCACATAAAACCACTAGAGGATTGACAACATACATCTCATTAAAATATCGAACGAATACCAAATTCACATGATTACTTATAACTAGTCTTCTCCCATGTCCTCAGGAACAAACATAACTACTCACAAAGCATATTCATGTTCATAATCAGAGGGGTATTGAATAGCATTAAGGATCTAAACATATAATCTTCCACTGAATAAACCTACTAGCATCAAGTACAAGGAGTAATCAACACTACTAGCAACCCACAGGTACCAATTTGAGGTTTTGGGACAAAGACCAGATACAAATGGATGAGCTAGGATTTGAGAGGAGATGGTGCTGGTGAAGATGTTGATGGAGATTGACCCCCTCTAGATGAGTGGATTGTTAGTGATGACGATGGCTTCGATTCCCCCCTCCCAGACGTAAGTTTCCCTGGCAGAACAGCTCTGCTGGAACCCTAGATTGGTTCTGCCGAAGTTCCGCCTCAAGACGGCGGCGCTTCGTCCCGAAAGCTTCCCCTTGATTTTTCCAGGTTAAAACACATCATATAGAAAAAGATGGGCACTGGAGGCCGGCCAGGGGGCCCACAAGCCAGAGGGGTAGCGCGCCCCCACCATTGTGGCTACCTGATGGGTCCCCTCTGGTACTTTCTTCGCACAATATTTTTTACATGTTCCAAAATAAATCTCCGTAAATTTTCAGGACTTTTGGATTTGTGCAGAATAGGTCTCTCATATTTGGTCCAGAATTCCACCTCCCGGCATTCTCCCTCTTTGTGTAAACCTTGTAAGATAAGAGAGAAAAGGCATTAGGATTGTGCCATAATGTGTAATAACAGCACATAATACAATAAATATTAATATAAAATCATGATGCAAAATGGATGTATCACTCCTTCTCCCATCGCCCCGGTCAGGTGCGAATCCTCCCCTCTCCTCTCTCCCCTGCAGATTTCGGTGGCAATTAGGCAAATAACCTAAGTTGCCTTCTATTTTCCTCTAGACCTTGGTGCAGGTTTCTCGATGGCCGGCGGGCACACATGGGCGGCGGCGGCGGGAAAGGGGAAGAGAAGCCCTTCAATTTCCGCCAGATCCTCTATGGTGCGTCCGCTCCTCCTTCCCCATCTCTCTCATTGTTCGGTGCCCATCTCCATCCATGTATTATTAGTGGCTCAGTACAAGCTCACTTCGCCATCTGCAACCTCGCAGTCAGTCGCGGGTGAAGGGGACTGATTACATGTACTATTTTTTTGCCCGTCCTCTTGTAGAGGGTGTCATAGCCGGAGAAGCCACTGGCATCGTGGTGGAGACGGTGCTCTACCCCATCAACACCATCAAGACCAGGTTTCAGGTGAGCTACTTCTGCACTTTGAAGCAGTGCCAATTTTTGGTCTGAAGATGTGTAGTTTAGTCTCCGATTTTTCTTGTTTACAATGCAATGGCCTGTTATTTAGACCCCAGAACCTACTCCCAAGCAACATGTTATTTTAAATTAATGCACAACACTCAAGGATGCCATTATCTGAAGTCGCGTTGTATATTGTACTACCTGCACTGGATGTCATGTCTGAACCTGGCACAAATCTCTGTTCGCAATATGGGGAGACAACATGGATAAGAAGAGATGTATCTGGAACTAAAATACGTCTAGATACCTCTCCTTTTATCCATTTTGATGAAGTATTTCCGAACGGAGGGAGTATCTATTTCCAACTTCGAATGACATTAACCAGGATAACTTTCATTGTGTTCCTTCTATATGGGATACCTATTCACAACCAAATACGACCATGCTAGTGTGAACTATTGAATGGCACTAGCAAGTAGAAAGCACAGGAGTTCCCAGTCAAAAAAAGTAGCAAGCATAGGAGATGTTGGGGTTTTTAATTGATCAACCATTAAGACTCTCATTTTGACATAGTGTGTTTGTTTGTTTCTGATATCCTCTATTGAATTCAATAAAGTTGGCAAGAATCCTCCCTATCCTTCTACTAGTCAAAATGTGAAGTAGTATTACTAATGATGTTAAGTTGTATAAACATGCTTGATGATAGCTTTAAAGTTGATCTGAGGAACCATTCATGCATTTACACATTCAAGATTTCCTCTCGTGTTAATTCTTTCAGGTTAACTTTGCTAGCAGATATTGCCTCAAAGTGTCATTTCTGGAGTCTCATCTCTTTTACAAGAGCTACATATTGGCACAACGATTCCAGGTTAGTACCAATTCACCTGTGCAATCCATTTCTTATTTATTTTCCTGAATGTCTTGAACTATCGAACATTCTTCTTTAATTATGTGATGTTATGTACTGTGGTGCCTAAATGTTGGGATTAAATGATAAATTCATCATTCTTATTAGGAATGTTGAATATTTTTGTGCATTAGCTTCTGCTGGGATTTTATGGGTCGATTTGTACCCCTTGGTCCATTATGGTGGTGATCCTCTTTACTTTATTGGTTGAATAAGCATGATCCTGGAGTGATCATGTATATTGGAATGTATAAGACTCACGTGGAATTAGTTAAGTTGATATCAAATACATTTCACTACAAAAAAAGATACACCGTGACATTTTGGCCCGAACAAAAAAAATTGGTCATGCTTATGACACTTCTATGACGATAATTGTGACAAAACCACGTATCCTCATACACGTGGTGGGCTCCTACTTCTATGACAAAAAATCATGACATAAAATGGGCTTTTCATCCTGGGCGGGCCAGGGATGCACCTGCATGACACTCTTTGGGACGTCCATGACGGAAAAGATTGTGGTAGAAACAAGGGCGAGCAAAATATCAGGGAGTTCCCGGTTACGGTGGGTGGTCAGGGCCAAGCTATGCATGGAGGTTTGCGTGTTTCTCTCATAGACGTACGCGTGTGGGTGCGAGGCATTGGGCTCTAACTGAACCCAAGCGAGGCGATCTCTTATAGAACTTGAGCGATTGCACTACCTATGTTACTGAACCTGAGCGATCGATCCCTTGGCTATTAACTAAACCCGAGTGATTCCTTCGCTACTGCTGCTAACTAAAGCTAGTCGAACCTGCCTCTTGATGAATAGTAACTATTGTTGGGGGTTGGATGAAAGTTCCCGGTGGGGTTTCGATGAACAGGACCCCGTGGTAGTAGTAGGCTGTTGCCGCTGGATGAACATGACCCCGATCATGGAGGTGGGGTGGATGATCAGGACCCGGGCCGTGGAGGGCTAGTTGAACAGTAGCTGCTGGAGGCTGGATGAACAAGACCCTATGGAGGGCTGGTTGAACAGTAGTCGGTGGAGGCTAGATGAACAGTAGATTGTGGATGAACAGTTCCTGGTGGAGGCTGGAGGAAGTCGATGGTGGATGAACAGTACTAGGTGGAGGCTGGAGGAAGTCAATGGTGGATGAACAATAGCCCATGGAGGCTGGAGCGAGGCAGTAGACGGTGGATGAACAGTAGCCCATGGAGTCCCGTTTTGCCATACAACACACCCCTCCCGATGAACATGGCCCCATTTCAATCGTAGGCGCTCCAACACAAGTCCGTTTCCTCCGTTTTGTAGTATGCCAGACCCCTCTCGATGAACAAGATCTCGTTTCGACCATAGTCAGTCGAAGACAAGTCCGTTTCCCCCATTTTGTGGTACGCTAGGCCTCGTTTTGGCTGTTCTGTCCAAGCCAGTTGGCTCTTGATGAACACGACGCATTATGTTGCCTCCTGATGAACACAACACAGTTTCTCCATTCTGACCTAGCCGGTTGGCTTCCGATGAACAAGACACAATTGATGCCATCTGTTGCCTCTCCATGTACACCAGCCTTGGCCGTATGTATGCATGAGTAGGCATTCAAAACCGCGCCCGTATGTACGTACGTGGCCATATTTTTTGGCATCTGGTTGTATGTACGTGTACACCGTTTAGACTGGACTACCTGAACTGCTATGTCAGGGGCTCTACTACTACACGTCCCGCTTCTTGCTTGGCCATGATTCATCATTGCAGAGAGACCGGTCGACCAGTATGTACGTACACGTTCGCGGCCAGACAGACAAGGCTATGTATGCTTAGGTTGGGTGGGTACCAGCTGTCAGGGAAGATAAGGATGCACTTCCTTGTGTGCGAAGATATAGCTAGTGGGTCCCAGCTGCCAGGGGGGAAAAATAATTTTTTGTGCCTAATATGGAAGCACTTCCTTCCGTCCGAAGATATTGCTAGTGGATCCCAGCTATCAGGGGGGAATGTTTTTTCGCAAAATATAGAGGCCCTTCCGATGGGTCCGTGTTGTCAGGCGGAGGAATCATTATTTTGTGTGTAGTAAGGAGGCACTTCCTTGCTACGGCCATGGACCCAACTATCAGCCTCTCCACATACAGACCTCTTTCGATGGAAGTCGTTCCTTGACCATGTTGACCACACCGCGCTGAGAGCACCAAGGTAGTGGACGACGGTGAGGCCTAGGAAGGAAATGACCCGGAGCTGCGGAAGACTCGGTAGTTGTTTCCGACGAGGAGGTGAGTATGAGGGTTTACTGGTTCGGCTGCAGTTGGAGGTTGTCGTGGCTAGAGAATAATAGGAGGTCTGGGTGAGTAGAGGGATGGCTAGGCCAGCGATGGGAGTAGGGTGGGGCTGTGAGGCCTGTGCGGCAGCATAGTCGGCCACGAGAGGCAGGAGCAGGCATGTCGGTGCAACAAACCCTGAGTGTGTTGCCCAGACCATACACAGGCTCAAGAGCAAGGTTGGAACGTCCATGACAAGACCAAACAGAAAGAGATCAACACTTTGAGAAATCAAAGGTCGGATCAAGAAGACCAAGTCAAACTAGAGGAGCAAGATACCACCAAGCAAAAACCTCCCTTGCCGGGCAGGTGAGCCTAGCAAGGTCATGGTTGCCCCAAAGAAAAGTCTCAAGACCATCCCAGCAGGCCTGACGGGCACGATGATGGTGGACTACCTCGCCAAGGCTCTACTCCTCCACCTCACAGCAATGCAACCGATCGATGCAGTGTCGAGCCCGATGGTGACTAAGTGGCTATTATTTGGCATGTGGCATCCACTTCATATGGAAATCACCTCCAATTGACACCCGTCCAAAGATGTGTCATGCAGGCAGGCGAGAAGGTGGCCGAATGGCCCAACAAGGCTTGTCGGGCTGCCCTACGATGTGACACTAAGTGGCGCATTTAATGCGCCCTGACCTGCCTGCAGAGTTAGATATGATAGCTATCTAATCAGTGCTCAATGACCGATTTGCCACTATGGTGACCCCTTGATCTATAAAAGGAGGGCCATGGCAACCATAGAAAGGATTCGAACCCTTGTACACTCATACTCGCCTAGCTGCTCTCGCCCCGAGTAAACCTTGCAAGGCTAGAGTGTTGCGTCTCCACCACAATCCCTCGTCAATCCACCAAAGCAGGAGTAGGGTTTTATGCCTCGTGGCGGCCTGAACCTGGGTAAAATCGCCTATGTGAACTCTGTTGTGCTGCTCTACGCCCTCCGATCTTTGTGCAATGTGCTCATCCTCCCTGCCCAACCACAAGGGGCTGATGGCCATATTGGTGGTCGTGTTTTCCCACGACATCTTTGGCACGCCACGTAGGTGTCAGCATTCTCGGACCGGGGTTGCCCAGACTTGCCTGCCTGTGGCCCGATGCGTGGCTCCACCAACGGCCAGGTATGGTCTATCTTCAGCAGCAGCAACTCAAGACCCTCGCCAAGGGCCAAGCCTCGCGAGGCGGACAACACCAAGACCTCCCTAGGGGCAGCCTCTCTAAGCTGTCTCCTTAGGAGTGGAGATATCTATGCAGGGAGCACCTCCCGAGGTTCACGTGATGTGAGCCATGACGACCAAGGCCAGGCAGGCACCAGCGGGCACAGTGTACCAGTTTCCTCTTTGGTGCTAAGGTGGCAAGGGCAGGCACATGGTCCCGAGGCATCAGGCAAAGGTTTCCTTATCGGTGCAACAAGACCAAGACCCCCAGGACGGCAGGACGGAGGTCTTCGCGGAACCCACAACAGCATCACCACCAGAGCCTTTGGCTGGCGAAGACCACCTTTTGTTAGGATAGCTTGTACTAGTTGTCTCCCTTCAAACTTGGCCATTGTGGGATCCCTTCCCACCTAACATTTGGGAAGAGGACCAAGGCTACTATAAATAGGACCTAGCCAACATCGTCGTGGGAGATCGACCGATCTAGCCGAGAGAGAGAGGCAACTGGGATTGGATTCATTCCACCCCAGCGAGCTCACCAGTTCTTCGAGCCCAAGAACACCTCACCCCCTGAGGCTGTTCATCCATTGTACTAGTTCATCCTCAGCCCCCTGAGGCAATCCACCACCAAACTGGCGCATGGTATTACACCAAACGGTGGCCTGAACCAGTATAAACCTCTGTGTGTCGTGTTCCTTGGGTTCGTCGAGCTAGGCCATGGAATCGTTGAGCAAGGGAGCTAGGGAGAGAGAGTACTTCATGCGAACCCCGGAGTTCGAGCCTCACAAGGGTTTGCCAGAACCCATAAGCTGACATTTGGCGCACCAGGTAGGGGTGCATCGAAGCTTTTCCTCCGTCGATCCATGTTTCACCGCTCCACCAGTCCGATGGCCTACGCTTGCCATGCCCTCGTTGAGTGTGATGGGCCTCCCTCAACGCCCGCATCGCCCAAACGGCGCTCGTTGGCGGACCTCCTCGCCGCTCTCCATCACCCGTTGCCAACGCACCCACTGGCACGACAGCAAGTTAGCAGCAGGCTTCGTTGCTGTACCCCTCCGTGTGGCGGGACGGACGCACTACCACCCTGTCGCTGACTCCGGCCGGTTCATCATCCCATGCTTGCCACAGGCCGGCGGATGCATAGGCTGCGCTGCCCATGGCGAGCGACCTCCTGCACTACCGCCCCGTTGATGACCTCTACGAGGACTGGCTGGACCGCATCGTCGAGCTCGTCAGCACCGCTAGTGGCTCTGCTGCACCATCCCTCTTGCTGCCTCGTCTGCCTCCTGGTGCGGGCGATGTGGCTCATGGAGCGCCTCCGCCACCACCATGTGAAGACGTCACCCTCGCACCAAGACGCGCGGCCCTGCGGTGCGACCCACCGCTCGGGGTGCCCGCGAACGAAGAAGGAAGCTGCCAGGAGGTCCCGCGGCCACAAGAAAACGCTCCTGCACTCCCTGCACCACCACATCGAGACCGTGCGCCGCCCGTGGCAGCGACGCATGGGTACCAAGACTAGGCTCCACCTCCACGGCGGGCTCCAGTGACCACGGCGGGTTGCCGCGCCTTCACCCCCGAGCTGCGCAACTTTGTCTGGCCCGGCAAGTTCAAGTCCGACCTGCCTTCGCGCTACGACGGCACCCCCGACCCTACTGAGTTATTGCAGCTCTACGAGCTGAGCATCGAGGCGGGCAACGGCGAAGAGAAAGTCATGGCGAACTGGTTTCCAATGGCCCTCAAAGATGGCGCGCGCTCGTGGCTCCTGAACTTGCCCGCGGGATCGATCTCCTCCTAGGGGAAGATGCGTGACCGCCTTGTCGCCAACTTCCAAGGCACTCGTGACCGCCCGCCTGTCGCTGGTGACCTACGACGCATCAAGCAGCAGCCAGGGGAGACTCTGCAAAAGTACATCCAGCATTTCAACAACGTTCGCCTCAAGATCCCCAAGGTGACGGACGAGGCCATCATCCCAGCATTCTTTGATGGCGTCCGTGATGTCAAGATGAAGGAGGAGGCCGCCATCCACGAGGACCTGTGCACGGCTCTAGAGATGTTCAACATGGCGACCAAGTGTGCGAGAGCTAAGGAGCGGCGCCTCTCCCTCCTCGAGCTTCCAGCCGCTGACCTAGAAGACAAGAAGGCCAAGACCAAGGACGTGAAGCGCAAAGGAGCGGCCGTGCTAGCGGCCGAGCCAGAAATGAAGCACGGCTGCGACCACCCCAAGTCATCCAAGGCCAACTGCCCGTTCTGCGCCTTCCATATGTGCACAGCCATAGCACCAATGACTGTCAAGAGCTCAGGGCCATCCATGATGGGTGATTTAGTCGACGCCCCGAGCGCAATGACCGAGGTTACGACCAAGGAGGAGGACGAAGTGGAGGATGCTGGGACGACCACGGCCCTGCCAGGAGTGGCGCGACCGGCCTCGCAAAGACAGCTGGCAGGACCAGCCTCGTGAGGGTGCTTAGAGGGATCATCCTCGTGAGGACCGACCTCAAGGAAAGGCTGGCCTTCCACCGTTACCACCACCGCCAAGGAGGAACGATGACCATCACCAGGACGAGGGGGATTGGGTCTTCCAGGAGCCGTGCGCCATCGCATGCATATTGCACGGCGCTCAGGCCCCAGCCTCCCAGTGTATCTTCAAGCAGTTCGCGTGTGAGGTGAACACGACTCTCCCCAGGCTCGAAGTCACGCGGCCTCTCAGGTGGTCCAAGTGCACCATTACCTTCAGCTCGTCCAACAAGCTCAAGTGCGCGGCAACTATCGGCGCCCTCCCGATGCTCTGCTCGCCCATCATCAGTAGCGTCCTTGTCACCAAAACCCTCATCGACGGCGGCGCGGGGCTCAACGCTCTCTCTGTTGAGTCGTTCGACCGCCTCCGAGTGCCATATGATCAGCTGCAGCCAACCAGGCCCTTCTCAGGAGTGATCAACGGCTCCACCACTCCGATAGGCAGGTCCGCCTCCCTGTCACCTTCGGCAAGCGTGAAAACTACCGCACTGAGCTCATCGACTTCGACATCGCCCACATCCGGCAATCGTACAATGCCATCCTTGGGTATCCGGCCTTGGCCTAATTTATGGTAGTGACCCACAATGGGTACAATGTCCTCAAGATGCCAGGAAGTTGCGGCATCATCACGGTCGCCTGCGAGGAAAAGGACGCAGTGTGCTCTCTCGAGTGCGCTTACCAGGCTGCGGGGGCCAAAAACCCAGATAACGAAGGCAACGTCTACCCTCCTAAGGTTGTCCGCAAGAAGAAGAGGCAGCTGCTCTACCAAGGGCTTTAGGAGGGCGGAGTATCCAGTGGCACCACCTAAGGATCTGTGCCCATGGATGGGGCACCTTCCTCCCTCGCATAGGAAGGCGCGCCCGGTGCCCTCCTCAGGCTGGGCTCGGGGGCTCTCTTCTGGAGGGCCTTTGACTTAGCCAATGTCACGACGGAGGCACTCGGGCACCACGTGGAGGCATGCTTCAATGCATGCTTCCCTCATTAGGGCACAAGGCACGAGATGGCTAGTACTTAGGAGTACATCACCAAGACCACCAAGGAGCTTCAAGAGGCAAGAGCCATGCGCGGCGACCGCCGCCCACCACCTGGCGCAGCTCGTGTCCTAGCACGGACGATGAGCTGCGCATCGGGGTCGATGTTCCAGGGCTCAACAGGGCCGCATTTCAGGGGCGCTTCTATCCATCGAGCATTGGTCGATGCAGGGGTCCCCCACACAGCTAGTTCGCATGCCCTTCGGCTTGCCGAACACAGCTGTCGCCTTCCACTGGCTCATACAGGGCGCCTTGGCGGCTCACGAAGCTAGGCACCGGGTCGTCCTGGGGAGGAGGATCCGGAACCTCCGGGGTCCCCTAGGAACCGGTCATTGGGTGACTCATGAGGAGCGACTTCTTCAGCGCGCATCTTCAGCTGCTCGAACACCTCTTCGACAATGGTGTCAGGTGACATTTTCTGGTTACTTCAGCTAGCGGCGCCCCTCGGGCTGCAACATCCCTAGGTCTCATGGGCCTGTCCCTATGAGTGTATATTTTTGCATCTTTCGCTTACTCTATTGGGGGAGCCCCTTGGGCTGCATAATCCCCAGGTCACACGAGTCCGTCCCTGTAGCATGTATCGTTCTTGCATCTATTCTGAACTAGCTCGCCTCCTTGCATGAGTTGCTTTATGATTATGGACTACCTGGTTATTACTCATAGCGGCCTCCCATGTTGCTGATCGGCCACTTGCTCATCCTGCAATGCGGGTTTCACATGCTGGCACGACACTTGTGCTCGGGTTCGTCCATGCAATGCTGATAAACATGTGTGATCGAGCTCTAGCTCACGGCCCGCTCCACGCATGTCACCTCACCAGATCCGCAGTGCCTTCATCTTGTTGCTGAATGATCAATGGCAGGATGGCAAACACGGTTATGAGCGGTAATCTCTCCTTGCACTAACCCGCAGGAATCTCCGGAGCCTAGATACAGGTGACCCTACCAGCTGCTCTCTTTCACGCGCTTCGCTTGCGCATTAAAAGGAGGGCTCCTAAGCATCGCGCCTCAGGAGCTCTTACTGAATATCCAGCCATCACTCCCTGGCCTTGACCACGGCATCGCGACCACGTAAATCGAGCGCAGCGCAAGGAATCGCCTTAGGCTCGCTAAGATAAGTCACCCATTCAAGTTAGCCCAGCACTGCTACTCAGGATTTTAGACTCTTGCAGCCTTGCTCCGGCAATGCCACCTTCCTTTTCTGCCTTTAGGAAGCTGCTTGCACGCAAATGGGGGCCTCTTGAGCATCACATCTCAGGAGCTCTTACCGGACCTCGGGCCGCTCACCTCATGGCCTTGACCACGACATCGGGACCTGACATACTAGCGACGGCTGAAGCCTGCCTGGGGACTGGGACCTACCGGAGTAGAGCACTAAGCTACCGCAAGGACGAAAAGGGGGGACAATGCCGAAGCAAGAGGCGTGCAACCACAAACATCATAATGGGAATAATGTTGGCGCAAAAGCACTACATATTCTTAACACACTCCCATGGGGTTCATCTCGATTCCTTCCAGGGAACAAAAGAAGGAAGCTTCCGGAAGCCCTAGCTTCAGACATCACCACTAATGCCATCATCAACTTTGGGCCACGTGGGGTCGGGGCCAACCCCATCCAGATCATCGACGACGACGAGCGGATGCTGTCACAGCGCTCCGAGCATGGCGGGAGCTTGGGGCACGTAGCTATCGTCGCTCGTCTACGGAGTCTCGTCAAGCCCAGGAGAGTTGCTCGACCCCCATGAGCCGTCGCTGCTGCTGGAGGAACTTCCGGCAAGTCCAGGGGTGGGCCTGGCGCCTGCTGCCGTGCCATCCTCATGGTCCCCTCCAAGGTAGCACTCCGGACGGTGGACTTCCTTGTCGAAGACCTTGAAGAACAGCATGGAGGCGCCCGTCATACTCGAAGTGGATGGCGAGGGCCCCCGCCGTGCAGCAGACGCGGGCGACTTTGCCCCATCCATGGGTCATGAAGATCTTGCCCGGGGAGACGACCTTGACCTCCGCTCCCATTGCCGGTGAGCTGCATCCGGCATGCTGCAACCACAGCTAGAGCGGCCCCCTCGGCGGCATCTCTTCGGTGAAGAACTACGGGAATCTGATCCACGAGTGCGGTGGCATTGCCGCCCACTTCACGAACTCGCGGGAAGTGCCCTCAGCATGAGTTCGTTGATCGGCACCTCGCGCCACCATGGCCTGGCCACCATCGCCGTAACGCGAGTGGCGTGGGGCGCCACCTCCTCCTCAAGAGCCTTGCGCTTGGGCGTGCAAGGGCAGCAGGTAGCCTGGAGGAGGCCGCTCGTACTAAGGCCTCGTCACCGCCTGCCTCGCGACGATGTTGCGGGGGAGGCCAAACCTCTTCTTCTGCGGAAGTGGTACCTGCTCCTCGCGGGGCTTTTTTTCCTTTCTCAGCAGCGACGAACCTCCTTATCGGCACCATGGGTGTCGCCGCAAGACGGCGAAGCGAGGAGGAAGAGGAAGAAGCAAGAGGTGCGAAGACGGAGATGGGCAACGGGGGCTCGGCCCCCTCCTCATTTATAGCCAGACGGAGGCCAACCGTGGGCCTCCACGATCGCAGGTAAAGATGGTTTTGTTCTACATGCAGCAGGGACTCGTCACATCAAACGGCTGCCGAGGCAGCGTGGGGAAGTGGAGGCGCCCGCGTCCCACTAATTGACACGCGTAAATCAAGGACGCAGGCAGTTAGGCCCCGCGGTGCTCCGCACTTACCCTTTGGCTTCGCCTTGAAGCCAAGTCCGAGCGCGCCTTGGGCTCGGGGGCTACTGTCGGCATTTTGGGACCGGGGGTGCCTAGAGTTGCCTGACTGTGGCCTGATGCGTGGCTCCACCAATGGCCTGGTACGGCCCATATTCAACAGCAGCAACTCAAGACCCTCACGAGGGGCAAGCCTCGTGAGGCGGACGACACCAAGACCTCCCTCGGGGCAGCCTCTCTAGGCTGGCTCCTGAGCCATGACGACCAAGGCCAGGTGGGCGCGAGTGGGCGCAGTGTACCAGTTTCCTCTTTGGTGCTAAGGTGGCAAGCGCAGGCGCGGGGTCCTGAGGCATCAGGCAAAGGTTTCCATATCGGTGCAACAACACCAGGACCCCCAGGACGGCAGGACGGAGGTCATCGTGGAGCCCATGGCAACATCACCACCAGAGTCTTTGGTAGGGGAAGACCACCTTTTGTCAGGATTACTTGTACTAGTTGTCTCCCTTCAAACTTGCCCGTTGTGGGATCCCTTCCCTGCGTAACATTTGGAAAGAGGACCAAGGCCACAATAAACAGGACCTAGCCAAACACCATAGCGGGCGATCGACCGATCTAGCAGAGAGAGAGAGAGAGAGAGGCAACTGGGATCCGATTCATTCCACCCCAGTGAGCTCACCAGTTCATCGAGCCCAAGAACACCTCACCTCCTGAGGTTGTTCATCCATTGTACTTGTTCACACTCAGCCACCCGAGGCAATCCACCACCAAATTGGAGTAGGGTATTACACCACACGGTGGACCGAACCAGTATAAACCTCTGTGTCTCGTCTTCCTTGGGTTCGTCAAGCTAGGCCGTCGAATCGTTGAGCGAGCGAGCTAGGAAGAGAGAGTACTTCATGCCCACCCTAGAGTTCGAACCTCACAAGGGTTTGCTAGAACCCGTAATCCGAAAGTAGGGGCAACGCTTGCGTGAACCCTAGAAGCATATGCAGCGCATCATCTTCATCACCGTTTTCTTCACCGACGGCTTCGTCATCCATGGCGCCCAAGAACAAGCATGGTGCTGCAACTCACTCGTCCACCTCGAAGGCCCCGTCACACGCGGTCGCCGCTGCTGCCGGGGCCACGGGGTCACACAGAGATGTGGACGCTGCGGGGGACGTGGCCAGTGCTACCTCTTGAGCACTCCATTGGTTTTCCCTTGAACAGGAAAGGGTGATGCAGCAAAGTAGCGTAAGTATTTCCCTCAGTTTTTCAGAACCAAGGTATCAATCCAGTAGGAGAGTACACGCAAGTCACCTCGCACCTACACAAACAAATAAGAACCCTGCAACCAATGCGATAAAGGGCTCATCAATCCCTTCAGGGCCACTTGCAAAAGTGAGATCTGATAGAGATAATAAGATAAATATTTTTGGTATTTTTATGATATAGATTGAAATTAAAGATTGCAAAGTAAAATAGATTGGAAACTCATATGATGGAAAATAGACCCAGGGGCCATAGGTTTCACTAGTGGCTTCTCTCAAGATAGCATAAGTATTAAAGTGGGTAAACAAATTACTATCGAGCAATTGATAGAAAAGTGCATAATTATGAGAATATCTACGAATGATCATGTATATAGGCATCATGTCCGCGACAAGTAGACCGAAACGATTCTGCATCTACTACTATTACTCCACACATCGACCGCTATCCCGCATGCATCTAGAGTATTAAGTTCATAAGAAGAGAGTAATGCATTAGGCAAGATGACATGATGTAGAGGGATAAACTCAAGCAATATGGTATAAACCCCATCTTTTTATCCTCGATGGCAACAATACACTACATTCCTTGCTTCCCCTGTTATAACTGGGAAAGGACAACACAAGATTGAACCCAAACCAAAGCTAAGCACTTCTCCCTTTGCAAGAAAGATCAATCTAGTAGGCCAAACCAAACTGATAAGTCGAAGAAACTTGCAAAGATAACAAATCATACATGAAAGAATTCAGAGAAGAACAAAAAATTGTTCATAGATAATCTTGATCATAAACCCACAATTCATCGGATCCCGAAAAACACACATCAAAAAGGATTACATCGAATAGATCTCCAAGAAGATCGAGGAGAACTTTGTATTGAGATCCAAAGAGAGAGAAGAAGCCATCTAGCTAATAACTATGGACCCGAAGGTCTGTGGTAAACTACTCACACATCATCAGAGAGGCTATGGTGTTGATGGAGAAGCTCTCCGTGATCGATTCCCCCTCCGGCGGAGCTCCGGAGAAGGCCCCAAGATGGGATGTCTTGGGTACAGAAGGTTTCGGCGGTGGAAATATGGTTTCGTGGTGCTCTCAGATATTTTCGGGGTATATGAGTATATATCGGTGAAAGAAGTCGGTCAGGGGAGCCACGAGGGGCCCACGAGGGTGGCGGTGCGCCTGCCCCCCATGGGCGTGCCTCCTTGCCTCGTGGCCTCCTCGATGCTTCCTTGACGTCCACTCCAAGTCTCCTGGATTCGTTTGTTCCAGAAATCATGCTCCCGAAGGTTTCATTCCATTTGGATTCCATTTGATATTCCTTTTTTGCAAAACACTGAAATAGGCAAAGAACAGGAATTTGTACTGGGCCTTTGGTTAGTAGGTTAGTCCCAAAAATAATATAAAAAGTTATATTAAAGCCCATTAAACATCTAAAACAAGTAATATAATAGCATGGAACAATCAAAAATTATAGATACGTTGGAGACACATCAAGCATCCCCAAGCTTAATTCCTGCTCGTCCTCGAGTAGGTAAATGATAAAAACAGAATTTTTGATCTGGAAAGCTACCTAGCATAATTCTCAATGAAATTTTCTTTACTGTGGCATGAATGTTCAGACCCGAAGGATTCAAGACAAAAGTTTAATATCGACATAAAAATAATAATACTTCAAGCATACTAACAAAGCAATCATGTCTTCTCAAAATAACATGGCCAAATAGAGTTATTCCTACAAAATCATATAGTCTGGCTATGCTCCATCTTCACCACACAAAATATTTAAATCATGCACAACCCCGATGACAAGCCAAGAAATTGTTTCATACTTTCGATGTTCTCAAACTTTTTCAATCTTCACGCAATACATGAGCGTGATCCATGGACATAGCACTATAGGTGGAATAGAATGGTGGTTGTGGAGAAGACAAAAAGGAGAAGATAGTCTCACATCAACTAGGCATATCAACGCGCTATGGAGATGCCCATCAATAGATATCAATGTGAGTGAGTAGGGATTGCCATGCAACAGATGCGCTAGAGCCATAAGTGTATGAAAGCTCAGCAAAAGAACTAAGTGGGTGTGCATCCAACTTGCTTGCTCATGAATACCTAGGGCATTTTGAGGAAGCCCATCATTTGAATATACAAGCCAAGTTCTATATTGTAAAATTCCCACTAGTATATGAAAGTGACAACATAAGAGACTCTCTATCATGAAGATCATGGTGCTACTTTGAAGCACAAGTGTGGTAAAAGGATAGTAACATTGTCCCTTCTCTCTTTTTCTCTCATTTATTTTTTCCTTTTATTTTTTTTCTCTTTTTTTGGGGCCTTCTCTTTTTATGGCCTTTCTCCTTTTTTTCATCTGGAGTGTCATCCCGACTTGTGGGGGAATCATAGTCTCCATCGTCCTTTCCTCACATGGGACAATGCTCTAATAATGATGATCATGCCACTTTTATTTATTTACAACTCGAAAAATTACGACTCGATACTTAGAACAAAATATGACTCTATGTGAACACCTCCGGCGGTGTACCGAGATGTTCAATGACTCATGAGTGACATGTATGAAAGAATTATAAATGTGGCTTTGCCACAAATACAATGTCAACTACATGATCATGCAAAGCAATATGACAATGATGAAGCGTGCCATAACAAACGGAACAGTGGTATGTTGCCTGGCAATATATCTCGGAATGGCAATGGAAATGCCATAATAGGTAGGTATGATGGCTGTTTTGAGGAAGGTATATGGTGGGTTTAAGGTACCGGCGAAAGTTGCGCGGTACTAAAGAGGCTAGCAATGGTGGAAGGGTGACAGTGCGTATAATCCATGGACTCAACATTAGACATAAATAACTCACATACTTATTGCAAAAATCTATTAGTTATCGAAACAAAGTACTACGCGGATGCTCCTAGGGGGATAGATTGGTAGGAAAAGACCATCGCTCGTCTCCGACTGCCACTCATAAGGAAGACAATCAATAAATAAATCATGGTCTGACTTCATCACATAACGGTTCACCATACGTGCATGCTACGGTCATCACAAACTTTAACACAAGTATTTATCAAATTCACAACTACTCAACTGGCATGACTCTAATATTACCATCTTCATATCTCAAAACAATCATCAAGTATCAAACTTCTCATCGTATTCAATGCACTTTTTATTATAGTTTTTATTATACCCATCTTGGATTCCTATCATACTAGGAATAATTTTATGGACAAAGCAAATTACCATGCTGTTCTAGAGGACTCCCAAAATTATATAAGTGAAGCATGAGAGATCAATAATTTCTATAAAATAAAACCACCACCGTGCTCTAAAAAGATATAAGTGAAGCACTAGAGAAAAATTATCTAGCTGAAAAGATATAAGTGAAGCACATAGAGTATTCTAATAAATTCCGACTCATGTGTGTCTCTCCCAAAAGGTGTGTACAACAAGGATGATTGTGGTAAACTAAAACGCAAATACTCAAATCATACAAGACGCTCCAAGCAAAACACATATCATGTGGTGAATAAAAATATAGCATCAAGTAAAGTTACCGATGGACGAAGACGAAAAGGCTCTTGCCACTCCTTGTTCAGAGAAGAACCAAATATTGTTCACAGATGGATGGACGGAGAAGAATTCAGGGTAGAACCAAATATTGTTCACAGATAATCTTGATCATAAACCCACAATTCATCGGATGCTGACAAACACACCGCAAAAAGAATTACATCGAATAGATCTCCAAGAGGATCAAGGAGAACTTTGTATTGAGATCCAAAGAGATAGAAGAAGCCATCTAGCTAATAACTATGGACCCGAAGGTCTGTGGTAAACTACTCACGCATCATCGGAGAGGCTATGGTGTTGATGTAGAAGCCCTCCGTGATCGATTCCCCCTCCAGCGGCGCTCCGGAAAAGGCCCCAAGATGGGATCTCTTGGGTACAGAAGGTTGCGGCAGTGGAAATAGGGTTTCGTGGTGCTCTCGGATGTTTTTGGGGTATATGAGTATGTATAGGCGAAATAAGTCGGTCAGGGGAGCCACGAGGGGCCCATGAGGGTGGGGGCACGCCTGCCCCCTTGGGCGCGCCTCCCTGCCTCATGGCCTTCTGATGCTACCTTGACGTCCACTCCAAGTCTCCTGGATTGCGTGCTCCCGAAGGTTTCATTCCGTTTGGATTCCGTTCGATATTCCTTTTCTGCGAAACACCGAAATATGCAAAAAAACAGCAATTTGCACTGGGCCTTTGGTTAGTAGGTTAGTCCCAAAAATAATATAAAAAGGTATATTAAAGCCCATTAAACATCCAAAACAGATAATATAATAGCATGGAACAATAAAAAATCATAGATACGTTGGAGACGTATCAGCCGGCACAGGCGGTGTCGTCACCACGTCCCCTGGGGCCAAAGCGGGATCAGGAGGCACCGGAGGAGGACAGCGTCAGCAACATCCCAGTGGCCACGCTCCACAAGATGCGGGGGGAGAGATTGTTTTGATAGCACCTCTCCGCCCCACCGAAGAGTGCGCCACCCCAGAGCGGGCCGACCGCGTCGATGCACCAAACGGAGGCGCCGACGCCCAAGCACATCCGCCCCGCCACCACGCCACCCTGGCGGCTGGTTCACAACAACAAGCACCGCGCCACGATCAGAAACCAGGCGACACTATGATCTGCGTCATCACCCACATCGAACACCGCTTTGAAGGCCATGGCTCGGGCCCAACTCTTGTTGAGATTTCCACCAGCAGCCTATCAGATGGATGAGTTGAGAGCCACCATCCATAGTCTAATTGGTTTTGCCGAGGGAGGAGGATCACAGCGAGCGGGCCCGTCATGGCCTCCTCATGTGACAACAATGGCCTGAGCTGGTGGCTGTCCTGAAGGGGCCACCCCAATGGTGCAATCCCCTCTGTGGTAGCTAGTGCAGGGGCCGCAGCCAGAGCCGCGCGTGAAAGAACACATGAGCACGGCGGGACCGGCAGTGAGCCGTGGAAGACAGGCGGAGGGAAGACGTGCGTGTCAGCATCGAAGGACGCTGCGACACGCCACTAGTCTGATAGGCGCAATGGCCCTGACGTCGACGAGCTCACACTCTATTAAGGTGGGTACCTGCCTTTCGAGGTTGGGTGCCCTGGCTTCACTCGTGAGTTGCGGCAAGTCATCTACTCGCACGCTCAAGCCAGAATTACCAGAGAAGTATGATGGGAGACTAAACCTGGCAGAGTTCTTGAGCATCTACACCATCACTATTCAAGCTGCCGAGGGAAGAGATGAGAAGGCGCCAACTACCCCCCTTTGTCACTCAAGCCAAATGTGAGGTCTTGGCTGATGCACCTGCCGAAGAACTCCATTTTCGACCTGGGCTACCTGTGCCATGAGTTTGTTGGCGCCTTCACGGGCGGCCATCAAGAATTAGGGTGGCCCAGCGACTTGGAGATCCTCCCACAGAAAGAAGGAGAAAGTTGGTGGAAGTACATGCAGAGATTCAGCCAAGTGCACATGAACATTCTAGGCATCCACCCGACAACTATGATAGTTGCGTTCCAGTCCAACATGCGCAACCGCCGGATATGTTCCAAGATGAACATTCGGTTGCCCAAACTGTGAAGGAGCTTTACACTGTGGTGGATAAGTGTGCTCGCGTGGAGGAGGGGAGGCAACTCCCTGGAGAAGAAGACGATGCCGACATCAACTCAGAAGATGGCGACAACGCCACTAATCAGAAGAAGAAGAACAAGAAGCGCAACAAAAAGTGCAGGGATAAGGCAGTGATGATCGTTGAAGGAACGAGCGCACCTAGTACCAGCAAGAAGGCCAAGATCGAGGTTCCCGGCAAGGAAGTTGCCGCGTGCACTGATTATCGGGAAGCCACGGCTACCAAGAAGGCTGGCAATGGTGATGGCCCATACTACAAGATCCATCAGACCAAGGGCCATGATCTTCAAGAGTGTCATCAGGTTGAGTAGCTCGTCAAGAAGCAGAGGGATGAGTACAAGAAGCATGATAAGGAGAAAGGCCAAGATGGCGTTGGCAGGAAAGGCCAAGGCGGCAGAGTGGGTCGTCCCAGCAAGGCACCTTAGAATCAATGATAACCCGCCAAGGGCCATGAGAAGAAGGATTGTGATGATGAGAGCGATGGAGGAGATGAGGAGGAAACTAGCGAGCATGAGTTCCAGAAAGGCACTGCCGCCCTATGCATTGATGGGGGTGCATCTTTGCACTCCTCTCACTGCCAACTTAAACAGTGGGCGTGTGAAGTCAATGTCGTGGAGCCAACAGCAGATTCTCGAAAGCCGCCCAAGTGGTCCCGCACACCCATCATCTTTGATGAAGAGGATCACCCTGACCGTACCACCGTGGTTGGGTGCTTGCCGTTGTTCGTCTCACCAACAATCCGCAACCTCAAGGTCACAAAGATGTTGGTTGACAGCGGGGCCGGGTTGAATCTGATTTCTCCAAAGGTCATCAGCAAACTCCAGATAGAAGAGTCGTGGCATGGTTCAAGGGATCAACCTCAGCAGGAGTCGTCCTAAGGGGAAGATCACACTACCAGTGACATTCGCGGGGGGGGGAGTTGAATTACCAAAACTGAGAAGATCATGTTTGATATGGTCGACCTCCCCCTCCTGTGCAATGGAATCCTTGGTCACCCAGCTATGGCCAAATTCATGGCGGCATCCCACTATGCCTACAACACTCTGAAGATGCCAGGGCCAACAAGTGTAATTTCCATTCCATTAGACGAGAATGATGCAATCATATGCATGGATAAGATGTATCAAGAAGCAGTCGCAGCAGAGGCCGCGGAAGCCACTATTCCCGCCAAGTAAGAAAAAGAGGAGAGATGGCAAGGATGCCAGCAAGGAATCCAGGAAGCGTACCTCTGTGGAGTACGGTGCACATGTTGATGACTTGCCAGAGAGTTCCAATAGCAAGAAACTCAAGGCTGCTGCATCTGTTGTAAAAAAGGTCACGACAGGGCTGGCTGGCGCTGATGGTACCTTCACTATCAGTGCCACCTTGATGACAAATAGGAAAGCGTGCTTGTTGCCTTCCTACGGGCGAAAATCGATGTGTTTGCATGTCAACCATATGATATACCCGGTGTCCCTAGGGAGGTAATCCAGCACCACCTTGTTGTCTGCCCGCATGCCCAACCCGTCAAGCAGAAGGTCCAAAAGCAAGCTTTGCAGCAGCAGCAGTTCATTGCCGAAGAGATCAAGAAACCTGAGGCAGCTGGTCTGATCAGAGGAGTACTGCATCAACCATGGTTACCAAATCCTGGTGGTACGCAAGGCTAATGGGAAATGGAGGCTTTGCATAGATTTGACGGATCTGAACAAGGCATGCCCAAAGGACCCATTTCCCTTGCCGCGGGTCGACCAGATCGTGGATTCCACCTCTGGGTGTGACCTGATTTCTTTCATGGAAGCATACTCTGGATACCACAAGATCTTCATGTCCAAGGAAGACGTGGAGAAGACCGCGTTCATAACCCCATGTGGCACGTACTGCTTTGTACATATACTCTTTGGGTTGAAGAGCGCTGGATCCACTTTTGCAAGAGTAGTTCAGATTGGCTTTGAGTCCCAGTTGCACAGAAACATTGGAGCTTACATGGATGATATAATGGTCAAGACTAAGGACAGATCAACCCTCATTCATGACTTGGAAGAGACCTTTGCAAACCTGCGCAAGATCAAATTGAAGCTGAACCCGAAGAAGTGTGTGTTTGGTGTTCCTTCCAGCAAGTTACTTGGCTTCTTTTTGTCCCACCGGGGGATAGAGGCCAACCCTGACAAGATCAAGGCTATCGAGTAGATTCAAGCACCCAGGACAGTTAAGGATGTGAGACGATTGACTGGATGCATTGTGGCGCTGAGTAGGTTCATTTCCAAGTCTACCGAGCACGCCTTGCCATTCTTTAAAATCTTGAAGAAGGCAGGACCCGTGAAATGGACCCCAGAAGCGGACATTGCACTGCATGATTTGAAGGCCTACCTTTCCTCTATGCCCACCTTAGTCGCTCCTAAACCACAACAAACGTTGCTGCTATATTTAGCAGCAACTAATCAAGTGGCCACTGCAGCACTGGTGGCACAGTGGGAGGTAGATGAAGAAACACCCGCCGCCACCGTCCCCTCCGGAAAGGAAAGTGAACCCGTCTCAACAAGGCCGGAGTCAGTTCAAGGCAATGAAGAAACAGGGCAGCGGAGGCAGTTCCATGGTCGCGGCAAGGAAGAAAGTGGTGCAGCGCCCAGTGTACTTCATCAGCTCCCTGCTACAGGGGCCGAGATTGAGGTACTTTGGTGTGCAAAAGTTGATTTTTTGCATCATCATGGCCTCAAGGAAACTGCGCCACTACTTCCAAGCCCACGAGATCATAGTCGTCACCCGCTTCCCCTTGCAACGTATACTCCGAAACCCAGAGGCCACTGGTAGGATTGTGGAATGGGCTCTAGAGTTGTCCAGCTTTGGTTTTAAGTTTGAAAGCATGTCAACTATTTAGAGTAGAGCACTAGCAGAGTTCATTGCAGAGTGGACGTCAACCCCTGATAAAGAAGTTCTGGAGACAATCGTCCCCGGCAAGGAAGCACCCCAAGGATGGATAATGTACTTTGATGGTGCCTTCTCCCTGCAAGGTGCAAGTGCTGGCGTGCTTCTTGTTGCTCCCACTAGGGAGCACCTAAAGTACGCCATTCAAATGCATTTTCCCCGAGAGAGGTCTACCAAAAATACTGCGGAGCATGAAGGGCTCCTTGCCAGGCTCTGGATTGCGACAGAACTGGGAATCAAGAAGCTAATCATTCATGGAGATTGACAACTGGTTGTGAGACAAGTGAACTAGGATTACCAAAGCCTATTGATAGTGGCATACATCGAGGAAGTGAGAGAGTTGGAGGAGCGCTTTAATGGATTGCAAACAGAGCACATGCCACATGCGGAAAACAACATTGCTCATCATCCATCAAAGTGTGTTGCGCAAATACTCCCTATAGAACCAGGGACTTTTGTTCTCCATCTGACTCAACCCTCCGTATCCCTGACAATGATGACCGGAAAAAGGAGGAAACTGGACTCTAGCAAGCCTCTCCTGGCAGAGCTCGCCGAAGCCCCGGCAGAGAGCTTAGCGGGAACAACTCCCCTTCGATCGGCAAGCTGCACCCTCCTGCCAAACTACCAACCTCTGCGGTTGAGGAGTGTGCTCCCGTGAACGAGGAGGCGCCGCTAGTCCTCGTTGCCAAGCCTCAGGACCCAACTTGGCCACGGCACATCGCCCGTTTCCTCCAAACAGGAGAACTCCTCGAAGACCAAGAAGAAGCTAAAAGAGTAGCCTACAGGGCTAGTATGTATCAGTTCGTCGATGACACGCTGTACAGAAGAAGGCCCAACTGTGTGAAATTGAAGTGCATTTGCCGGGAAGAAGGAAAGGAACTACTAGTGGAGATACACAAGGGTATGTGCGACTCCTGCTTTGGATCAAGGGCCTTGGTTGGGAAAGCTTTCCGGTAAGGTGTCTACTGGGCCACAGCCCTCCAAGACGCTAGTGAGCTGGTTACCTGGTGTGAAGCCTATCAGTTCCATTCCAAGTATATCTATCAGCCTGCCCAAGCTCTTCAAATAATCCCTTTGTCATGGCCATTTTTGGTTTGGGGGCTCGACATCTTGGGCCCCTTCCCCCATGCTATAGGGGGCTTTGAATTCTTCTTCATTGCAATCGACAAGTTGACAAAGTGCCCAGAAGTGGAACTTATGATAAAGGTGACTGCACAGTCAGCTATCAAGTTCTTGAAAGGATTGGTGTGCCCCATCGGGGTCCCTACCCGAATTATCACTGACAATGGCACCCAATTCATGAGTCGCGCCATCATGCAATATGTTCATGCCCTCGGAAGCAAAATCTCATTTGCCTCTGTTGCTCATCAAATGAGCAACTGGCAAGCTGAGAAGGCGAACACTGAAGTGCTGCAAGGACTCAAGACGAGAACATTCGATAAGCTGTAGAAGTGTGGCATGCGATGGATCGACGAGCTACGGATGGTTCTTTGGTTCTTCAGAACGACATCAAATCGAGCTACCAGGTAGACTCCCTTCTCCCTAGTCTATGGGGCGGAAGCAGTTATCCCCACGGATCTCATATACGGGTCACCTCGAGTGCTTGCCTACGATGAAGTAGCGCAAGAACATAACTGGCATGACGACGCTGTGCTACTTGAGGAGAACCGTCTCTGGGCTGCCATGCGTGCTACACGCTATCAGCAAGCCCTGTGTCGATATCACAGCCATAGGGTTCATGACCGGAGTTTTGAGGAAGGTAACCTTGTCCTTCGGCGCATTCAGTCCGCCAAGGACACAAACTAGTTGACGCCGAAGTGGGAATGACCTTACCGAGAAGTACAAGTCACCAGACCCGGCGCAGTCTGTCTGGAGACCAGAGATGGAATTCAATTGCAAAACTGATGGAATATTGAGCATCTCTATAATTTCTACCCGTAAGGCGCGACAGTCAGGCCCTGCCCGGCGGCCACCCTTTTGTACAAGCTTTGCTGAAGTTGCATGTAACCCTTTGTACAAAGCTAGGTGCAGACCTTGAGCAACAGAAATAAACGATGCGCTGGGGGCCCCAAAGAAAATTGCATGCATGCATAAGCATATCATGAGCATTGCATGATCATGTAGATAAGGTCGCATGTAGCATCATTTTCATCTGTGCTAAGCTGCTGGGCTATTACCATGGACTTGGTCCCGAAGAAGAGAAGAGAATACAAGCCTACATTACGATCCCCGGCAAGCCAAACAGATAAGTTGTTTCTTATCCATACGTGTTCTGTAAGTAAAATTTGTGCATATGAAAACCTCACCACCTTCGAAACTTAGGTGCTCCCATCCCTTGACTTGAACGTTTCTTCGGTCGGGATGGTTGAAGTGGCCTTTGGCAGAAAAGGTTTGGCGGGGGGCTGGTCCCTCTTCGTGATTTGTGCCTGATAGGCCTAGCCCCGCGGCAACAAATTGAGGGTACCGGCAGGATACACTACTACAGGATGGTCGAAACGCGACACTACGATCAAGGACCCTTCGAAGAAACTGTGTGCGATGCCATAATCGCAAACGGTGGTGTAAAAAACCCGTCAAAAAAGGTGCAAAATGTTTGCGATGACGTATGCATCAAACACGGTTCAATTTTAGTTGTGTGTGCGACGCAGGGCATACGGTTCAGTTCAATTAACTTTTTGGGATGAGGAGGAACAAAAGAAACGGCCAGCCAGATGAAGGTGTGTGCGATATACAACATACGATTCACTATGATGAACTATGTGTGATTAGGCAACACAATGGAAACGGTTCAACTCAACAAGATGTGTGCGATACGGGACAAACAGGTCCGTAATCAGAAATGTGTGCGAAGACCAATAATAACATAGACGATTGCTGCTAATAAGCCGTGTGATTTTCTCTGTCTACAGAATAATAACATGTATATATATAAAGGACAACACTACTCTAATCCCAGGATTAGAATAGTTATTTGGATCACAGCAGCCGCTCTAAGGGCCTGATGGACCCCTCCCGAACTTCCCGAAGCCCACTGCCCGAACCCCCACCTCTCGACCAGGTGGCCGAGACGAATCGCGAGCCCCCCCATCTGGATCCCCCCTGGCCGCCTCCCCTCTCCTCCCCTCGAGTAACTGCCATCCCCTGCCTCTACCGGGACTCGCCGCCGACGACCGAATCTATCTCCTCCATCGCTGTCCCATCTACCACCGCCGTCGAACAGATCCAGCTCCGCCCCTCCATCTCGACCTCCTGTCCGACAGCCGGTGCGAGCGAGCGAGCGATGACGGACGCCGGCACAAGGGAGCCCGCATCGCCTGGAGCCATCCAGGGAAGCCGCTGGATTTCTGCGACGAACGACCGCCATGGACTTCCAGAAGCCTCATCCTCAGTCCATCTTCACTGCCCAACGGCTTACAGAGCTCATGACGACCAAGGCACAACCTACGGCGAACGGCGCGGCCAGGGAAGCATCTCGGCGGTGGAGGCCGCATCGGCAGCGCCTTCAAATCTACCAACGGTACATGAACTTCCTCACTATTCTTACCTTCTCCTTCAATCTTTCCTTCCCTGACCTTCGTGCTTCGTGCAGATAAACTTCGTGCCCTCTGCAAGATATGGACTGCCATGGAATTCCTCTACTAGCTCCCCGACGAATTGCTCTCAAGGTGGCCTATCTACTGTTGGAAAAAGGTTTGCCGAACTTCTAGCCAGGGTATGGTTGAACTTCCTTCTGTCTATTATTTTCTTACAACCATGTGAAGTTCAGGTAGTGTGTGCGCCTTAGTCCAGGCTGCAAACATTTGGAAATCTGCCTACATTCACATGTGAAGTTCAACTATTAAGTGTGCTAGAGTTCAGGTTGGTATGTATCTGGTTGTATGCAAAAAATAAAAGGAAAATAGAACATGCATGTGATCACATGAAGGTCAGGTTGGTATGCACTAGTGGTTCAACCATTCAAACTCATGAAGGTTCAGGTATTTTAAATGTAGACACTATTTCCCCTTTGCAAAACAAGAAGTTCAGGATGTGGTGAGTGCTAAGTTCAGGTACATATAAGTAATCAAATAGTGTAGAATTAACAGAATGCGAGGTTCATTCTGTGAAGGGTGCTCAGGTCAGGTACAAAAGTATTGGCAGATGCTCAGCTCAGTGCAGAGTGTGATGCCTGTCATAGGTGAAAAATATGTACATGAACACCACTTTTATATGAGAAGTGCAGGTTGTGAATAAAGCTAAGTTCAGTTACAAAGGTATAGGCAGATGTAACTTGTGTGCTAATAAACATTTTTTTCTTTTATGTCAGCAAGACGAGAGATGCATGAAGGAGCTTCGAAGTTCCCAACAGCAAGTACACAATCCTAAGCTTGTACGCGTTGCACCACCCCCTCAATGGGTCACACCTCAAACGCACAAACAGCATTACCAACCTACTCCAAACCAAAAATAGATGACACCCAAAACACATGGAGACTTCCAAGATGCTGGGCCACAGCCCTATCCGCACAACTTTGCGTCTCCACCTAATTGGGTGACGCCAGAAATCCCCCGCGGATTCTTTGTATCCACTAGCAGACTCCCAAGCACGCCGATGGAGGAGGAGGTTAGCTCAAGTCCTGTGTGTAACTCTGGAGGTTATCCTGGTGTGCCTCGTCAATGCCAAAGGGAAGCAACTAAACCAGATCCCAGGACAAATCCAACAGGAACACACACACACACACGGAGGAGAGTGCTCTGCACACTACCACCGTTGGATCCTGCTATTGCTGCTACAAGTCAGAATTGTACGGGACATAAGGTAGATGGATTGCTTCACAAAACAAAAGAGCAAACCAAGACCAGGATCGCAATACCACCACAACCACCTCAAGCAAAAATGACGCAAACAAGATAGAGGCCATCTTCAGCCCTCCTTCCTCCTCGTGATCCACTCCTGCATCCTGCTATGATTACTCCGCCGTGCCCCATCCCAGAGGGACAGCAACAGACTCCGGTGGAGTTGCGATCATACACGCACATAAGTGAAAAAAAATATTTATATACGCGTCTTGTCTCATCTGCAAAATTTATGCTCCCTCCAAGATAACAAGTTCATAAACTGCCTTTTAATGTGCCGTTTGGATTATTTTTTCTTTTTCTACAGGTGCCAGATCTCCTGGATTATCTAATACCAAGACTAAAGATGCGATTCCAACATGTAGAGAAAGCAAGGGAATTTTATAACAGACACGCCAGACACGCTGGTTTTGGAATCAGGAAGACAAGAGGGAATGACAATCACAAGTATTTTGTTTGCGCGTTCCAAGGGAAACACACAACTTATGTTTCAGAGGCTGACAGACAGCGAAACAAAACATCGCAGAAGACAGGCTGCAATGCAAGAATGAGGGTGAAGGTGCAGGAGGATAACACATGCGCGGCAGTGGACATTGAGTACAATCATAATCACCAACTCATGTATACTGATGACACGCTGGTATTCTTGCACTCACACAAGAATTATGACCCCACTATTTTGGAGTACGTAAAGCTTCTGCAGTACCATGACGTCAAGCACACAACAATCACGTCCATGCTATCTGAAAATGAAGATGGAAGCTACTTCCTAAGCATGACCGGATGAGACCTACTAAACTAGTAAGTATTCAAACATGCACATACTGCAAATGTACATAGCATCCTAAGTCACAACCCTTTGCTAGCAAAAATAACAAATGCATGTTTGCATGTAATTTGCAGGAAAGCCATGAATGCAAGGAAAGATGATTTGGATGATGTATTGAAACTTGTATCATTCTTGAAAGACATTAAGGCAATCAATGGTGAGTTTTTCTATGACATACAAGTAGACAAGGACAAGTCAATTAAAAACATTTTCTGGTCCAATACAAGCTGCCAACGAGCATATCAAGACTTTGGCGATTCTGTAACATTCGACACAGCTTACAAGACCAACAGATTTCATATGCCTCTGGGAGTGTTTGTTGGAACAAACCATCACTTGTAGTCAACAATATTTGCTGTTGCCCTGATCAGAGACGAAGATGCAAAGTCATTCAAGTGGATGTTCGATACATTTGTATGGTGCATGAACAACAAGCACCCAACTTGCATTCTAACAGGTGAGTTCAAAAAAACTCTACATGTTTCGTCATCTTTTTAGTCTATGGGTCTGTATTGGGTATATTTGGTTTTATCTAAAAATAGTGTAAAGCAAGTAGTTCAACCACTGTTAGCACAGAAGTTCAACAAACAGTACAAGAAAGTAAAATTATCCGTCACATGTTTAGAAAACAATTAGTTATGAATGTGAAGTTCAAATACAGGGATCATAGAAGTTCAAGGAGAAAGCTGTAAGAAAAATATATGTAACATGTTGAGAAAAAATATAGTTATTTATGTGAAGTTCAAGCACTGCTAACACAGAAGTTCAACAACACTGATGCAAAGAAAATTTTGTGTGTGACACTACTGGGTAGTCCTACTGCTACCTGTGAAGTTCAAGCACTGGTACCACAGAAGTTTAGCAATACTGCTGTAAGGAAAAATACATGGGACATTTTTAGATAGTCACACTCCTACCTATGAAGTTCAAGTAATTGTACAACATAAGTTCACCATCAGTGCAAAAATAAGCAAGTTTCATTTTTTTAATTCATGCAGACCAGTGCCCGTCGATGGCGAAAGCTATACCATCATTCTCAAACACCGTCCACAAGCTATGCCGTTGGCACATCCTGAAGAAGTACAAGGAATACCTCGCGTTGCTATACAAAAAGTATAAAACATTCAAAGAGGAGTTCACAGCTATATTAAACTGGCCGCTGATGCCAACGGAGATTGAAACTGCCTGGGCTGAACTCGTGCACAAGTACAACCTAGAGAACGACCAGATGATGATGCTGCTGTGGAATGATAGGAAAATGTGGATTTCAGCATATTACAAGAACATTTTATGTGCTAGAATGGCTTCCACACAACGAAGCGAGAGCATGAACCACGTGCTCAAGAGAGGGTTTGTCAAGGGGACCCAGAACCTACACAAGTTTGCTAGGCGGGTAAATGCTTGCATACAAACTCGAATGCAGAAGGAGAACGAGCAAACAATGACCAGCATGGTATGAAGACAAAAAAACACCCCCATCATATTGTGTTTTCCTTCAACATGTGCACTTTGAATTTAAAAGAATGAAACCCATGATCGACTTCGACTAATATCTTATTTTTTGACATGTGTAGACCAATCCTGTCACAGAAACAACTTACGGCTATGAGGAAGACATGTCTATCAAGTACACGAGAGCCATGTACACCGAGATGAGGATTAGGATGAGATAATCCACGCTATTTCGTGCAAAGCCTAAAGCAGAGTCCAATAAGTACCTTGTGTACTAACACAACAAGGCTTGCCATGATGGTGAAGACAGATTTGCCTGGTCAAAGCATGAATTCCATGTTGTAGCTGACCCAGAGAATGAAATATACGAGTGTGAATGCAAGCTTTGGACGCACACAGGTGAGCGGAAAAACAAACTCATTAAATAGCTAAACTAGTAGTATCATATCAAATATATGAAACTCATTGCTGGCTCACAAACTATGTATTCTGCATTCATCACAAAATGCAGGTTTGTTCTACCTTCACATCATGAACATACTGGACTACCTGAAGCCTGACAAATTTCCACACAAGTATATCCTCAAACGGTAAACAAATACTGCAAAATCACAACCGACCTTTGATACAAGGGACTGCAACACAACTGCATCGGATGGCAGCTCAAGACTATCGAAGCAGAACATCTTGCTGCAGCTAATTTGATGGTTAACAAGAAAGAGATGAGATGTGACCAGCAATATGACAGAGCCTTCTATATCCTCAAGAGGCTCGTGGAAGAGCTTGATGCAATACATTCAGCAAATCGAGTGAATGCTGACGAAAAATACTCGAATCACTCGAAACCTTTCTGATGTCTGAATATAGCCTTCCAATATATCGATCTTTACGTCTCGACCATTTCAAGACTCCTAGTCATGACCCGGACCTCATCCAGGACTCTGAACTACCTTCGGTACATCAAAACACATAAACTCACAATTCTGATCGTCACCAAACTTTAACCGTGCGGACCCTATGGGTTCGAGAACTATGTAGACATGATCGAGACTCATCTCCTGTCAATAACCAATAGTGGAACCTGTATGCTCATATAGGTTCCTACATATTCTACCACGATCTTTATCGGTCAAACCGCATAACAACATACGTTGTTCCCCTTGTCATCGATATGTTACTTGCCCGAGATTCGATCGTCGTTATCTCAATACCTAGTTCAATCTCGTTACCAGCAAGTCTCTTTACTCGTTTCGTATTGCATCATCCCACAACTAACTCATTAGTCACATTGCTTGCAAGGCTTATAGTGATGTGCATTACCGAGAGGCCCCACAGAGACCTATCCGACAATCGGAGTGCAAATCCTAATCTCGATCTATGCTAACTCAACAAGTACCATCGGAGACACCTGTAGAGCACCTTTATTATCACCCAGTTATGTTGTGACGTTTGGTAGCACACAAAGTGTTCCTCCGGTGTTCAGGAGTTGCATAATCTCATAGTCATAGGAACAGGTATAAGTCATGAAGAAAGCAATAACAATATACTAAACGATCAAATGCTAAGCTAACGGAATGGGTCAAGTCAATCACATCATTCTCTAATGATGTGATCCCGTTAATCAAATGACAACTCATGTCTATGGTTAGGAACATAACCATCATTGACTCAATGAGCTAGTCAAGTAGAGGCAAACTAGTGACACTCTGTTTGTCTATGTTTTCACACGTGTACTAAGTTTCCTATTAATACAATTCTAGCATGAATAATAAACATTTATCATGATATAAGGAAATATAAATAACAAATTTATTATTGCCTCTAGGGCATATTTCCTTCAGTCTCCCACTTGCACCAAAGTCAATAATCTTGTTCACATCGTCATGTGATTTAACACCAATAGTTCACATCTTTATGTGATTAGTTCACATCTGCATGTGACTAACACCCAAAGGGTTTACTAGAGTCAATAATCTAGTTCACATCGCTATGTGATTAACACCCAAAGAGTGATCATGTTTTGCTTGTGAGAGAAATTTAGTCAACGGGTCCGCAACATTCAGATCCGTATGTATTTTGCAAATTTCTATGTCTACAATGCTCTGCACAGAGCTACCCTAGCTAATTGCTCCCACTTTCAATATGTATCTAGATCGAGACTTAGAGTCATCTAGATCGATGTAAAAATCTTGCATCGACATAACTCTTTACGACGAACTCTTTTATCACCTCCATAACCAAGAAATATTTCCTTAGTCCTCTAAGGATAATTTTGACCGCTGTCCAGTGATCTACTCCTAGATCACTATTGAACTCCCTTGCCAGAATCATGCTAAGGTATACAATATGATCGGTAAACATCATAGCGTACTTTATAGAACATATGACTGAGGCATAGGGAATGACTTTTCATTCTCTTTCTATTTTCTATTGTGGTTGGGTTTTGAGTCTTTACTCAACTTCACACCTTACAACACAGGCAAGAACTCCTTCTTTGACTTTTCCATTTTGAACTACTTCAAAATCTTGTCAAGGTATGTACTCATTGAAAATATATCAAGTGTCTTGATCTATCTCTATAGATCTTGATGCTCAATATGGACGTAGCTTCATCGAGGTCTTTCTTTGAAAAACTCTTTTCAAACACTCCTTTATACTTTCCAGAAAATTCTACATTATTTCCGATCAACAATATGTCATTCACATATACTTATCAGAAATGCTGTAGTGCTCCCACTCACTTTCCTGTAAATACAGGCTTCACCGCAACTTTGTATAAAACCATATGCTTTGATCACTTTATCAAGGCATATATTCCAACTCCGAGATGCTTGCACCAGTCCATAGATGGATCATCGGAGCTTGCTCACTTTGTTAGCACCTTTAGGATCGAGAAAACCTTCTGGTTGCATTATATACAACTTTTCCTTTAATAAATCCATGAAGGAATACAGTTTTGACATCCATTTGCCAGATTTCATAAAATGCAGCAACTGCTAACATGATTCAGACAGACTTTTAAGCATCAATACGAGTGAGAAAATCTCATCGTAGTCAACACCTTGATCTTGTCGAAAACATTTTGCGACAATTCGAGCTTTGTCGATAGTAACACTACTATCATCGTCCGTCTTCCTCTTGAAGATCCATTTATTCTCAATGACTCACCGACCATCGGGCAAGTCAATCAAAGTCCATACATTGTTCTTATACATGGATCCCATCTCAGATTTCATGGCCTCAAGCCATTTCGCGGAATCTGGGCTCATCATCGCTTCCTCATAGTTCGTAGGTTCGTCATGGTCAAGTAACATGACATCCAGAACAGGATTACCGTACCACTTTGGTGCGGATCTCACTCTGGTTTACCTACCAAGTTCGGTAGTAACTTGATCTGAAGTTACATGATCATCATCATTAGCTTCCTCACTAATTGGTGTTGGAGTCACAGGAACAGATTTCTGAGGTGAACTACTTTCCAATAATGGAGCAGGTATAGTTACCTCATCAAGTTCTACTTTCCTCCCACTCTCTTCTTTCGATAGAAACTCCTTCTTTAGAGAGGATCCATTCTTAGCAATGATTGTCTTGCCTTCGGATCTGTGATAGAAGGTGTACCCAACTGTCTCCTTTGGGTATCCTATGAAGAAACATTTCTCCGATGTGGGTTTGAGCTTATTAGGATGAAACTTTTTCACATAAGCATCGCAACCCCAAACTTTAAGAAACGACAAGTTTGGTTTCTTGCCAAACCACAGTTCATATGGCGTCATCTCAACGGATTTAGATGGTGCCCTATTTAACGTCAATGCAGCTGTCTCTAATGCATAACCCCAAAACGATAGTGGTAAATGGGTAAGAGACATCATAGATTGCACCATATCTAATATAGTACGGTTACGATGTTCGGACACACCATTACGCTTTGGTGTTCTAGGTGGCGTGAGTTGCGAAACTATTCCGCATTGTTTCAAATGAAGACCAAACTTGTAACTCAAATATTCTCCTCCATGATCAGATCATTGAAACTTTATTTTCTTGTTATGATGATTTTCCACTTCACTCTGAAATTATTTGAACTTTTCAAATGTTTCAGATTTATGTTTCATCAAGAAGATATACCCATATCTTACTCAAATCATCTGTGAAGGTCAAAAAATAACGATACCTGCCGCGAGCCTCAACACTCATCGGACTGCATACATTAGTATGTATTATTTCAAGAAGTCTGTTGCTCGCTCCATTGTTCCGGAGAACGGAGTCTTATTCATCTTGCCCATGAGGCATGGTTCGCAAGCATCAACTGATTCATAATCAAGTGATTCCAAAAGCCCATCAGCATGGATTTTCTTCATGCGCTTTACACCAATATGACCTAAACGGCAGTGCCACAAATAAGTTGCACTATCATTATTAACTTTGCTTCTTTTGGCTTCAATATTATGAATATGTGTATCACTACGATCGAGATTCAATAAACCATTCACCTTGGGTGTCTGACCATTGAAGGTTTTATTCATGTAAACAGATCAATAATTATTCTCTGACATTAAATGAATAAACGTATTGCAATAAACATGATCAAATCATATTCATGCTTAACGCAAACACCAAATAACATTTATTTAGGTTCAACACTAATCCCGAAAGTATAGGGAGTGTGCGATGATGATCATTTCCATCTTGGAACCACTTCCAACACACATTTTCACTTCACCCTAACTAGTCTCTGTTCATTTTGCAACTCTCGTTTCCAGTTACTAATCTCAGCAACTGAACTAGTATCAAATACTAAGGGGTTGCTATAAACAGTAGTAAAGTACACATCAATAACATGTATATCAAATATACCTTTGTTCAATTTGCCATGCTTTTTATCCGCCAAATACTTGGGGAAGTTCTGCTTCCAGTGACCAGTCCCTTTGAAGTAGAAGCACTTAGTCTCAGGCTTAGGTCTAGACTTGGGCTTCTTCACTTGAGCACCAACTTGCTTGCCATTCTTCTTGAAGTTCCCCTTCTTCCCTTTGCCCTTTTCTTGAAACTAGTGGTCTTGTCAACCATCAACACTTGATGCTTTTCTTGATTTCTACCTTCGTCGATTTTTGCATAACGAAGAGCTTGGGAATCGTTTCCGTTATCCCTTGCATATTATAGTTCATCACTAAGTTCTAGTAACTTGGTGATAGTGACTAGAGAACGTTGTCAATTACTATCTTATCTGGAAGATTAACTCCCACTTGATTCAAGCAATTGCAGTACCCAGACAATCTGAGCACATGCTCATTGGTTGAGCTATTCTCCTCCATCTTTGTAGGCAAAGTACTGTCAGAGGTCTCTTACTTCTTGCAAAGTCTGCCTCAGCATAGCTAAGGTTGTGTTTGGGATCTAACCCCTACCCCCACCACCCACACTCCTTTGTAAATATCACCATGTAACTGTTTTTGATTATTATATGTACATGTAGTAGGAGCCTTTCCTACTGTCTTAAACTTCAAAAAAAAGTACTGTCAGAGGTATCCTACCTCTCGACATGGGCATGAGTATGAAATACTAATTTCATTTCTTGGAACATCTTATATGCTCCATTTCAAAACATTTTTGAAGTCCCGGTTCTAAGGCGTAAAGCATGGTGCACTAAACTATCAAGTAGGCATCATACCGAGCTTTGCCAAACGTTCATAACGTCTGCATATGCTCTTGCAATAGGTCCTTCACCTAGCGGTGCATCAAGGACATAATTATTCTATGCAGTAATGAGGATAATCCTAACATCACGGATCCAACCGCATCATTGCTACCAACATCTTTCATTTTATTTTTCTCTAGGAACATATCAAAAATAAATGGGGAAGCTATGCGCGAGCTATTGATCTACAACATAGATATGCAAATACTATCAGGACTAAGTTCATGATAAATTTAAGTTCAATTAATCATATTACTTAAGAACTCCCACTTAGATAGACATCCCTCTAGTCATCTAAATGATCACGTAATCCAAATCAACTAAACCACGTCCGATCATCACGTGAGATGGAGTAGTTTTCGGTGGTGAAGATCATTATGTTGATCATATCTACTATATGATTCACGCTCGACCTTTCGGTCTCCAGTGTTCCGAGGCCATATCTGCATATGCTAGGCTCGTCAAGTTTAACCCGAGTATTTCTGCATGTGCAAAACTGTCTTACACCCATTGTAGATGAACATTGAACTTATCACACCCGATCATCACGTGGTGTCTCGGCACGAAGAACTTTGGAAACGGTGCATACTCAGGGAGAACACTTTTAGCTTGAAATTTAGTGAGAGATCATCTTATAAAGCTGCCAACGAACTAAGAAAAATAAGTTGCATAAAAGATAAACATCACATGCAATCAAAAATATGTGACATGATATGGCTATCATCATCTAGTGCCTTTGATCTCTCCAAAGTACTATCATGATCTCCATTGTTACCGGCATGACACCATGATCTCCATCATCTTGATCTTTTATCAAAGAGTCGTCACATGGTCGTCTCAATAGCTATTGCTTTTTGCAACTATTGCTATCACATAGCGATAAAGTAAAGAAATTACATGGCACTTGCATCTTATGCAATAAAGAGACAACCATAAGGCACCTGCCAGTTGCCGATAACTTTAACAAAACATGATCATTTCATACAAGAATTTATATCTCATCATGTCTTGACCATATTGCATCACAACATGCCCTGCAAAAACAAGTTAGACATCCTCTACTTTGTTGTTGCAAGTTTTACGTGGTTCCTACGGGCTGAGCAAGAACCGTTCTTACCTACGCATCAAAACCACAACGATATTTTGTCAAGTTAGTGTTCTTTTAACCTTCAACAAGGACTGGGCGTAGTCACACTCGGTTCAACTAAAGTTGGAGAAACTGACACGCGCTAGCCACCTGTGTGCAAGGCACGTCGGTAGAAGCAGTCTCGCGTAAGCGTACAGTTAATGTCGGTCCAAGCCACTTCATCCAACAATATTGCCGAATCAAAGTATGAGATGCTGGTAAGCAGTATGACTTGTATCGCCTACAACTCACTTGTGTTCTACTCGTGCATATAACATCTATGCATAAACCTGGCGCGAATGCCACTGTTGGGGAACATAGTAATTTCAAAAAAATTCCTACGCACACGCAAGATCACGGTGATGCATAGCAATGAGAGGGAAGAGTATCGTCCACGTACCCTCGTAGACCATAAGCGGAAGCGTTATGAGAACGCGGTTGATGTAGTCGGACGTCTTCACGATCCGACCGATCCAAGTACAGAACGAACGGCACCTCCGAGTTCAACACATGTTCAGCTCGATGACGTCCCACGAACTCCGATCCAGCAGAGTTTCACAGGAGTGTTCTGTCAGCATGACGGTGTGATGACGGTGATAATGTTGCTACCAACGCAGGGCTTCGCCTAAGCATCGCCATGATATGATCGAGGTGGATTATGGTTGAGGGGGGCACCGCACACGGCTAAGGGATCACTGACAAACTTGTGTGTCCATGGGGTGCCCCTGCCCCCGTATATAAAGGAGGGAGGAGGAGGAGGCCGGCCCTAGAGGGGGCGCACCAAGTGTGGTGAGTCCTACTAGGACTCCCAACTCCTAGTAGGATTCCCCTTTCCTTTCCGGAGTAGGAGAGAAGAAAGAAGGAAAGAGAGAGGGAGTAGGAAAGGGCAAGGGGGGCGGCGCCTCCTTCCCTTTGTCCTGCCTCCTCTATTCCCGTATGGCCCAATAAGGCCCAATACATCTCCCGGCGAATTCCCGTAACTCTCCGGTACTCCGAAAAATAACCGAATCACTAGGAACCTTTCCGATGTCCGAATATAGCCTTCCAATATATCGATCTTTACGTCTCGACCATTTTGAGACTCCTCATCATGTCCCCGATCTCATCCGGGACTCCGAACTACCTTAGGTACATAAAAATACATAAACTCATAATACTGATCGTCGCTGAACTTTAAGCGTGCGGATCCTATGGGTTCGAGAACTATGTAGACATGACCGAGACTCATCTCCGGTCAATAACCAATATCAGAATCTAGATGCTCATATTGGTTCCTACATATTCTACCTAGATCTTTATCGGTCAAACCGCATAATAACATACGTTGTTTCCTTTGTCATCGGCATGTTACTTGCCCGAGATTTGATCGTCGGTATCTCAATACCTAGTTCAATCTCGGTACCGGCAAGTATCTTTACTCATTCCGTAATGCATCATCCCGCAACTAACTCATTAGTCACATTGCTTGCAAGGCTTAAAGTGATGTGCATTACCGAGAGGGCCCAGAGATACCTCTCCAACAATCGGAGTGACAAATCCTAATATCAATCTATGCACTCAACAAGTACCATCGGATACACCTGTAGAGCACCTTTATAATCACCCAGTTACGTTGTGACGTTTGATAGCACACAAAGTGGTCCTCCGGTATTCGGGAGTTGCATAATCTCATTGTCATAGGAACATGTATAAGTAATGAAGAAATCAATAGCAATATACTAGACGATCAAATGCTAAGCTAACGGAATGGGTCAAGTCAATCACATCATTCTCTAATGATGTGATCCCGTTAATCAATTGACAACTCATGTCTATGATTAGGAAACATAACCATCATTGATTCATCGAGCTAGTCAAGTAGAGGCAAACTAGTGGCACTCTGTTTGTCTATGTATTCACACATGTACTAAGTTTCCGGTTAATACAATTATAGCATGAATAATAAACATTTATCATGATATAAGGAAATATAAAAAACAACTTTATTATTGCCTCTAGGGCATATTTCCTTCAACTTTGTAGCATATGCAAGGAGTATGAACCACATAATGCAAGAACATGCCCAAAGCGCGCAGATGCTGAAAAGACAAGCAAAAGGCCAAAGAAGAAACAGAAAGCAAAACCTAGATCCAACAACAAGAAAGTGGTGGAAGATGAAGACGAAGACGAAGATGAAGACACCATCGAAGAAGAGGAAGATGAAGAGGAAGTGGAATGCGAGGAGGAAGAGGAAGAGGATGATGAATAGGACGATAAAGAGGAAGAGGAAGATGAAGAGGAAGAGGTACATGTCAAGCAAAAACCACCACAACCAAAGCCTAGGAGGAGCGCAAGGCTGATGAACAGTTAGACTAGGCCAATTAAACAAATTAAACTTATGTCATGTCAATGTGCAGAATATTAGTCCTCTTTTGAAAATAGTATTTTAGGAGAAGCTTACTTGAACTTTTATTGTTGAAGTTTCAAAGAAATTATACAGTAGAAGTTCAAGTAAGCTTACTGCAGAAGTGCTAGTATAGTATAAGAGGAGGTGCTGGTGATGTATTGCAAAAAAGAGCAAGCAGTAATAAAATGAAAAATATACACTTTGAAGTTCAAGTAATATTACTGCAGAAGTCCTGCTATATTGTGGCAGGAAGTGTTGTGCTGGTGATGTATTGCATGAAAGAGCAAACAGTAATAAAAATGAAAAATATAAATAGTGAAGTTCAAGTAATATTACTGCAGAAGTCCTGGTATATTATGAGAGGAAGTGTTGTGTTGGTGATGTATTCCATAAAAGTGCAAGCAAGAACAAAAATAAAAAATATACACTATGAACTTCAAGTAAGATTATAGTGGAAGTTCTGGTATATTATGGCAGGAGGTGCTGGTGTTGTATTCCATAAAAGAGCAACCAACAAATAATTACATAGTTTGAAGTTCAGGTCAGCTTATAGAAGAAGTTCTGGTATATAAAATCGATGTAGGAAAAAATATGCTTAAAAATAAGTATTGTTGTAAGAACTAAGGTTAGCAAGCCTAAGACAACGCGTTCAGATGTGAAGCTCTATTTGGATACGTGCAGAAGTTCAAGTACAATGCCGACAAAAGATAAAGAAACGTAAAGGAGTGTATGAGAATATTTTTGCACAAAGTTATAGTTGAAATCCATTCACAGTTGAAAAAACAGTAAAAACACATATATATTCTATGCAAAAGGCTACGTATTGGTTGAGTTGAAAAATACCAATACAATACACAACGCAGAAAATCTACCCCATCTGAAACCAGCAGCCCAGCCAGATCTCAAGCAGAAGTTCAAGTGAAAGATCATATGTTGGGGCCCCAAAATTAAACAAAACAAAAAACCAGCAGTTCAACCATACCCCAAGGAGAAGTTCAAGTGCATCTGTTGGGGAAAAACATACAACACATGGATACTAAAAACGATGTAGTTCATTGAAATTCACAAGCCAAAACATTCTTCACACCAAATACATTTGTCCACAATATCATAAGTAATAGTGCTGCAGCTATAGATACACAAATCACTAAACCATTCTTACAACCAAATCATTATGGAATCGTTCCAATCATTATCAAACCTAAAATCTTTACGAAACCAAATCTACACTGAAACTAATGCTTCGAATTCACGGGCCCAAGAATTGGATCTCTTTAGGGAGCTCTGCACGCATGACTTCATTCTTCTCTCTAAAGATTAGAGTGTGAATGAACTCGGCCTTCCAGTCATCTGCAACAGCCTGCAAACAAGAAATGAAATGATGGTTTAGTAAAGGATAACTAAAACCACTGCAGGAGCATCTCAGCCAAAACACACAAGAAAAATGGAAGGATGATGTGACAAGAAAAAGGACACAACATAGCATCACATCACCAAAATCATTAACAAGCTCATCGCCATCATATGTAGAGTAGAACTTCACGGCAAAGAAACCACAATCATTATCCACTTGCTTTAGAACATCGATAAAAGCCGACCTCTTTGTAATAGTCACCCAATTAGGCTGCTTGCTCGCTTTGTATGCAGCCTTGCCATACACCTCCTCGAGCAACCCAACAAATATCCTGATCTTCCAGAAATAAAAATAAGATGAAGTCAAAAACATGTTAACCAAAATAGTTAAGTTCAGGTACATAAAAAGCAACACTTGCATAAGATCCAGCTAAACAAATAACAGAAGTTTAACAATCAAATGATAGTCAGTTCAAGCAGTATTACCACAACAGAGACAGAAACATATTTTGTCAATAGAAGGCATAATAAACTTCGTGTCAAACAAGAGAATATGAAAAGGAGGTTCAGGCTAAGAAATATCACAATATTTTGGCAGTCTCCGTGGAAACATGTTCGTGACATTCCCTTATTAGTGTAAGGAACTGAATCAAGGATGTCAATGCTCACATGATATCTATTCAGCACATACACACTGTAGTGCGCCATTGTGTCAATTGGCTTGAATAGTATAAAAAAACCTGCCACGAATTAAAGAAACGGTGAACACAAACTATAAAGCATAGGTATTGAACATCCGGCATGAACACAAACTTCTTGACAAACTCAGCAAAAGGATGCAAATAAAATTTAACAAAGCAAGAGTTATGAAAAACTAACCAGCTTTGCGTTAAGAAGGTCTTCTTCCTTGTAAACAAATATTCGGAGGAGATTAGCACATTTTTTGCATTGCACTTTGGAACTGTTGCAGCGAAGAAATCATACTCCAGGCAGTACTATGCATTCACAGAAACACAATTAAAACACCTCCCAGATGCCACTACGACAAAACTAGAGCAAAAAAGGGAGACAGGGGTGCCAAGAACTAAAACCTGTATGAATAAGGACTAAGTACAACCCTGTCAGCACTAGTGAATATCTCAGAGGTCTCTGGCTTATCCTTCCACAAATTTATGAGATAATCCATTATATCTCCTTCCGTCTGCTGCCCCTCATCAAAAAGAGTATAAAGGACACATCTTGTGAGGTCAATCACATTCCCAGGGATGGTAAACATGCAGTAGCTTGTGCTGCAGATTTAAAAGGATGGGAAAAATATTAGAAGTTTAGATACAATAACAAAAAGAAGTTCAGATACTATAACTCAAAGGCCAGGAGAGATGAATAGAAGTTCAGATACTATAAGAACAGAAGTTCAGACACTATAACTCCAAGGCAAGGGAGAAATGAACAGAAGTCCACATACTAGAACAACAGAAGTTCAGAACAAAGTAGCATCTCTAGCAGCAACAAAGTTAAGAAGAAGAAAACTCAATCATGATACTTCTCCAGACCATCTTTACTAAGCACATACTGTCTCAACTTCTGGGCCTCGGGTAGATGAGGGTAACTGTATTTATTTAGGGGAGCGACAGTAGAACTCCACTTCAAAGGCAATCTTGATGCTCTCTTGGAGGAAGTTTTGTTGCTAGCCTGAACTGTCAGTTTCCTCCTAGTGATGATAGCATTTTCCCACCTCTCCCAGCAACAATACCAGTAGCGCATTTACCGTTCGTCGGGTAAGAAATCTTCTCAAAATCATCATTAGATGAAATCACGTCTGCTTCGACTGCACCAACCTTCCTAGAGCAATGGGTTGTTGGACCACCAGAAATACCAACAGCCTGCTTCCCCAACTTGGAAGGAATAAGGGTTCGAGGTCTATCATCTTCTCTCGGAGTTGTACTCATCGATTCCTCCCAAGGCTGGTATTCCTGTGACCCGAGGAATGAGTAGTGGTAATCGGTTAAGTCTAACGGCTCCACTGTAAAAGAAAAGCAAGAGAAAAAAAGACGATTAAATATAACTGAAGTTCAGGTACAGCACAATGTGCAGTCCAACTAATATAGATGACATGGTTACTACTCAAGCTGACCTCAAAAAATGTGTTGCATTTAAAAACTAAATGAAGTTCAGGCACAACCAAAGGCACAGTTTAAGATAAAACTGATGAACTGGAAAACATTCAACGACAGCCAACAAAAGCATAGAAAGGCATCATCTCTGAAGTTCTAGTAGAAGAAATGCTCGTGTCCAAGTAAGCAATGAAAGGGAAAAATACTGAAACAAAACACACAAGCAAAATAAAAAAGATAAAAATGAAGTTTCTGTACAAGAAATGTTCCTCTCCATCTGAAACCGACAGCCCAGCCACTCAAGCAGAAGTTCAAGTTCAAGAAAAAATGAACTTCATGTAGAATAAAGGAAGCAGTAAATGTCAGTAGTCCAAGTTCCAAGACTTACATGTGTACTAGCCAAACAAAGCTTGGAAGTCTGTCTCAAACAGGTTAGAAGAAGCGATTGAGTACGACCACGTCTTCCTGATACCCTTGATATTTTCATGGGAATAATTTGCAAGAACCCCATCATGATACGAATTAACATTCGTAAGCATGAAGAATCCGCAGTCGATACTGCCATCAAACAGAAAAAAGATTAGTGTTAGAACAAAAAGAAAGCCAACGAATAAAAGACGTCGCAGCTTAAGTACAACTACAGTTAAACAGAAGTGATAAAGAGAAAAGTGGAACTCATACTTGTTAGTCTGCTGGGGGACATCAATCCAATCCAAAGGGAAATTATCAATAGAAAGATGACTGAAGGGTGTCTCCCTGTCGTTGCTGGCATCGTTCCAAAGCTTCTTGATGTCACCAGTCATCCGCCAAAACAGGCGTATCACACAGTCATTGTCTATTCCATAGTAGGAGTCGAGAAGCTGGAACCTTGAATTCTTCAGGTCAAGAAATATTGAAACCCAATGACCAACACCACCCATGGAAGCAGGAATTTCAGGCGGGTCAAAAGTGGGGAAAACAACCTGAAGCAACATAAGCACACGAATCATTAAAAACTGAGAATTAATATGAAACGGTACAAAGAAAAATAAAACAATATTAACACAGTAGATCGCAGTGCAAAACTAATACAGAGGCAAAGAACAAGATATTGTGTACACAATCATGTGCATCCATGCTATCTGCACCAGTCGCCAAGAAGTACTTCCGCACACGGGAATCCAATTGACCTCTGAAAATCTTGTCCTAAAATAATGTAGACAACACCAACATATGAAAATAAAAAAATGAGACAAACAAGTTTTAACTAAAATGATAAGGAACAATACAGAAAAGAAATCACTATATGGTTGACTTACACAAACCCAACACGGCAGGATGAGTTTATCCGACCCTGGTACTTCGCATGTAGACAGTAGAGTGCAACCTCAGCCACATTATATTGAAGCATTCCACGAGGAGAAAAATATATTGCGACATCTTCAACAGATGCTTCACACTCCTTGTTTTGGAACATAACCATTGATCTAAAACAAGCAATAGAACGTAAAACAAGTTCAGCATCAGGAACTCACGAAGTTCATAACACATACAAGCACATAAGTTCAGCTACATCACAAACATGCAGTACAAAAAGGCCAGAAGTTCAGCACCAGAGAAGTAAAATAGAAGTTCATCAACATAGTGTAAAGAAGTTCAGGTATGAAACCACAGGCAGTTCACAGGGGGTAGATGGATGTAAATATTGACCACCTGTACTCACCTCTTGGAACGATCATTCTTAAGCCTAGTTACACTAAAATACAAGTCATCAACCTTCTTTCAGATGACAACAAGGTCATTATCTGCGCAGCAAAAGAAATAGAAATTAAGAGCAGCATTCAAGCACATAGATTCATGACAGTTTAATTAATAGCAACATTCAAGAACAACATTCAAACACAAGAACATCTCAGCTGCTACACCAAAAAACATCACAACCCATGCATTACAAACCTTCCCCCACATAGGAACAGGTTCACTTAACTTTATTTACAAACCACACGACAAAGCACAAACCAGAAGTTCAACTTGCACCACGCAGGCAGTTCACAGGGTATCATGGACAAAAACAAACAACTAAAGGGACGGGGATGGGGAAAGAAGAGAGAAGCATGCACCTCTCTTTACGGATTCCAGTCTAGACCAGTGTCAGCACTGGAATGATCAACCTCCTCTCCATAGCTATTGCTTTCAGTCTCTTCATCAACATCTCCAATATACATTGCAGCGTCGTCGTGAAGGACAACAGCAGCAGCTGGAGAAGCTGGAGAATCTAAAACAAAAAAACTATTGGTTGTGTTTAAACATCATCAACAGCAAATGATGGCTCTGCTGCAGGAGACTTCTCCGGGCCTGCAGCAGCACTTCCACCAGTCTCAACGGCAGCCTCAACATGATACTTCTCCAAAATGATATCTCCAGCTGTCTTGCCCTGCTCAGCATCAGAAACCTCAGGTGTCTTGCCCTGCTCAGCATCAGAAACCTCAGTGCCAATGGACAACTGAGGTTCAGTTGGGTCCACCCCATCGGAGCAGCCGATGCCTCACACGGACTTGTCTGCAACCTTCTCTGGAGGAACACTAGCATCATCAATCTGCAGGATGAACAGAAAGTCATTACAAAGGGGGCACATAGTGATAAAATGCACAAACAAGATTAAAAAATGAGACAAATGGACAAGAAAAATGTTACTTTATTTTCACTGCCATGAAGACCATCAACTAATACATCACTCGATGGAGCAAGTTCATGCATAGGTAAAACATCCTCCTCAACCCCAGCACCATCATCAACAGCCTACAAAAAATCATGTAGAACACAAATACCTAATCAGTAGAAGTTCACATTACATATTCATAGAAGGTCACCTATGACCACTGACACATAATGGAAGTCCAAATACACTAATCATAACAGGTCAGATATCAAACTACCCTAATACAAAAGGGAACAAAAAAGGGCCAGTTATGGAAATCACAGAAGATCAGGTGTTGTAGCCCATGAAGTTCTGATGCTATAAACAGAGAAGGTCAACTAGGAAACACTAGTACTGAATAGAAAATTTTTACGACACATGAAATCAACAAGTTTCACTATGACTAAAAACAGTAAGAACTGAAAGTTAACAATGAACATTAGTGCAAAGAAATATAAAAAGCCAACATAAACAAACCTCTTCGGTATGCTCCACATGGCCTCCTTCACGAACCAAACGAACAGAATCCTGCCTCTCAATCTGTCTCACAACAACACTTCTCTCATCTTCAAAAGGCTTGCAACGAGCATCCTGCATTTCCTTGAACAGCCCAAAGCTAGCCCGGAGGTGGGAAGTGCTCTGACGGAGCTCTTTAACAAATCTAGCTTCAATTGACCAAACCTCCTTCGAAGACTCAGCATCAAAACCGTGTCCAGGAGGAAGAATCCCATCGACGTGACTAAGACGCTCAACAGTTGATGGAACACGGGCCAACTCCCCACAAACATTTTCAAGAAGACCGTCAATCCTAACCAGGGAAACATTGGCAGCCTCAAACAAACTCTCAGAAGATACACCGCCTACAACACTCACACGGGTGGAAGAACCTCCTGGATCTACAGGGGGCACCAGTATTAACATCTCGGGAGAAATCAAATCTTGGAGAAGTTCCACTCTGTAGGCCGACGACACGAGGCATAGTAAGAACATAACATTCAATACGCCTAAAGAACACAACCTCAGCCTGAGTCTTCCACTGCATACAAAAACAAGAGTCAACGCGTCAGAAAACAAAGGAAGGAACATGGGAACAAAACATATAGAAGACAGTACCATAAGTTCAAGTTAAACTACACATGAAATAATGATGCATAGAAACACTCACAGGTAGTTTCCCAAACACCCAGTTGGCTGGGTCATCATCACCCTTCTTGACCAAGTCAGCTGCAACATGCTCAAGAAGCTTGACCTGACTCCTGAAATTGATTCGAGGGGTCCTCAAGTCAACATTAGGCGTCTTGCCAATAATAAGGCAGTCCAGATACATAAGAAGCGGTGTGATGGCACAGCTTGTGACAGCTTTTCCTCTGCTGGTACCTTGCTGATACCTAACAATAGCACTTTGAATATCATCAACAACCAACTGGCAGTAGTCAATATCTGCCATATCCTCAAATACAATATTCTCAACCATTGCTGCCTCCCTGGACACTCGTGTAGACGTTCCAGGAATAACCACCTTCATGAAAACAATCAGGTAAAACACCTGCAGAGCAAGATCATCATTCGTCTCATCCTTCACAAGTTCCTCGAGGATATTCCGTAGATTCTTTGTCTTGATGTCGTCACTCCTGGCGTACCCAAGCTTGCCCTTCAACCTCATAACAACATCATCAAACCCATCATTTTCGCACACGTTTTGACCTCTTTCAGTGAGCACCAAACCGTCTTGTTAAAACGTTTCGCCTCATATCCTCCTTGGCCACCTTCTTCGTGCGCTTTGCCTCCTCTCTTCCTCCTCTCAGGCCGCTCCACAAGCTGATGATGAAAAAAATACAATGACAAGGAAAAAAGGCAGAGCAATCAGATACATAAGCTACACCAAAATTCCAGTAATGCCTACATACGTAGTACATCTCAGAAGTCCAACTATGTCTACATAGGCAGTACAACCATGTATGACCAGAAGTAGAGATGCTTACAAAATGGTGGGAATTTACAAAGCAGAAGTTCAACCATGTACACCAAGGCAGTAATAAAACATGTATTTCAGAAGTCCAACTATGTCTACATAGGTTGTACAACCATGTATGACCACAAGTTAACATGCTTAAAAAATGTTGGAAATTTACAAAGCATAAGTTCCACCATGTACACCGAGGCAGTAATAAAACATGTATACCAACAAGTTAAGCTAACTTCTTCATGTATATATCCAGAAGTCCAACTATGTACACAAAGGCAGTAATACCATAAAAGCAAACCAGTTCGGCTAATTTATTCGTCCATATGAAGCAGAAGGTCAGCTATGTATGCCAAGGCAGTGCTAAAAACACAAAAAGTACAACAAATCTACAAATGCTCTCAAAAGCAGTAAACATGAGACACTCATACCTCATTAACATCATCATCGTCGTCCTCGTCATCAGCGTTGAAATTAGCATCGTCCTTGTCCTCTGGATTAACATGAGAACGCTTCTTGGCACCCTTGTTGAGCTTTGCAGGTGCAACCTTGCGCTTAACGCTGCATTTCTTCCCCTTACCAGATGCACCAGCACCAAGCGGGGAAGGTGTAGGTGCGGCTATGGCAAGCACACGTGGACTACGGCGTGGCGTACCACCGAGGGCTAGGACTTCCTCTTTAGTAAGTTATACAGGCCTTGAAACACGTGGGCTCCTCCGAGGATTAACATCACCAACCAAATGCTTCCTCGCAGCGGTCTTCTTGATTTTCTTCTTCATGGGGACAACCATGCCAGCAGTGCCGCACGGCACGTCTTCCCCAGCAACAGACCAATGCCCAACCATGAGCTCAGCAACATTAACAGATTTAGGAACATCAGAACCTTTCTCAAGGTGGGTCGCCCTCTTCTCATCAAAATAGTCTTGCTACTTCGTCTTGCGTTGGTCCTCTAGAAGAAGCTGAAGAGGCACATCCTCAGGTTGCACGACAGGTTAAGTGCCATCAACCGACTGCGACTACGTCTCTGACATCTGAAGAAAGCACAAAGGATCCGGGATGGAATCACAACCTTCGACTAACGGAGCACCCTGCTCGGCAGCAGTGTTTTATGATAAATCCAACTCAGATAGAACATCGTTGTTGGTGTTCACAGCTTCCTCCTCTATGGACACATCTGCAAGAACACAAAAAAGCAAAGCAAAAAATAAAAAAAGTCAGGAACAAAAACAAAAACACCCGACGGGAAAAAGTTTTAAAAACATGGCTCGAGAGTTTAAAATGAAAAGAATAGGAGTTACACATATTAGGTGAAGCAAGAGTAGTAGAAGCAAGATCCTCGAGGCTTGAAATATTCTCAAGGCTGGAAGAAACCTCAGCAGTCACAGTCAAAGGAATAATGGGTGATTTAACCACATCAGATATTGGAGCATCAGTATTAACTTCTGAAGCTCCATCTGATCACAGGCATTTTTTGAGAACTATTCAATTCATCACCAACTACAAAAAATGCAAGTAAAAAGGCAGTTGATTTCTAATCTGCAATCCTACACCAAAGGGAGTTCTACTTTTACATCAATGTCCAATACCCAGAAGTTCAACAATACATAACAAAGCAGTAAACACAATGAACAATCTACAATTTACATACCAAATATAGAACAATCTACACCAGAGGGGCTACTACATATAAGATGAATGTCCAGAAGTTCAACAATATATAACAAAGAAGTAAAACAAATGCGCAGAACAGAAGCTCGACCAAATTACATTATAAACAAACAATAATTAAAACCAGAAGTTCAACTATGTGACCCAAGCAAGTAGTAGATAAAAAGATGTAGCATGACCACAAATACTATTTCACAGGCAAACTAAATATCAGTACCATGAAAATGATTACACACAAAAAAAACAAAGATATACACTATAAATATGGACCATTTGGGAAGTCCAACAACACTTGGTGACATAGTTCACCAGCAATTCATCAAATAAAAATTAAGCAACACTCCACTAACTAAAACTAAGGGTAAAATGCATACACATGACCATTGTTAGAAGTTCACACTTTTAAGTCAGGGCAGTCCAACAAGATAACTAAGTGAAGATATGGGCAGCTATATATAAGAAAATCGCTATTTAAAAGACAAGATCCAACCACAATAAAATACTAGAGAAGGTTTTGAAGCCATGACAACACAACCCCTTGATGAATGGATCTCCAAACCCTAGAACAACCTACTCAAAACAGGGGATAGATTGCATATAGTTAGCAAGCAGAAAATCATACAAACATACAAAAAGCAACTAAATCAAACCCTAGGATGAAACAACTAGAACATATCAACAAGAATGAAAAGATGAACAGTAGCACATCTAGGCAAGCATAACAAAAAAGTATCCATAAACTAACTAGCATGTGATAGACACAATCTAGACTTCGAAATCAACAACAAAATGCAATTAGATGCATCAGATCCAGCATCAACCGCAGCACCACACTCTCTCTTACGTGCATGTGACTGCTGAAATAACCAAAGGGGAAATGAAATCAACACAGGTATGAAGGGAGAAATAGCACACACAAGCATCTCACAGACAAATCTGACCATGGGGGAATGGAATCCACCCACCACACCCACAAGAACCATACCTAATCTCCCACCCAACCATCAGAAGAAGGGGCAGGAGGCGGACGCGAGAGCACACAGAAGAAACATACAGGCCTCGACAGATCTGGCGAAACTAAGAGCAAGCATTAGGGGGAGGCATAATTTGTACCTCTCCAAACGACCCCCGCACGCATGAATCCACGGCGGTTCTTCCACTCCCCATGATGCCACACGCACCTTGGAACCGCGCATGCAGTTGCCGCCTTCGCTTTTGAGCAAAACAATGCAGGCTAAGGGAGGGAGAGTGGGGCGTGGGCCAGAAATAGAAGCGGGGGCATGTGCCGGTGACTCCACTCACGAGGGCAGGGGACAACAGCGGATAAATCAGGGGAAGTTGGAGGGGACAAAGGCAGCAGAGCGACGAAGAGGGGGAAGAGAGCGAGCGACAGGGAGGGGCGGTTTCTGATAGGTGGTGGCAAGGGAGACAGAGACTTAATGCCTCTCTGTAGTGGGGTGTTGCAGCGCCGTGGTAATTACACTTTAACCCCACCCCACCCAACAACCAAAAAAGTAAATGCATCTATTGTTAAATGAATGCACCAATTTAATGCATCTATTTTAAAAAATTAAGATCACATAACAAATCTGCTGATATCCTTAAAACAAAAAATTGATTGCAAGCAGAAAGGTCAAGTACTCTACCAAGGGAAGAAATATACATACAGAGATAAGTACCTACAAAACAAGGGAAAGAAATTCAAAAAAATAAAGAACAGAAGTTCAAGTACACTAACCAGAGAAGTAAAGGCATATGAATAAATAAACACTAACAAACAAAAAGAAGAAGTTCAAATACAAAAACAGATCAAGTCCATATGTAACTAAAATACACAACTTAAAAACAATATAGAAGTTCAGAATTCAAATACACATAAAGTACACATGTGGCTCGGCCTCGCACTACTGCATTGCTGCGCGCTAGGTTTTGACAGGACGCAATGCAGTTATTCTGTTTCCACCCCCACCGCACGCACACCAGAGCCACACCCCTAATATAGAAAGTGGGGCCACGGATGTGACGGACTCGCCTCCGCACGTGATGATGCGGCATGCTCTGGCTCGTTCCTATCTCGGCCACGCAGGGGGAGGGGAGGGGGGTCCCGACCCTCCCTCCCCCCTGCTTGGCCTCGTGCTATCGCATTGCTGCGCGCTAGGTTTTGAAAGGACGCAATGCGGTTATCAACAATTACTGATGAAGTTCAAGTTGTAAAAACACAGAAGTTTGGGAGTTTGAAAAAACATCAAATGAACATGTAAAAAAACAAATTAAACAGAAGAAAAAAACTTGTAAGTTTAGGTTAAACACATACTGAAGTTCTACCATAGTTGCCCACAAAACAAACTCAAACCCAAATTCAAAAATTGATAATTACAAAATAAAATATAGAGCGCGATGTTGCACCGCCTTGCAATGTGGAAACCAGTAAGTTCAATCACTGGTACCATGGAAGTCCAACTTCTACCATGGAATGTGGAAGATCCAAAAAACTAATCCCGAATACAGAATAAATATAAAAAAGAGGATCCGTGTGTCCATGGACCAGCTCCACATTTACATATATGAGTACTCTGAAAAACAAAAAAATGTACACAGAAATTTTATAACAACATCAACCAAATAGATCTTATTGCATCATGACATAAAAAACATGCATAAAAATGACAGAAGTTCTAGCACAAAAGGTGCAGAAGTCCAACTTGTAAGACAGACAGTAGAATCATTGAAAAACTACACACTATCGAATTTGTTTTTCAGATTTAATCACTTAAGTGACTATACCTTCTCAGTCTGCGACCTTGAACGATATCCTACTACGCCCTAACATCAAAACAATAAAGCCACCAAGCTGTCTCATCGAAGAACCGAACCAACGCGGGCGGAAACGAGATCCAATTGCCCGATTTCAGGTTGTATGCGCCTGCCCGACCAAATTAACAATGTATGAAGGATCCAATCTAACTACTTCAAGCAAATCCGCCCTCTATCTTCACAGAAAAACAGGAAATCTACAAAAGCGACAGAAACCACTCCCGCGGACGAAGAACACAAAACCCAAAATCAAATCCATTGAAATTAACGACAAATTGTCCATGAAACTCATACCTACACCAAATTCACATCATGTTAGAGGTTCGAGAACATCCAGTGCATGCATTAAACTTGTAAATAGACACAAGTTCATCTGCCCCGAGAGCAAATCCGCCAAAATGCAAAATTACGAATCAAAACGAGCATTTAGATGCAAGTATGGGTATTTGGATTACACTCACATCCCAAACAACATGACCAACCGGAAGAATTCACGGGGGAAGCCGCGGTTGCGTTCATACAGAGGGAAGTTCATGTGCGTTACTCAGGCAGTTCAGGTTGTTATCAGAATATTATTCTGATCCCGTGATCAGAATAGTGTTTATGTGTGTGTGTGTGTATAACTGAAATAAACATCCAATTACATAAGTGACTATACAGATCATTCGCACACAGCTCAATAAACAATTGCATGCATTCTAAAGTAGGAGAAATGATTGTCTAGTCATCTACTTCTTGTGATGCTCCCGCCACTGCTATGTGGCTCGATCCCTCGTCTGGGGCAGGAAGAAGATAGTTTGTCATGTCAACGATGCGCCTGTACATCTCGTAGCTTGTGTACGCATCCTTGGCCACGTACTTGACGTGTTGTTCATCCAGTCTCTCATGCCAAGCAGTGATAGAGGCAAAGGTGTCCCGTCTTTCGATGTGATGGTGGCTATCATTTTGGAGGAACTCGACTTTGACGATCCGACTACGAACGTGCGAGGACGTCGCACCTTAGCAATTGCTAAACCAACTCTGAGAGGTTATTGTCCACGCCGGAGCACGATCAACCTGACCACGAAGGTCTGTTTCCTACAGGCAAACGAAGAAGAAGCAAGAAACTAAGATTGCAATCTGGATATTGCGAATATAAGAGGAAATCTTTATTGATCAAAGGTGGGGTTCTATGACGCCTTTGTCTGGTTGTTGAACACAAACAATGTATGCGAAGTTGCAGCCATGGCGAACTTTAATCTAAACAAAACCCAAAGTCTAAACGATGCCCTAAGGGTTGTATATATGGAGGAGAGAGGGGGGAATTTCGTGGCCCTTGGAGGAGGGGTCCGAAACCAACCCTAACTCTTGTTTCCCCACACATACAGACTCTAAAAGCAACCTATAATCAAGTATTTCAGAATTACATGGGCCTGGCCCAAAAATAAGGTGACGCAGCACCTAGAATAGCCTCTGGACGAAATATATGAAGTGGCATCTTCTATATTTCGTCCAAGGCTTCATGCACTCATTATGGTGGCTTCAAAGTCCTGGAATCATCACTTGTAACTCCGTTCTTGTTCCCCTTGTGCACGGCATCATCTCCATGCTTGAACTTGCTCCAAGGTTCATCTTTCTTGTCCAAGCTAGGCCCTTCATTTGTAAGCAAAACAAATGTATCCAATTTAGCCAGCATCATATTCTCATGAACATTAGAATCATTACCAAGAAATGAAAGGACCTAGTAATTTAATTGGCATGTGCGAGCTCTAGTAATTGGTCCAATATGTATAGCAGCAGGGGCTATGGGTGTAACAATGGTATTGATGTCCTCATCATCCTCCCCTTCTTGATAAGAACTCGCCCTTGATGGAAGCTCATCTTCCTCACCCAAATAGGGCTTCAAATTTGCAATATTAAAAGTGGGACTATCCCCAAAATCTGCAGGCAGCTCAAGTTTATATGCATTATCATTTATTTTCTCGAATACCCTAAAAGTACCATCAACACATGGCTTTAGCTTTGATTTGCGCAAATTAGGAAATTTATCCTTACGCAAATGTAACCAAACAAGATCTCCAGGTGCAAACATAACATGTTTTCTACCCTTATCTCCAACAAGTTTATATTTAGCATTCATACGCTCAATGTTTTCCTTAGTTAACTCATGCATTTTTAAAATCAATTCAGCACATTCTTTGGCATCAAAATTAACCTTCTCCGAAGATGGAAGAGGCAACAAATCAATAGGTGCACGAGGTAGGAAACCATACACAATTTCAAAAGGGCACATCTTAGTAGTAGAATGCAATGAATGATTATAAGCAAATTCAATATCAGGCAAGCATTCTTCCCACATTTTCTTATTATTCTTCAAAACAACCCTAAGCATAGTAGACAATGTTCTATTGACTACTTCCATCCATTTGGGGGTGACAAGTTGTACTAAAAAGCAGTTTACTCCCCAATTTAGCCCATAAACATCTCCAAAAGTGGCTAAGAATTTTAGTATCATGATCTGAAACAATAGTATTTGGCACACCATGCAAGCGAATAATTTCATGAAAGAACAAATCAACAACATTAACAACATCATCGCTTTTATGACATGGTATAAAGTGTGCCATTGTCGAGAATCTATCAACGACAACAAATATGCTATCCCTCCCCTTCTTTGTTCGAGGTAAACCTAAAATAAAGTCCATAGATATGTCCTCCCAAGGAACACTAGGTATAGGCAAAGGCATATATAAACCATAAGGATTGAGTCGTGACTTAGCTTTTTGACATAAAGTGCGGCGAGCAACAAGACGCTCAACATCCCGTCTCATCTTTGGCCAAAAGAAATGTGTAGCAAGTATGTCCTCCGTCTTCTTCACGCCAAAGTGTCCCATTAATCCTCCTCCATGCGCCTCCTGCAACAACAAAAGACGAACGGAGCTAGCTGGAATGCATAGCTTGTTAGCACGGAACACAAATCCATCATTAACGACAAACTTGTTCCAGGTTCTTCCATCTTTACAATTCTGCATTACATCTTTAAAATTAGCATCATGCACATACTGAACTTTGATGGTCTCCAAACCAAATATTTTGAAGTCAAGCTGTGAAAGCATAGTATAGCGACGAGACAATGCATCAGCAATAACATTTTCTTTACCCTTCTTGTGTTTAATGACATAAGAGAAAGTCTCAATGAATTCAACCCATTTAGCATGTCTACGATTTAGTTTAGCTTGACTTTTAATATGTTTCAACGATTGATGATCAGAATGTATAACAAATTCTTTGGGCCATAAATAATGTTGCCATGTTTCTAAAGTCCGAACAAGAGCATATAATTCTTTATCATAAGTAGAATAATTCAGACTAGGCCCACTCAATTTTTCAGAAAAGTATGCAACATGTTTTCCATCTTGTAATAACACACGTCCTAATCCAATTCCACTAGCATCACATTCAAACTCAAAAGTCTTATTAAAATCAGGAAGTTGGAGTAAAGGAGCATGTGTCAACTTATCTTTCAATACCGTGAAGGCTTCTTCCTATGCGGTACCCCAAACAAAAGGTACATCCTTCTTTGTAATCTCATTGAGAGGTGCAGCAATGATGCTAAAATCTCTCACAAAACGCCCATAGAATCCAGTGAGGCCAAGAAAATTCCTCACTTGTGTGACCGTTTTGGGCTGCGGCCAACTCTCAATAGCTTCAGTCTTGGCTTTATCAACTTCAATTCTCTATGGAGTAACAACATAGCCAAGAAAATATACTCGGTCGGTGCAGAAGGTGCACTTCCCAAGGTTACCAAACAAATGTGCATCACGTAGAGCGATAAAAACATCACGTAAATGTTCCAAATGTTCCTCCAAAGATCTGCTATAAATTAGTATATCATCAAAATAGACTACCACAAATCGTCCAATGAAAGCACGTAAAACTTCATTCATTAATCTCATGAAAGTGCTAGGTGCATTAGTTAACCCAAAAGGCATGACTAACCACTCATATAATCCAAACTTATTTTTAAATTCCATTTTCCATTCATCTCCCAATTTCATACGAATTTGATGGTATCCACTACACAAATCAACTTTGGAGAATATTGTAGAGCCACTCAATTCATCAAGCATGTCGTCTAGCCTAGGAATAGGATGACGATAACGAATAGTAATATTATTAATGCCTCTACAATCAACACACATACACGACGTGCCATCCTTTTTCGGCACTAAAATGATAGGAACAACACAAGGGCTAAGGGATTCGCATATATAACCTTTGTCGAGTAGCTCCTGTACTTGATGCATAATCTCCTTCGTCTCCTCTGGATTGGTACGACATGGTGCACGGTTGGGTAGAGATGCACAGGGAATTAAGTCAATTTGGTGCTCAATCCCTCGAATAGGTGGTAATCCCGATGGCACATCTTGTGGAAAGACGTCAGCGAACTCCTGCAAAATGTTAGTGACAATAGGAGGCAGAGAGGAAGGCATGTCCTCGAATGAAAATAATGCCTGTTTGTACATAAAAGCATAGCAAACAGATTTGCTAAAATCTAGATCATCAATATCAGATTTGGTGGCAAGTAAACATGAACTTTTCAATTTAATTTCAGAAGCAACACTAGATGGTTTATTATTAGGCTTCATTTGTTGCTTAAATTCTTTTTCCACAATCTGATTTTCACTCTTATTTTGCTTCTGTTTTGCTTTATTAGCTCTATTAATATCATCTTTCAAAATGGAATCAGGAGTTATAGGAAGCAAAGTAATATTTTTGTCCTTATGAACAAGAGTATACTGATTGTTTCGACCATGGTGTACATAATTTTTATCAAATTGCCTTGTTCTATCAAGTAACAAGGAACATGCTTGCACAGGTACCACATCACAATCAACATAATCAGCATATGTAGAGATACTAAAATGGACATGAACAGTACGTGTTACCTTAACCTTGTCGCTGTTGTTGAACCATTGGATGTAGTAAGGATGTGGATGCGGTCTTGTGGTGAGAGAGAGCTTCTCCACCATATCCATGCTAGCCAAGTTGTTGCAGCTCCCTCCATCTATGATGACGCGAATAGAACGTTCCTTCACAACTGCCTCTGATTTTGCTCAGCTTGTGTAACCTGCACACTCAAAACACGTTGAGAAACTAAACGTTCATTCCTGTCAGCATCTTCAGCAGCCATGTATTGCGTCTCATGATCAGAATCATCTCCACCGTGTTCTTCATGTGTAATAAGAGCCAAAGTCTCCTCGTCATACTCACTAGCGGACTCATACCCACCATCCTCAGTAGCAATCATCACACGCTGAGATTTGGATTCTCTCGCAAAATGTCCTCTTCCCTTACAATGATGACAAATAATATCACTTGTGTGCCTTATTGATGCCATGGAAGAAGAAGAGCTATGCGCAGGCCCGGCAGGTGTGCTCTTGGCAAATAGTGGTGGTTGTGCCTGCTTTCTTATATCACGACTGGGGGGTGGCACCTGATGGAGGTGCTGGTGTAGTGGAAGTAGAGGATGCACGTGGGGTCCATAATGAAGATCGACCTGCAGAAAAGTTAGTTCGCGCCAATGCCTGTCGATCCTGCACTTCACGTTCCGCTTTACAAGCAAGATGGAATAAACGAGTGATATTATTATACTCCTTATACTCTAGAATGGTCTCAATCTCTCTATTTAATCCACCCATAAAACGTGCAAGCATAGCTTCATTCTCCTCAACAATACCACATCTAATCATGCCAGTTTGTAATTACTGATAATATTCTTCTAAAGAATTTTTTCCTTGTCTTAAATGCTGCAATTTTTGAATTAATTCACGTTGATAATATGGTGGAACCCAACGAGTACGCATAGCAGTTTTCAAAGTAGTCCAAGTAGCTGGAATAGGATATAATCTACAATGTTTAGACCACCAAACACATGCAAAGCTAGTGAAAGCACAAACAGCGGCAGGAACACGTCTCTCCTTAGGATATTGTAAACATGTAAATCGTTGTTCAGTTTCTAACTCCCAAGTAAGATATATATCCGGAACATATCTACCCTCAAATGGTGGAATATTCAATTTCAGTTTAGGGAGATGGTCATGATCTCGTACCTGAGGGGGATCCCTACCATTGCCATTATTTGCATGTGGACGACCTGGTGGTTGTGGTGCTGGTGGTTGCACGTATTTCTGATTTTGATCAACCTCATCCTCGTAATCTCCCGCATAATCATCCTCCTTCGCATCAGCAACAACAGCCACAGAAGTATCAACATCAGCACCAACAGTTTGGCCAGGCGCAAGAAGGACACGGCTCACTCGGCGGAGGGTTGTTTCGCGATGTGGAGGTAGTCATTGTTGTTGTTGTTGTTGTAGAGGTGCGTTAGGTGCAGTCAGTGGTGGTGGTGGAAGACACGTGAGCAATTCATTAAAATTGTTATCGAGCTTTGTTTTGAACGTCTTCTCCATTCCATCTATCTTCTCCATGGCCTCTTCAAATCTGTTTAGCACATCTTGCACCTGTCCACTCATAATTTGCTGAATTTATCATGCAACTCCTTATTCGTCGTGTTCTCCCAGTCAGTCTCATCAGCTTGTGATCCTGCCATGGTTAGCAGCAATAGGAACAGAAAAGAATATGATCCTACAGACTACTAACAAGAGGTGGTGGTGGGTGTCACAAATCTGTCAAGCAAATCTCAAATTCTTACCAGTTCGTACCCATCAGCAGGCGGTGATCGGCAACCATCATAGTCAAAACTCTCAAAGCTGGGATAGAGAGATTACCAGGGAGAGTCAAACGCACGACGTAGATGTATGTGGAGCTGGGAAGGCTTATAATATTGTTGCAAAAAGGGTCAAAAATAATCAATTTAGAGATGCAAAGTTGAATAAACGCTCAACGACGGTACTGTGCTGGTCCTAGGCTAGACCGTGCTAGAGACGGGAGCCTAGAACACTAACAAAATCACGACGCTACACGTAAACAAGGGAGGAGCATGCTGTGAATTTTTTTCTTTTTTTCACTTTTTTCCTCTCTTTTTTTGCTCTGCAACAATTTTTTTTCGAATAAGTCTACAAATGGTCTAAAAACTGCCTAGCCAGAATTTTCTACTGTGGGTAGAAACTGGAACTATTTTTCTATGGTGGGTAGCATGACAGTTCGGTAGTCCTACTTTGTCAAGACACGGAGTATGGCGTGATCTGGAAATCCAAAACAGAGTAACAAAATACTGGACTCGGACTGGTGGCGGAGATGAATCTGGTGGAACTCGGACTAGTGGCGGCGATGAATTTGGTGGAACTCGGATTGGCGTGATGGCAGCGGATAGGTGGTGGCGGATATGGACTCGGATTGGCGGTGAATATGTGGTGGGGGTATATGGCAGCGGCGATGAAGTAGGTGTGTTGGTGGTATACGGCAGCAGCGATGATGATGATGCGGTGCTGATATATATGGAAGTGACGACATGAAAACCTGTGAACAAAACTCGAAACTCTAAAGGACTAGACGCTAAGACCAACAACTTGACACGACGATGCAACCGCAAATTCAACAAAGCAAATACAAAAAAGATTATGCAAAGGCTCAGATTGGTTCGTATAGGATGAACTAACCCTAATTTTTTTGGCTTTTTCGTGGACTATAGGTATGAAGAACAGACTCGATCGAAACTACGAAAAAACTGTAAAATCTCACCGAGCAACCTGAAAATCTGATACCACTTGATAAAGGCAAAGGTGTCCCGTCTTTCGATGAGATGGTGGCTATCATTTTGGAGGAAGTCGACTTTGACGATCCGACTACAAACGTGCGTGGATGTCGCGCCTTAGCAATCGCTAAACCAACTCCGAGAGGTTATTGACCATGCCGGAGCACGATCAACCAGACCATGAAGGTCTGTTTCCTGTAGGCAAATGAAGAACAAGCAAGAAAATAAGATTGCAATCTAGATATTTCGAATATAAGAGGAAAGCTTTATTGATCAAAGGTGGGGTTCTGTGATGCCTTTGTCTGGTCGTTGAACACAAACGAAGTACACGAAGTTGCAGCTATGTCGAACTTTAATCTAAACAAAACCCAAACTCTAAACGATGCCCTAAGGGATGTATATATGGAGGAGAGAGGGGGGTATTTCGTGGCCCTTAGAGGAGGGGTCCGAAGCCAACCCTAAGTCTTGTTTCCCCACACATACGGACTCAAAAAACAGCCTATAATCAAGTATTTAGAAATTACATGGGCCTGGCCCAAAAATAAGGTGATGCAGCACCTAGAATAGCCTCTAAACAAAATTTATGAAGTGGCATCTTGTATATTTCGTGCAAGGCTTCATGCACTCATTATGGTGGCTTCAAAGTCCTGGAATCATCACTTGTAACTCGGTTCTTGTTCGCCTTGCGCACGCCATCATCTCCATGCTTGAACTTGCTCCAAGGTTCATCTTTCTTGTCTAAGCTAGGCTCTTCATTTGTAAGCAAAACAAATGTATCCAGTTTAGGCAGAATCATATTATCTTGAACATTGGAACCATTACCAAGAAACGAAAGTACCTGGTAATTTAATTGGTGTGCACGAGCTCTAGTAATTGGTCCAGTATGTACAGGAGCAGGGGCTATGGGTGTAACAATGGTATTGATGTCCTCATCAAACAATGTGCTAGGCATTCTTGTCCTTCTTTCTCTCTTCCTCATCTTCGCATAGTAGATCTCCATGATGGCTGAGGCGAGGTCAACCAGGGAGTTAAGTTTGTTGTTGTCGCGCCCGCAAACCTTGTAGTGGTGCTGGATGTTGACAAGATTCGGGCATGTCAAGCCCGAAACCTTGAGTGCTTTTAGGTCGTTGGTGGTGTCCACCGTAGAGAAACTGTATTCGGAGCTGTTGATAAACCTAGAGAAACGCTCGCAAGGCCTTGTGGCTAGGTGGTAGTGGTAGACGAGGACGTCATGTTGCATGCATAACTGGGCGATGACAACCTTATGATCGTGCCCGACACGACCCATGGTGTACTCGAGGTCGAAGCCGACCACTTGGTACTTGTCCTCGGCAAGGAACTGCTCCATAGTTTGGATGGAGCTCTCCACCGAGACCGTATCGTTCGTGTACACGACATGGGTGTCCACGACGTGTTGCGTGGTGAATTGCTCGTTGTTGTCGCCGGCGGCCGCTTGTAGCGCCATTGGAGCCACGAGGAGCGCCATTGGAACCGATGTACATCCTCTCTTTATGTGTCCTCATGGGTGTGCTTATTGTGTCGTGTGACACGAGAGATGAAGGAAAACTGCCACATGAATAAAAGGGGGCCGGGCGGCCTGGATTCTCGACGTGTCCGTATCGAAGTTTTTGCAGCGGGTAACTGCATCGTTGCGCCGCCCGGCACAACCGCATGCACTGAGACGTGTGTGATCGTGCGCCGACCCCAAACACTGGCAGCGCACGTGGAGGGACATGGGTAGACCACCCGGAGGGATGTGAGAGCAGAGTGCGCGCGGCGGGACGCGAGCAGAGCACGGCGCGGCCACCTCAACCGCAAGTAACCACATGCATAGAGTCGTGAACACGCAGGAAATGGTCGCCTACAAGTTGGCTAACAGTTGCGTCGATGTGTAGAGAGCGACCATGTGCTACTACCATTGTCTTGGTCTATAGTCCCCTTTATATTCAGTGCCATACTTTGCCCTTAGATTTAACCAACAAAATGTTAATGCATGTTATAAAAATTATATAATTGTAAACTATGTTCAAATATGAATCCAACTATATAATCTTTGGCGACGTGCATTCATATTTTATTAGTTAAATTGTACTTATAAACCAGGATAGGGGTATATTAGGTAATTAAACCGCAAACAATTTCTTTAGTATTAACCGTATGTGTACGTGGCCTTTTCTCCTCCTCTCGCACGTCTTGTCACCCCGCTGCCACAGACGGCTTACAGCGCAAGCTTGCACAACGCGCAGGGGCGTTCCTTTGGCCAAACGGTGGCGCCAATGAATCGTGGGTGAGCCTGTTCCCGCGCAACCTCGTGGGTTCCCATGCAAACTTCCCACCTGACTCGGTGAAATCCCCCAAAATCCCAATGCTTACCGGCCTTCTATATAAATCCTCACGGCTGGCGAGTCCTGCGTCGCATTTTCCCCTCCCTCCCTATAGCTTATCTCGTCTCCTTCTCCCACAATCGCCAATGGCACCGGTCCGTCATCGTCGCTCAGCCACTCCACCATCATCCGAGGTCAGCTCCACCTGGTAGGCTACACTGCGGCGGCGGCGCAGTCCCTGGCGTAGTGTAGTGCACGTGGCGTCCCTGTTGGGTGTGCGCGGAACACCAACCACATGCTCCGCCGCCACTACCCGTCGGCAGCTGTTGCCGGCCACCGTTGCCGCCACACGACCGTCGAAAGCCAGGGCCATCGCCCGCTTCACCACCGCGGCCCGAAGGCGGGAGGGGGTCATCGTGGCCGCCACCCCACTGCCGGCCACTGTTGCCATCACCCGCTCCGCCACCGCGGCCCAAAGGTAGGAGGTGGTGATAATGGCCGCCACCCCATCGTTGGTTGCCGTGGCCGCCAGCCCACCATCGACCGCCGGGGTCATCACCTGCTCCGCCACGCTGCCCGAAGGCGGGAGGCGGAGGTGGATGCCCGCACATGCGTCAGCGACCTTGTGCGCTACACCGAGTTCCTGTGGAAGGAGGAGGAGCGCCTTGTCGAGGACGCAAAGAGCCTTACCGCCACCATGGCCACGGCACACGGCGCCTCAGAGGCAAGGAATCAGGAGATCTACGAGAACCACCGCATCAAGAGGGGTCGTTTGGAGCCGCAGAGGATCTTCGAGGTGAGCGTCGCTGAAACTGCAGCAGCGGCAGGCATCATATTGCAGTTGTCCAACTCGTCAGTAGGCTCCTCCTCCTCTGACTCTTACTGAGCGTGCTCGGCAGAGGAGAGGCAGCCGAAAGTAGTACAAAGCCCCTCCGTGGTACTAGTACTAGTATTTAGGGGCTATTTTGTTCAGTTCATCTGGCTATGGATGTGGTGGAACTGTACAACGTACTTAAAATTAGCTAGTATATATAGTTGAACTAGCTATTTCAGTACGTGGTTGGCAACAATTGGGGAAAAGTTTGCTCGGTTCAGCTGTTGAGTTGAACTATCTACATAAATTAAGAAGGACTACTTAATCTATGAATGAAATCTATGCTTAATTACTGAATTTTAGTTGCAAAAATTAGATACTGCTAGTGATTTTTAGCTTCATATTTTGACAAATCGCAGTGTTACAAGCTTGACAAATGGCAATGTTACTAGATCAACAAATGTCAATCCTTCCAGTTTGACAAATGGCAACGTACCCAAAAAAATTGTAAGTGGTTGCACATAGGTCATCCAAAAGAACTGTTTGCTTTGAAGAGATGCACAAATCCTGCTCTCACTTTGCATACGGGTGTTCTATCTAAAATGTTTGCGATCAAGTGCTGCAAAATCCTTCTCGGTACATTTTCCCTTGGCTTCCTGGGGAAGCTATCAGTTTGCATACGGGTATTCTAACTAAAACGTTTGCTATGAGTGTTCTATATTTAAAAACCATTGACATTTTTTTCAAAAGAAAATTGTTTGATAAGTCTATACATTAAGAGAGAAAAACGCAAGCTCACTCAAACCATATCTTTCATTCAGTCATACTTCGAATTTATATTCATATGATCGAGATACAGTATTAAACCCAAGAAAAAAACTATTTCTGGCGGCGGCGGAGGCGGTGTGCCGTGCCGTCATTGTCGTTGTCGTCCTCTGGGACGCCGTTGTTGAAGTCCTCAATGCAACACATAATGTTCTTCACTTGTAAATCAAACATCATGTCATCGCGCGATCGACGGGCGGGGCACGGGAGGATGGCAGCTGGCGGCGCTAAGAGGTAGCGGTCGACGGTGGTGTCCCATGCCGTTGAGGGGGCGCGCGTATGGGCACGGGCGCGGAGGGTGCAGCCAAACGCACGGGGACCGGCGCCACGGTGGGCGGAGGGGCGTGCACGGGGACCGGCTCCGCGATGGGTGGAGGGGCGCGCACGGGCACGGACACGGGCGCTGGCATGTACACAGCACGCGCGGATCCGTGGAGACCTCGCTGATGCCCGCGGCTTACAGCTCTGCAATAGGGCTCGGTGACCAGCCCGTCAATGCTACGAGGATGGTCGCTGGCGCGGGCGCGGGGATGGGAGCTGGGATGGGGGCGGGGGCAGCAACCGTGATGGCCAGCTCGTTCTGGGCCATGTCCATGATGCCCCGTTCCTCCTTATTTTTTGTCTCCTCTGGCTTGGAGTTGAGTTCACCAACCTTGAAGACTAGTGGCAGATGATCCTTCTGCGACATGGCGTTGGTGGAGGTCTGCGGGAGGGAGGGGAATGGGAGGCGAACAGTAAGGCCACCCATATTAAGCAGCAGCTCGAGCGCGATTAATGGAGAGGAAGGCGGGCGGCCATTGAAGTCAAAGGGCTCGCTTCCCAGTGAGCCTGCGCAACGTATAGCTAGCACGCTTCCCGGTGAGCTTGCACATTGGAGGACAGCTTGCACGCCCCTCAGTCAGCCTATGCACCAGACTGCACTCGCACGCCTCCCGTTTAGTCAAGGTCAAGTAGTTGTCCACACGACACCTCCTATAGCCATTAAAACCAAGACACATGGTGTCACGTGAATGGTTAACATAACACACACAGTTTGATTTATACAAACGTTTGAGATAATAAAGTGGCAGCTATTTTTTTCAAAATGCCTTTGTTGGCTGTTATTCGAGTGCGCCTTCTCTCAAAATGGACATGAAAAATACCACAACATGTCGGGTGCCATTCCATGATAGCATGCCAAGATTCATGAATTTTAGATGAGTTTTGGATTTACTAGAACTTAAAAACAAAGTATCTCAACGTTTTGCCGGCAATCAACGGTGCCTTGTTGTAACGTCCTCGATGCGGCTATATCTCCCACGTGTCGAAGCGCGACTTAGAGGCATAACCGCATTGAAAGCAATGTCGCAAGTGAGGTAATCTTCACACACCCATGTAATACATAAGGGAAAGAGATACATAGTTGGCTTACAATCGTCACTTCACACAAATACATGAATAAAGCATTACATCAACCAGATACACACAAGGTCCGGCTACGGAACCAAAATATAAAAAGACTACCCCAAATGCTACACAGATCCCCGATCGTCCCAACTGGGCTCCACTACTGATTGACTTAAACGAAACAACACAATGGACAAGATCTTCATCGAGCTCCTCCTAGAGCTCGCTTGCGTCACCTGCACGATATCATCGGCACCTGCAAACTGGTTTTGGAAGTACCTGTGAGTCACGGTGTCGGTGTCAAAACCGGCGGATCTCGGGTAGGGTGTCCCGAACTATGCGTCTAGGTCGGATGGTAACAGGAGGCAGGGGACACGATGTTTTACCCAGGTTCGGGCCCTCTTGATGGAGGTAAAACCCTACGTCCTGCTTGATTAATATTGATGATATGGGTAGTACAAGAGTAGATCTACCACGAGATCAGAGAGGCTAAACCCTAAAAGCTAGCCTATGATATGATTGTTGTTCGTCCTACGGACTAAAACTCTCCGGTTCATATAGACACCGGAGAGGGCTAGGGTTACACAGAGTCGGTTACAATGGTAGGAGATCTACATATCCATATCACCAAGCTTGCCTTCCACGCCAAGGAAAGTCCCTTCCGGACACGGGGCGAAGTCTTCAATCTTGTATCTTCATAGTCCAGGAGTCCGGCCGAAGTATAGTCCGGCCATCCGGACACCCCCTAACCCAGGACTCCCTCAGTAGCCCCTGAACCAGGCTTCAATGACGATGAGTTTGGCGCGCAGATTGTCTTCGGCATTGCAAGGCGGGTTCCTCCTCCAGGTATTTCATAGAAGATTTTGATCACAAAGGTAGTGTCCGGCTCTGCAAAATAAGTTTCCACATATTGCCATAGAGAGAATAATATTTACACAAATCTAATTTGCTGACGTATTCCGTAGCATGACATCACACCACGGCCAAGTCTTTATTCGAATAGTTTTACTGTCCTACCTTAGCGCGTTTAGCGAGGCAGTTTCCTTGGCATGTCTTGTTAAAGCAGAGATCGTGTCCCCTTATTCCGGGATTCTCATCAATACGGGTGTGGGTAACCCAACCGCGCCATTAACTACGGCGCTTGGGAGATAAGCGAGTTTTACCAGGCTGGTGGGGGCGCATAGTCGCGTCCGCCCATATAAGGGGATAAGGATCCACCTTTTCATCGACACCTTCTTCCTCCTTTGCCTATCCATTTCCGCGCACTCGAGCTCCAGCGCCGAAGTCCGCACACCCCACCTCAACCTTCTCCAGCCATGTCCGGAGCGGGAGGCAAGTGGATGGTCTCCTCCATCACGGAGGGACATATCAAAAGACCGAGGAAGGCCGGATACTTGTCTAATGACATTGCGCACCGGCTTCCCAAAGAGGGGCAGCTCATCCCCACCCCTAGGCCCCATGAGAGGGTGGTGTTCCTCCCCCATTTCCTCCGCGGACTGGGCTTCCCTCTCCACCCATTTGTCTGGGGGCTCATGTTCTACTATGGCCTGGATTTCCACGATCTGGCCCCGAACTTTGTCCTCAACATCTCGGCGTTTATCGTCATGTGCGAGTCTTTCTTCCGCATCCGCCCCCATTTCGGCCTATGGCTCAAGACTTTCAATGTCAAGCCAAAGGTGGTGCGCGGCACCCAAGCAGAATGCGGAGGCGCCATGGTGGGCAAGATGCCCAACGTCCTATGGTTCGAGGGCTCCTTCGTGGAGTCCCTAAAGGGGTGGCAATCGGGGTGGTTTTACATCACCGAGCCGCGCGACCCTGAATGGGTCGCAGCCCCCGAGTTCCGATTCGGACCCCCTACGCGGCTCGTCTCCTGGAAAGAGACGGGCCTGTCGTGGGGTAAAAAAGGAGAGCTGACCAGACTCCGAACATGCGTCCAAACCCTGGTGGACAGGAAGCTCAAACTTGTCAACGTAGTCCAGGTTATGCTCATCCGCCGGATCCTCCTGTGTCAACAACGGTCTTTCAACCTGTGGGAGTTCGACCCGGCGCGGCACCGAACTCTGAGCAGGCTCTTCGATACGACGTACGAAGATGCCTGGAAGGTGCTTTTCGAGGGCGCCGAGGCCCCCGCATCCGCTACCGAGGATCGCGAATTCAGCACGCAGCATCACGCTCGTGCGGTAAGCTGCTTTTACCTTTTACAGGGTATTAGTTTTTCATAGTTTGACTCCATGCGGGATCTAAGCTCCCTTACCTTTGACAGGATTGGCATGAGACGTCCAGACAGATCAACTGTCCGGCTCCTTTGCCCGAAGGCCCAGCGGACGCTCGGTTGGCGAAGCTGCTGGTTTTGGCACCCTACGTGGTGCCGGAGAAGAAGGCCAAGAAGAAGGCCACGGGGACTCGAAAGAGTGCCCGGCGCCCGGAAGTGTCGGATTCATCATCCGATGACTCCAAGGCGCACTCCTCCCATGAAGACGAGGAGGAGGAAGAAGAGACCTCTCCCCCTCCAGCGGGGAGAGGGAAGAAAAGGAAGGCCGCCCCAACCAGGGAGGCTGAAGGGTCCGAGAGGGGGAAGACCCCTCCTCCGGACTACTCCACCAACGCCGACGACGGCGAAGAGGAGTAGTCGCACAGGGCCAAGCCCCTGGCGAGATCGTAAGTATCCAGATACCAGAGTGATTCATAGTATTCCCCCATTGCACAGTTTTTCCTTACGTCGAACATGATTGTGCAGTCCGCCCAAGGCCGGGCTCGACGAGTCGTCGAGCGGATCCCTGGATTCGTTGGATGTGAATTTGCTTCCGACGGCTTCCTCCCCCACCCTACGGACGGCGCCGAGGTGGCGTCCGAATAGGTTCCAAGCCAGGAGGAGGTGGTCCTGGAGGCGCCGCAAGGCAACCTCATGGACTCCAGGCGTAAAGGGGATAGAACCCCCAAGGGCTCCAAGGTCGGCCTTGAGCTGGACACCACATCGGAACCTTCAACGGTTCCGGACTCCGGTAGGCAGCCTCCTTCCAAGAGGAGCAAGCCTACCGAGCCAATGACCTTCGTCCAACCGGAGGCACCGGACAGTTTGCTGGAGACACTTAACGGCATCTCCATCGACGAGGAGCACCGCACTATTATGAGTGCAGTGATCCAGAAGGTTCAGTCCGCCAAGAGCGGACAGACTGAAGCCTATGCCATCCTTCTAACAGGCTTTGAGGTAAGTAAAGAATATGTAAAAATATTACCACATAGATAGTAGCCCCTGATGCTCGGTTCAGCGTTTGGAAAGAAAAGCCGAATAGAGGATCTAATAACATTCGCAGCAGTCTAACATGATCAAGTCAATATGCGTATGCACGCTTCGCTGCTGGCCTCCGCCGCACTGACTGCGGAGGTGGATACGTTGAAGCAGAACCTCGAGCGGTCCGAGCAAGAGCTCGGCCTAGCGAAGCAGCAGCTCGAGGAGAAGGAAGGTAAGGAATACCTTATTGAAATATGTGAAAGGTGCAATTGCAAAAAGTTACAGGATTAACACGGCTATCGTAGGGGCCACAACTGAGGTGGCGACCCTTAAGCAAGCGCTATCCGAGGCCGAAAAGAGGGCAGCCACGGAGCGCACCGAGCAGGAGAAGCATGAGACGCAGGTTGGCGAGGTGCGGCAAGAGCTCCAGGCTCTCATGAAAAAACATGAGAGTTTGGAGCTTGACTCGAAGACGCTAGAGTCTGAGCTCGTGGCGGCCATTGAAGATGCCAAGTCTGCCAAGGCCGAAGCCCAGAAGGCCCTCCAGGAGGTTGAGGCAATAAAAAATATAGCGGCGGGTAAGGCATTCCTTATGCAAAGCAAGCAGGTAAAAGTGAATTACTTGTCACTTACCCGAATCCGGAGCTCTACAGGAGCATTCGCAGACTTGCCCCATAGTGTGTCGGATGCCGCCGCCTTCTATCGAGCCGAGGAGGGAAGCTCGACGGAGAAGGTGTTCTGGTCTCAGTATGCTGAGGCCGAACACCCGGTGACCTTAAGCGACCAGCTGAAACAGCTGGTCGAGCTTCATAAGGTGGCCGAACAGGCCATGAAGGGCCTCATAGTCCGGCTGTGGCCTGGAGAGGCCATGCCTGGGAGCTACTTCGGGCTGGTGAGGCGGCTGGTGGAGGCATGTCCAAGGCTCGAAGTCATCAAGCGCTCCGTATGCATCGAGGGTGCCCGTAGGGCGCTTTCCCGTGCGAAGGTACACTGGGGCAAGCTGGATGTTGAGAAGCTTGTGAAGGATAGGCCACCGCCGGGCAACGAGCATCACAAGCCTGTGATGTATTATGAGGGCGTTCTGAAGGGTGCCCGCCTTGTGGCGGATGAATGTTCCATGAATGTAATTTTTCAGTGAACTCGCTCGTTTTGTCCTGTGCGGTGAAAACTTGTTCATGTGCGCTAAGCAATGCTTTTTGAATTTAAAATATTACCTTCTGTGCGGCCGTTTATCAAATTTGAGAGATGGCGAGTCGTCGGCTTCTGCCCCCATGGCACGAGTGCTGGGGTGTTCGGGATAAACATGAGCGCTCTTTTTCCCATTCTTGGGTCGTTCGAGGGAGGCGCTCAACACAACGAACAAGGCAATCGGACTATAATGCTTGAACACTCTCACTTAGCCATAGAATTCTATAATTTTAAATTTTGGCGAAGCCCCTAGTGTTTGGAAGACCGAGTTCGGGGCGCTATCCATGCCTTGGCCGGACAAAGCCGACTCCTCGCTCTAAGCGGCATAAGTCTTTAGGGACTCGAACAGCGACCAGCTCTCGCCTCATCATGACGGTCAGTTTTAGCTTTCTCTACTGAGGTGCTTAGCACAGCTCAACTGGGGCACAATCACAGTAGTTCTCCTAGTGCTACCTTAGCCGATATAACGGAACGTAAGGTACCAAAACATAAGAGCCGGGCAAACCCAACTATTGACCCAAGACATGATTCTGAGCCGATGCATATAATGCTATAAGTTTGGGGTGCCGCACTTGTGAAAGTGTTCGGACTTCTCACACCATGTTGTGGGGTACTTAAGCACCTGGCGTATTGGCCGTACCAAAGTGTATGGGTGCAACATGTCATTAATGAACATATATTCATAAAAAAGAGGTAATGCAATAATAGACGGAAGCTATGCATTGTTTATTTTAAAAAGCTGCGATCAAAGCAGAACGATACAAATAGTGCGATAAGCAAAAGATGGGACTATCAAATATGTCCTTTCCAGGGGCGAGCTGCGGAATGTTATGCGAAACAGGTATACTGCTCGTTATAGAGACCACCTTAGAGTTCTGTAGTGCGGCGTAGCTTTCTGCTTCCCTGGTTGTATCGTTTGTGCGGCAATTGTGCTGCCGGACAAGCCCTCCGAAGAATGGAGTCCTGAAAATAAGAGAAAATTAAGAAATCGGCAGCCCCTAGTGCGGTTTAAGCCGCGTTTCGGGCGTGCCGTGATGGTGCCCCTCCCCCTGTGCCCATGGTATTTCTAGAGCGTAGTTATGTACGCGCAACACTGGTTCCACAAGTTCGCGAGGGCTGGGGTTGGGGCCGCATTGCTACGCTTGCTCGGAACGTGCCAGGCGGTCTTGTTGTAGGTTACTCCGAGCGCGCTTGACGGTGTCCGGACGTTTAATGGCCGGAATGGAGAATTGCCTTGAGAGGCTGCTTTGTACTTCTGCTGCGATAGCCGCCGTATGCTCCTCCGTCCGGAGAGAGCGTTCGGTGTTTCCATTGACCATGATGACTCCTCGAGGGCCTGCCATCTTGAGCTTGAGGTATGCGTAGTGCGGCACCGCATTGAATTTGGCAAATGCGGTTCGCCCGAGCAGTGCGTGATAGCCACTGCGGAACAGGACTATGTCGAAGATTAACTCCTCGCTTCGAAATTATCCGGAGATCCGAAGACCACTTCAAGTGTAACTGAGCCTGTACAGTTGGCTTCTACACCTGGTATGACGCCTTTAAAGGTCGTTCTGGTGGGTTTAATCCTCGAGGGATCGATGCCCATTTTCCGCACTGTATCCTGATAAAGCAGGTTCAGGCTGCTGCCGCCGTCCATAAGGACTCTAGTGAGGTGAAATCCGTCAATAATTGGGTCTAGAACCAATGCGGCGAATCCGCCATGACGGATGCTAGTGGGGTGGTCCCTTCGATCAAAAGTGATCGGGCAGGAAGACCATGGGTTGAACTTTGGGGCGACTGGCTCCATCGCGTATACGTCCCTTAGCGCACGCTTCCGCTCCCTCTTGGGGACGTGGGTTATGTATATCATGTCGACCGTCCGCACTTGTGGGGGAAAACCTTTCTGTCCATTGTTGTTCGGTGGCCGGGGCTCCTCCTCGTCATCGCTATGAAGCCCCTTGTCTCTGCTTTCGACATTTAACTTGCCTGCCTGCTTGAACACCCAACAATCCCTGTTGGTGTGATTGGCTGGTTTTTCGGGGGTGCCATGTATCTGGCATGAGCGGTCGGGTATTCGGTCCAAACTGGACGGGCCCGAAGTATTTCTTTTGAATGGCTTTTTCCGCTGACCGGGTTTAGAGCCTCTGAATTCGGCATTAACTGTCGTATCCTTAGCATTGTCGCCGTTAATGCGGCGCTTTTGCTTGTTGCGACGCGACCTGCCATTGCTGTCCTTGGTATCCGAATTACCAGGGCTCTTGGTCATGTTATTGCTGCGAGCTAGCCAGCTGTCTTCTCCCGCGCAAAAGCGGGTCATAAGTGTCGTGAGGGCTGCCATAGATTTCGGCTTTTCCTGTCCTAGGTGCCGTGCAAGCCACTCGTCGCGGATGTTATGCTTGAAGGCTGCTAGGGCCTCTGCGTCCGGACAGTCGACGATTTGATTTTTCTTGGCTAGGAACCGTGTCCAGAATTGTCTGGCCGATTCCTCTGGCTACTGGATTATGTGGCTTAGGTCATCGGCGTCTGGTGGTCGCACGTAAGTGCCCTGGAAATTGTCGAGGAATGCGGCTTCCAGGTCCTCCCAACAACCAATTGATTCTGCTGGCAAGCTGTTAAGCCAATGCCGGGCTGGTCCTTTAAGCTTGAGTGGGAGGTATTTGATGGTGTGTAGGTCATCACCGCGGGGCATGTGGATATGAACGAGATAGTCCTCGATCCATACCACAGGATCTGTTGTGCCATCGTATGATTCGATGTTCACGGGTTTGAAACCCTCAGGGATTTGATGATCCATTACTTCATCTGTGAAGCATAGTGGGTGTGCGGCGCCTCTGTATTGGGATACATCACGACGCAGCTCAAACGAGCTTTGTCTACTGTGTTCGGCCCGGCCGGATTTACTGTATCCGGCGTGATGAGTGCCGTCTCGTGCTGTGGGGCGCCCATGTGATCCGTAGATTGATCTTGTTTGCCTTGCCTTGTCCGCCAATATATCTCGCAGGTCTGGCGCATTTTTCCATGCCTTGGTGGTTTTTGAGCGGCGCCGGGGTGCGGCTTGAGTGGAGGGCCGAGAGGCCTCTCTGTCGCGGCCACGGGGTGGCCGGTCGGCCGCGTCAAGCGTTGGTGATGTAGATTTAAGTGCTTCCTCCTCTAATTGGGGTAGAAACCTGCGCATTGGGTACCTCTTGGAGGGGCGTTCGAGTTCATACTCTTCGGCCGCAAGGACTTCAGTCCATCTGTCGGCTAGCAAATATTGATCAGCTCTAAGTTGTTGCTGTTTTTTCTTGAGGCTGCTCGCCATGGCCATAAGCCTGCGTTTGAAACACTCTTGTTCGACGGGATCCTCCGGCACAACAAATTCGTCGTCGTCGAGGCTTGCCTCGTCTTCGGAGGGAGGCATATAATTATCGTCCTCGACCTCTCTGTCTGCCGCTCTCTCATGAGGGCTGGCTTCTCTATCCTCCTGTGCTGAATCTTGCTGGAGGTCGTTGTCTTCGACACTGTCCGGTGTGTTATTATCCCTCGTGCCGGAATCACCGTTTTTGTTTTGGCGGGATTTAGAGCGGCGCCGCTGACGCCGGCGCTTAGGCTGCTTCTTGGAGGGGTCATCCTCCGTTGTTCCATCGCCATTGCCTTCTTTTGGGGTGTCCACCATGTATATATCATACGACGAGGTGGCTTTCCAGTGCCCTATAGGCGTTGGTTCTTGATCGTCTCCTGCATCAGCGTCCATACCGTCGATGTCTTCGGAGTCGAAGTCGAGCATGTCGGTTAAATCATCGACAGTGGCTATGAAGTGGGTGGTGGGTGGGCTTTGAATTTCTTCATCATCCGCATCCCAACCTTGCTGACCATAGTCCGTCCAGGGCTCTCCTGACAAAGAGAGAGACTTTAATGAATTCAGAATATCGCTGAAGGCTGAGTGCTGAAAGATGTCCGCGGCGGTGAACTCCATGATCGGCGCCCAATCGGGTTCGATCGGTCGGGGCGCAGAGGGCTCGGAGTCTGGAGAGGAGTCCGGCTCCTTGGAGTCACACGCTTCGTAGAGAATAGGGCTAGTGTTCGGCTCGATCGCCGTAGAGATTGCAGACCCCGAGGCGGTGTCTAACCAGCCATCCTCGGTTGGTGTGAACGGCTACGAGCTAGGGGTCGGAGCGGACACAGGTGCGGCCTCCAGGGCAATGTTCGGCGGCAGAGCTAAATCATGCCCATTGTGACAGTGCGGCGAGCTCGGCTGTGGCTCGAATCTATCGAAGATCAAGTCTCCGCGGATGTCGGCCGTGTAGTTCAAACTTCCAAATCTGACCTGATGGCCAGGGGCGTAGCTTTCGATCTGCTCCAGATGACCAAGCGAATTGGCTCGTGGTGCAAAGCCGCCGAATACGAAGATTTGTCCGGGGAGAAAAGTCTCACCCTGGATCGCATCGCCGTTGATGATCGGAGAAGCCATCGGGCCTAAAAGTGATGACATAGAGGAACTCTCAATGAAAGCACCAATGTCGGTGTCAAAAACGGCGGATCTCGGGTAGGGGGTCCCGAACTGTGCGTCTAGGTCAGATGGTAACAGGAGGCAGGGGACACAATGTTTTACCTAGGTTCGGGCCCTCTTGATGGAGGTAAAACCCTACGTCCTGCTTGATTAATATTGATGATATGGGTAGTACAAGAGTAGATCTACCACGAGATCAGAGAGGCTAAACCCTAAAAGCTCGCCTATGGTATGATTGTTGTTCGTCCTATGGACTAAAACTCTCTGGTTTATATAGACACCGGAGAGGGCTAGGGTTATACTGAGTCGGTTACAATGGTAGGAGATCTACATATCCGTATCGCCAAGCTTTCCTTCCACGCCAAGGAAAGTCCCTTCCGGACACGGGACGAAGTCTTCAATCTTGTATCTTCATAGTCCAGGAGTCCGGCCGAAGGTATAGTCCGGCCATCTGGACACCCCCGAACCCAGGACTCCCTCACATGGGGACTCAGCAATCTCACACCCTCGCGATCAAGACTATTTAAGCTTATAGGAAGGGTAAAGGTATGAGGTGGAGTTGCAGCAAGCACTAGCATATATGGTGGCTAACATACGCAAATGAGAGCGAGAAGAGAAGGCAAAGCACGGTCGAGAAACTATGATCAAGAAGTGATCCTAGAACAACCTACGTCAAACATAACTCCAACACCGTGTTCACTTCCCGGACTCTGCCGAGAAGAGACCATCACGGTTACACACGTGGTTGATGCATTTTAATTAAGTTAAGTTCAAGTCTTCTACAACCGGACATTAAAAAATTCCCATCTACCCATAACCGCGGGCACGGCTTTCAAAAGTTCAAAACCCTGCAGGGGTGTCCCAACTTAGCCCATCACAAGCTCTCACGGTCAATGAAGGATATTCCTTCTCCCAAGACAATCCGATCAGACTCAGCATTCCGGTTACAAGACATCCTCAACAATGGTAAAACAAGTCCACGAAGACCGCCCGATGCGCCGACATCCCAATAGGAGCTGCACATATCTCGTTCTCAGGGCAACACCGGATAAGCAATCCGTACAACTAAAACTAGCCCTCGAGTTGCCCGGAGGTGGCGCTGCAAGGGGCTCTAGTTTGGACCAACACTTAGACAAGCATTGGCCCGGGGGGTTAAAATAAAGATGACCCTTGGGCTGGCCTAACCCAAGGGAAAAAAGGCTAGATGGCGAATGGTAAAACCAAGGTTGGGCCTTGCTGGACGAGTTTTATTCAAGGTGAACTGTCAAGGGGTTCCCATTATAACCCAACCGTGTAAGGAACGCAAAATCCGGGAACATAACACCGATATGACGGAAACTAGGGCGGCAAGAGTGGAACAAAACACCAGGCATAAGGCCAAGCTTTCCACCCTTTACAAAGTATATAGATGCATTAATTAAATAAGAGATATTATGATATCCCAACAATAAACAAGTTCCAACAAGGAACGATCTCCAATCTTCACCTGCAACTAACAACGCTATAAGAGGGGCTGAGCAAAGCGGTAACATAGCCAAACAGCGGTTTGCTAGGACAAGGTGGGTTAGAGGCTTGGTTTAACAACATGGGAGGCATGATAAGAAAGTGGTAGGTATCGCAACATAGGCATAGCAAAAGAGCGAGCAACTAGCAAGCAAAGATAGAAGTGATTTCGAGGGTATGATCATCTTGCCTGAGATCCCGGAAGGAAGAAGAACAAGTCCATGAAGAAGACAAACGGACGTAGATGAACGGTTCCTCACAAATGCGATGTTATCGGAACCAACCCGGAGAAGCAACACCGGAAAGAAGCACACAACATAGTAAACAACCATCACATAAGCAAGGCATGATGCACAACCAAGTATGATGCATGTCCGGTTTAATTATGCATGGCATGGCAAAGTACACAAACAAAACTAGAAATTAAGTGGAGCTCAATATGCAACGAGTTGCATATTGACGGACACCACAATAATTATTTAGTTCGCTCTTGTTTATGAACCCAACAATATTAAATGTTGGTTAGCATGGCATGGGGTGAAGCATAAAAGAAACTATCTAACTAAGCAATTTAAATGGGGCCGGATATAACAAACAACAAATCCGGTAAATCCCCATATGCATTAGCAATTTAAATGCAAACAACAATTTAAGCATTTTAATTGTTGTTATCATGATGCGGATGACATGAACAAGTTTATGCAATTTTTTATTAAAAGTTGACATGAGCATGATGAGAGCATTTGTGTCACCGTGGTAGAAAGAAAGGGGTGTCACGGCGACGAAACGTAAATGATGCCGCGGCAACATTCCGATGATCCGGTAGCTCACGGGGATACTGGTGCAAAAGGAAGTGGGTGCGAGTGTGTCATGCAAGAAGATGGGGTGCTCCCGGATTCCGGGTTCCCACATGACGGTGGCAAGGCAAAAGTGGGGCTTCGTGCAACGAACACTCATACACGGATCAACACATGGTCCAACTCATACATCGCAAGCATTCATCCACGGGAGTCGTCTCGGGGTTATACCTTCGGAGCATGCATTATCGGAACGGATCGAGTTTGGCGGTAGGGGTACACGTGTTGAAGGGGAAGTAGTTGTTCACGGGGTCGTCGTGGGAAGTAGCGGATCACGTTCGTTTTCGTAGAGGTACTTGACGAATCCAAGGTTTCCGAGGGCGACTGTAATAGAACTTGGCGAATCTGAGTTCTTCGGAGGTCGTCATCGAACTTGGTCAAATACACGATGTGGGTAGACGTTCACTCGACCGCGTTCGGCGATGTTAGTTGTACATGGGTCTTCAGACACGGAAGTAGTCGTACACGTTTTCATAGAGGTTCGGGGTCAACGACACGGAACATGACGTCCACGGGGTTTTCGAGGGTCAACGGTATTGGTACTCGGTCATAGCCGTTCGAGTCATCGGTAGAGGAACTTGACGGATTTGAATCCCTTCGGGGTTGTCGTGGTACTTGGGGTCTTCGGACTTGCCGGTCACGCTGAAACGAAGAGGTACTTGGTACAATTCGCGTAGTCGTGCACTTGTCCTCGAGGGACTTGATGGTCTTGACAAAACGAAGGGGTACTCGGCAAAATCATGTTCTTCGAAGGTCGACGGTAGTGGTTCCCGTATCAACATGGTGTGGTTGTACTTGACGGGTCCGGTCTTGGCGTGCGAACGAACATGGCACGATGTACAGGTGTAGTGGTGGCCCTGGCATCCCGCAACAGTAGTACAGGAAGGCAAGGACGCGGCCGTTGGTGAGGTTGTAGCGGCCTTGGGAGTGAACTCCGGCAACGGGACGAGGGGAACGGCAAGTCCCCAGATGGAGCAGGACAAGGCCAGCTGGATCTGGCCGGAGTAGAACAGAGGCGGCGGGGCTAGCTCGACGGAGGCGAAGCCACGGACGCAGGGGCTGTGCGTGCAGAGCAGAGGCCGGTAGCAGGAGCGGCAGGAGGATGGCCATCGCTGGTCATGGGCGCCGGCAGCGACCGGACACGACGGCGGGGCTTGGTGGAGCTCGGCGGCCTGGTTCCACGGACGCGGACAAGGACGGCGGCGGGCGGCCGTGAGGGACCTCCTGTCCAAGGCGCAGCAGTGGGAGCTCTGTCCTGGGTAGTCGGGGACGAGGCCAAGGCCGGGGAGGGAGCGGTCGGCGGAGGCCGGAGCCAGAAGTTGAGGCGGCGGCTTCCATGGACGAGGCAGGAGGAGGCGCTGGTGTGGTCGCGCACGCAGGGCGGCGGAGCTGCGGGTCCTGGTGGCGGGGCCGAGGAGATGAGGCCGAGGAAAACAGGGCGAAGGGTGCAGTGCGAGGGAGAGATGGGATCGAGGGAATCGGGGCGAAGGGTGCAGCGCGAGGGAGATGGGGATCGTGGTGACGGCGCTGGAATTAAACCGGGGAGAGGAGAGGTTACGGTCAGGGAGAGGGTTAGGTTTAGGTGCGGGCTATGAGGCCTCAGGGAGGTTGGGCCGATCTGGCAGGCCTAGGCCCAAGAAGGCCTGTGGGTGTGGGCTCTTTCTCTCCCTTCCTTCTCTTAATATTTTCTTTAACATAAAACAAGAGAAGAAAAAGAAAGAAAGTGGGGGGGTTAGAGAACGAAGTTGGACTCGCGGATAAATTTCCCGGACTCGCCAAAATATGCTCGTTCGAAGAAAATAGAAATGGCCAAGATTGAAAGATATAAATTCAAACTCATTTGAATTTAATTCAAATGGGTTTGAACTAAGACTCAGTAAAAGGAAGGTCCATAAATGTTCGAATTTTTGGTGGAGCTCCAGAAAATGATGAAAGAATATATGGCAAGGTTTGAGGAGCAACTCGAAGCAGAAAAGACTCGAGAGTTTAAATTTCAAGTGTGTCACGGTAATCCCACAAGAATGGAAATATTTATAATAGCTCCATAATATCAGGAGGATATGTTATAAAGAGAAGTCACCCTTCCCTTGGTTTAAATGGATCGAAGATTCACACAATTTATTTAGTTGAGTTAAGAAAAAGAAATGACATAATGGCATGATGACATGATGCAATGCACACAATGCAAAGATGAATGCAATGAACCAAACAAATCACACGACGGAACCCGGAAACCCTGGAAGGCATCTGAAGCTCCGGTCTTGGGGCGTCACAACACTCCACCACTACGAGAGGATCTCGTCCCGAGATCTAGAATGGCACCGTAGGGAAAAGGAAGAGGAAGAGGATAGGTAAAACTAAGTTGCTTCTTTGACAAACGAGTGAAACCAAAGAACCTTGAAAAGGTTACACAAATTGAAAGAAAGAAAGCAACAATGATGAACGAAGTTGAAAGCACTCCGTTAAGAAAGAGGAAAATAAAGAACCAATTCGGGTAGCACTCTGGTTGAAAAGAGATGGAAGACTTGATAAAATGAAAGAGCTTGAGCAAAGGGGCACAATACTCCGGTTAAATGGGTAAGCACGAAAAGAACACCGTCCGAGATGATGAGAGAAAAGAGAAACATCACAACGCCCCCGGAAGAAATGAGAGGAAGGAATGGAATGAATGGAGTAGAAAACAATATCTTCTACCTCAAATGATTTTGAAAATCATCTTTAGGGGAAAGTTTGAGCGGAGTTGTTGGAAAACCAACAACGAAAAGAGTAAGCTTGTAGTGGACTTATGGAGAACATTCCAAAGCTGAGGTGAAATTCTGCCACTAACGGAAACGATAGATTGGAATGATAAGAACAAGGAGGCGAGGAACTTATCTCACCGGGAAGATGAATGAAAAACTTGGATCATTTATAAGCACCATAATTAGCAACAATCCTTAGGGAAGGCTTTAGGTGAAAATGACACAAGATAACCCCAACGAAGAGGTTAATGGATTGTAAAGGATGTCTCGAGCGAAGAGAAAATGATGGATTTAGATATGTCACTCTTGTAAACCTTGTGATCCATGAAACACGAAGGGAAAATATCAACAATGACATAACACCACCTCCTTGAGCTCCTCTGAAAAGAATCTTGATGAACACTTCGAGAAGGAATTAAATCCTTTATGAACCATCATGTAGAACCTCCATGAAAAATGCCGGTAACAAAAGGATGATCAAACGAAAGGAAAAAGAAGTTGAAAACACAAGGTGAAGCCTTGCGATGATTTAGATGGAGCTTCACGACGAGATAATTGAAAGAGCTTGGAACCCCAGAAAAGAAAAGATAAAGCATCTCAAACCGAGAATGTGATATGAAGAACCTCCGGAATGAGGAATTGAATTTACTCGATGAAACAAGAATAAGAATTACATTATGCTTATCCTTCACCAATTTAAATTGATGACAAGCAATGGATTTGGCATACTACTTATTCTCGTAGAAAGGATTAAGAGAGATATAGCGCAAACTTGAGAAGGTCTACAACGAACCGCCGGTAGGATTGGAACAACGAATGAATTGATATGATAACAGCGGAAGAGAATCCAGGAAGAACCACCGTAAGAATTGAACAACAAATGAAGTAAAAGGATGAATCACCCGTAAAAATTAGCAAATGAACGAATATAATTGAGACAATCTAGATACATGAGAACGAAGGGATCACGAACTGATTAGAGATCACTTGAACGATGCACCGGTAAGATTGGACAATGATAACTGAAACCTGAGAATGAATAAACCTGAATTGATGGACTCCGGATAATCAAACTAAGAAGACTCTTGAATTGCTCTGGATGGGTGGAAAGAATTCTCACAATCAAAAACAATTATGAGAGGATGGCAACAAGCTAGAATGACGAATCTTTGAGAGAACGGACAAGGTTAGAGAGGAACTCTTCTTCGGTCTTCAAATGTTGAGAAAGATGATGAGAAACACCACCAATAATTGTAGAGGCACTCCGGAATTTAAATTGGAAAGGTTGAACCAACGACGAAAAGAATTTGACAGATCTTGGAGAAAATACATAAGACTGATGATAATTCATTCTTACGTCATACTTCAAGAATATTTGAGGATAGCTCCGGGAAATCGAAAGAGTCAGGTAAGATCCTGGGATAAGACCTGTGGGTTAGGGCCCACTCAAAATAAACACCGTAGAACGATTTAAAAGAGGGAAAGCACCAGTTGAATTAAATGGCTTGAATGAGATAACAACCTCGAAATAAGTTGAACGGATCTTGAATGACAAGACGAGCCTTTTGATATATCTTGAGCACTCCAGAACAAATGAATAGCGAGAAGAGGATAGTTGAGAGGTGCACCAGCACGAAAAAAACATTGAAACAAGGAAAGGATATGATCAACAAAGCTTGACTTAGATCCACCGGAGAATAAAAAGAGCGAAAAATGATGAACTTGAGGCTCCGTTAATATCTTCATGAGAATCACCGAGTAAGAACATGAGGGAAAAGAATGGAGAGACTTCACATGAATAAAAGGATACTTGATTAAGGAAACCGAGTCCTTGAAGAAAAAGGGTGGGAGGGTGGGAAAACAAAGACAACTTGGGACGAATAAAAAAATAACATTGAGAAGACTTTGAGTTGATCTTGCGGATGTTGAAAATGATCGGATCCACTTAACGAAAAAACACGCCGGTTGAAAAAGGATTGACATGACCAACTCGATGATCGAGAAGGATTAGTATTCACATAGGAGTATGAGAACACCGTTTAGGAAAAGGTATGGAATCAACACTTGACATTGAAGCAACTCGAATACCACAAAAAACAAAACAAAGGATTTGGCTTGTAGAATAAGCCAGAACAAACATATGATAGAGATTTCGTCCAAAGTTTTCATGGTGGGGCCTACACGGGCTCGATCATACAACACCATCATGTACAAGGCAGTGCACATGACATATGAAGTGTCCCCGAGTCAGCATAGCCAAGGATTCTTTAAGACACAACGAGACCATTGTAAAACCAACCGTGGATAGGCGGACCACTAGACGTCGAACCCCAATTTCATATCATACATCTGTCGGAAAGATATCCTAAGAGCTACTTGAATTCCCACTTATAAACTCCGAAACTTTCTGGTTATGCAATCAGGTGTTAAGGATACAGGGGAAGCATAATATCTCACCCAAAACTACACAAATCCTACATCCAGCTGTATCCATCTTTCAACACATAACCAAGAAACCTTCGGAAATCATTTACCTCAACCTTCGAAAAGCATCCGTTATACAAGTTATGGCAATACTCTCGAACTCCCGCCCCAGTACTGGGTGGCGTCGAGGTTATCTCACCAACAGCTGCATAAAAGAGATTTTCGATGTCGGTGAAACTCAGGTATTCCAGAATCTCAACGATAAAATTGTGACGACAACACCTCGGAGCTCAACTCCCCGGGACACTGCCACAACCCCTAAATGTCAGGAGGCACCAAGAACAATGTTCTCGTCACAAAACCATCGGAACGATTCCAAGATACCCGCGTGATCCTAAATTTTTTAGTGAAATTTGAGAAGAGAAGAGTCAAAACTCTACGTCAGGATGCCTCAGCAGAGGGAAGAAGGGACTGAGGAGTAAAAAGAATCCTACTCTCTGATATATAATTCATAAAAGACTCAAAACATTTTTCTAGACTCAACAACACCAACGGTTCGATCAAGCAGGGGGCTCCTAAGGTTGGGGAAGGCTCTGATACCAACTTGTAACGCCCCGGACACACCCGCCGGTGGTCGTTACTCCTGGCGGGATCTAGACTGGCCCCATAGATCAATACTAGTCTTTTCTGCGCACTTTGTCCTCCCTCATGCGCACCCGAGAGCAACTTCCCAGTCGGTCACCCATCCTCACACTACTCCAAGCTAAGCATGCTTAACTTTGGAGTTCTGTCCGAATGGGCTTTCGGAAAAAAGGAATTCCTTATTGATATGAGTAGTCTATCATCTGTAATGAGCCAGGCCATCACATACACCCCCACTCAGAGGAACTGACGTCCTCGTCGGGCCACAGGAACGTTCCCTCTTGGCACAAACATCTGTGCTTCCAGTTCCGGTACATGTGCCATGTCGGGTGCCACGACGGGTCACAAACATCATGGACAACATGACCACGCACCTGTTCGCAACCATCCGCGTAACCACGAGGGTCGGCTCTGATACCAACTTGTAACGCCCTCGATGCGGCTATATCTCCCACGTGTCGAAGCACGACTTAGAGGCATAACTGCATTGAAAGCAATGTCACAAGTGAGGTAATCTTCACACAACCCATGTGATGCATAAGGGAAAGAGATACATAGTTGGGTTACAATCGCAACTTCACACAAATACATGAATAAAGCATTACATCAACCAGATACACACAAGGTCTACTGCGGAACCAAAATAAAAGAAGACTACCCCAAATGCTACGCAGATCCCCGATTGTCCCAACTGGGCTCCACTGCTGATCGATTGAAACGAAACAACACAATGGACAAGATATTCATCGAGCTCCTCCTTGAGCTCGGTTGCGCCACCTGCACGATATCATCGGCACCTGCAAACTGGTTTTGGAAGTACATGTGAGTCACGGGGACTCAGCAATCTCACACCCTCGTGATCAAGACTATTTAAGCTTATAGGAAGGGTAAAAGGTATGAGGTGGAGTTGCAGCAAGCACTAGCATATATGGTAGCTAACATACGCAAATGAGAGAGAGAAGAGAAGGCAAAGCACGGTCGATAAACTATGATCAAGAAGCGATCCTAGAACAACCTACGTCAAACATAACTCCAACACCGTGTTCACTTCCCGGACTCCGCCGAGAAGAGACCATCACGGTTACACACGCAGTTGATGCATTTTAATTAAGTTAAGTGCAAGTCTTCTACAACCGGACATTAACAAATTCTCATCTGTCCATAACCGCGGGCACGGCTTTCAAAAGGTCAAAACCCTGCAGGGGTGTCCCAACTTAGCTCATCACAAGCTCTCACGGTCAATGAAGGATATTCCTTCTCCCAAGACAATCCGATCAGACTCGGCATCCCGGTTACAAGACATCCTCGACAATGGTAAAACAAGTCTAGCAAGACCGCCCGATGCACCGACATCCCGATAGGAGCTGCACATATCTCGTTCTCAGGGCAACACTGGATAAGCAATAAACTAGAGAAAAGACTTCAACAACGCCAACGATTCGATCAAGCTACTCCAATCGGGCGGTCTTGCTGGACTTGTTTATTACATGGGTTGTGTGAAGCCAACTATGTACCTCTTTCCCTTATGTATTACATGGGTTGTGTGAAGATTACCTCACTTGCGACATTGCTTTCAATGCGGTTATGCCTCTAGGTCGTGCTTCGACACATGGGAGATATAGCCGCATCGAGGGCGTTACAAGTTGGTATCAGAGCCGACCCTCGCGGTTACACGGATGGTTGCGGACAGGTGCGTGGTCATGTTGTTCATGACGTTTGTGACCCGTCGTGGCACCCGGCATGGCACATGTACCGGACTGGAAGCACAGACGTTTGTGCCAAGAGGGAACATTCCTGTGACCCGATGAGGACATCGGTTCCTCTGAGTGGGGGTGTATGTGATGGCCTGGCTTATTAGGGATGATAGACTACTCATATCAATAAGGAATTCCTTCTTTTCTGGGAGCCCATTCGGACAGAAGTCCAAAGTTAAGTGTGCTCAGCTTGGAGTAGTGTCAGGATGGGTGACCGACCGGGAAGTTGCTCCCGGGTGCGCACGAGGGAGGACAAAGTGCGCAGTAAAGACTAGTATTGATCTATGGGGCCAGTCTAGATCCCTCCAGGAGTAACGACCACCGGCGGGTATGTCCGGGGCGTTACACATGTGTTTGAAATTCATTCCCATTTCTTGCATTGGACCTAAAGGCAAAGATTTTATTTTTCAACCAATTTATATGCACTGGAGCATGTGCATGTAGTTCAAATTTGAATTATGCACATAAATGCATTGAAAACTTAGTTAATGCATAAAAATGTCTGAACGAACCCGAAAAATCACAAAAATTGACACAACACTCCTGTTCTTCTATGTTGACACGAGAAATTTTTTGAAAGAAATAAGAGGTAATGGATATTGTTTCGTCCCGAAAGGTGGGACGTTCCCTACCGAAACCATCATGCTTGTTGTGAGAACCTCTGGTTTGTGAGAACCATACACCCTAACCTGCCCCAAATGGGACAAAAAATTTACCACAACATGTTGATGCCGCTCCATGTTATCATGCCAAGTTCCATGAATTTCAGACAAGTGTTGGATTTACTAGAATTTAAAAACCAGGTATCTCAATGTTTGCGGTTGAGTGGCGGTGGCAAGGTGTTTGACATTCATTCCCATTTCTTGCATGGGACCTAAGCATGCAACCAAGAACACATATTTGAATTTTCAACTAATTTATATGCATTAGAGCATGTGCATGTAGTTCAAATTTGAATTATGGACATGAATGCATTGAAAACTCAATTAATGCATAAAAATGTCCAAACGAACACCAAAAAATCACAAAATTGACAAAACACTCTTGTTGTTCTACGTTGACACAAGAATTTTTTTGAAAGCAATAAGAGGCAATGGATATCGTTTCGTCCCCAAAGGTGGGACGTTCCCTACCGAAACCATCATGCTTATTGTGAGAAGCTCTGGTTTGTGAGAAGCATATACCCAAACCTGCCCCAAATGGGACACATTTTTTACCATGACATGTTGGTGCCGCTCCATGATAGCATGCCAAGTTTCCTGAATTTCAGATGAGTTTTGGATTTACTAGAATTTATAAACAAGGTATCTCAATGTTTGCGGCTGAGTGACGGTGGCAGGGTGTTTGACATTCATTCCCATTTCTTGCATGGGACCAAAGCATGCAACCAAAGACACATATTTGAATTTTCAACCAATTTATATGCATTAGAACATGTGCATGTAGTTCAGATTTGAATTATGCATATAAATGCAATGAAAACTCAATTAATGCATAAAAATGTCCAAACGAACCCCGAAAAATCCCAAAAATTGATGCAATGGATATCGTTTATTCCAGAAAGGTGAAACGTTCCCTACCGAAACCATCAGGCTAGTTGTGAGAAGCTCTGGTTTGTGAGAAGCATATCCCCAAACATGCCCCAAATGGGACAAAAATTTTACCACGAGATGTTGATGCCGCTCCATGGCAGCATGCCAAGATTCAGGAATTTCAGACGAGCTTTGGATTTACTAGAATTTAAAAACCAGGTATCTCAATGTTTGCGGCCGAGTGACGGGGGAAGGGTGTTGGACACTCATTCCCATTTCTTGCATGGGACCTAAGCATGCAACCAAGGACACATATTTGGATTTTCAATGAATTTATATGTATTAGAGCATGTGCATTTAGTTCAAATTTGAATTATGCACATGAATGCATTGAAAACTAAGTTAATGCATAAAAATATCCAAACGAACACAAAAAAATCACAAAATTTGACACAAAACTCATGTTGTTCTATGTTGACACGAGAAACACTTTGAAAGAAATAAGAGGAAATGGATATCGTTTCGTCCCCAAAGGTGGGACGTTCCCTACCGAAACCATCATGCTTGTTGTGAGAAGCACTGGTTTGTGAGAAGCATATACCCAAACCTGCCCCAAATGGGACAAAAAATTTACCACGACATGTTGATGCTGCTCCATGATAGCTTGCCATGTTTCAAGAATTTTAGATGATTTTTGGATTTACCTGAATTTAAAAACAAGGTATCTCAATGTTTGCAGTCGAGTGACGGTGGCAGGGTGTTTGACATTCATTCCCATTTCTTGCATGGGACCTAAGCATGCAACCAAGGACACATATTTGAATTTTCAACCAATTTATATGCATTAGAGCATGTGCATGTTGTTCAAATTTGAATTATACACATAAATGCATTGAAAACTCAATTAATGCTAATGTCCAAACAAAGCCCGAAAAATCCCAAAAATTGACACAACACTCTTGTCGTTCCATGTTGACACGAAGAAAAAATTGAAATCGATAAGAGGCAATGGGTATCGTGTCGTCCAGAAAGGTGAAACCTTCCCTACCGAAACAATCAGGCTTGTTGTGAGAAGTTCTGGTTTGTTACATGCATATCCCCAAACTTGCCCCAAATGGGACAAAAAATTTACCACGACATGTTGGTGCCGCTCCATGATAGCATGCCAAGTTTCATGAATTTCAGACGAGCTTAGGATTTCTAGAATTTAAAAACTAGGTATCTCAATGTTTGCGGACGAGTGATGGTGGCAGGGTGTTTGACATTCATTCTCATTTCTTGCATGGGACCTAAGCATGCAACCAAGGACGCGGATTTGAATTTTCAACTAATTTATATGCATTAGAGCATGTGCTTGTATTTCTGAATTATGCACATGAAAGCATAGAAAAGTCAGTTAATGTATAAAAATGTCCAAGCGAACCACGAAAAATCCCCTTGTTGTTCTATGTTGACACTAGGAAACAAATTGAAATCAAGAAGAGGCAACGAATGTCATTTTGTCCTCAAAGATGAAATGTTCCCTACCGAAACCATCACACTTGTTGTGAGAAGCTCTGGTTTAAGAGAAGCTTATACCCAAACCTGCCCCAAATGGGACAAAAAATTTACCACGACATGTTGATGCTGCTCCATGATAGCATGCCAAGTTTCATGAATTTCGGAGGAATTTTGGATTTACTAGAATTACAAAAGCAAGTACGTCGACGTTTGCTGGAGAGGCACGATGTCGTGGTGTTCAAATTCATCCCCATTTCTTGCATGGGACATAAGAATAAACCCTAGGACACATATATGATTTTACAACCCATGTTGGTGCACCGGAGCATGTGCATGTAGATTAATTTTGAAATGTGCACCTAAAATGGCTAGAAAACCAATTTAATGTGTAATACGTTCAAATGAATCCTGAATAATTCTAATTTTTTTTACGAAACACATATAGTTGCATGTTCACTGCAGATAAGAGGTCTAGCAATTCAAACACCGTTCATTGCCGTTGTGACCCCATTATGTAATTCAAATCAAGATGAAAAATCATGTAGATCCCACATAGTTTATTATCACCAACCATGTGAGAGGCAGCACCAAATATCCTGGAGCACCGTTAGTGTATAGTATGCCTATGGCTTACGCGAGAAGGTGCATCGGCTACAGTCCACAGCTGGCGTCTCAAGAACACTAGCTCACTCCCCAAATATCATTTCACTGTTCAATCATCGCCGGTGAAAGATGGGCACGTGGACCTATGTCGTGAGGGCAACTTCGGTGGCCCACTCTGGCGAGAGCCCCAGCCGCCATGCGCGTGCTAACAAGGTGCATGAGCACGGCCACAATCTGTGACCGGGCGGCCAAGGCAGCCCAAACGGCCACTGTTACTTCTCAGGTGGCGGCAGCAACATCTGCCCCGGGGATAGCAACTAGTGAAAGTGGCACAATAGTTAACCGTTCCGCAGTGGCAGCCTTAGCCCTGATGGAGGCCGCCCACGCGCAGCTCATGGCAGTCACCGCACAAATCGAACGAAGCTTCTCCGACAACGGTCGGCAACCCACGACCGAAGAGTTGGCAATCGTTGAGTGCATTCGAGCAGCCGTCTGTTACTCTGCCGCATACCTTGCGATGATGGAGTCCGTCTAAGCCTAGATCGCGGCCGCCCACGCCCATCTCGTGGCGGTCTTTTCCAAAGTGATGGCGGATACGGATGGCGAGATGCTTGCCGAGTATAGTGTGATGGATGCCATGGAGCCCCTTCCCCAGGAGACTGTCAGGCACGAGGTGGACATGGAGGCGGCGATGGAGATCGACGAGCACCAGCCATAGTAATACTCTTTGTTTTGTTTAATTAAGAGCGTTGGTCTTTAATTTTTTAGAGTAATGTTTAGGTCAGCTAGTTCTGTTTAATTCCTGAACTTGCTCGATTAAGAAGTGTGGGTCTTCTATAGTCTCCTTTGTGTACCCAAATTATGCAATGACGTGGATGACCACTATAGCCAGGGAAATTTGAACCAAAATTTTTGACGTTCAAACTCATCACACACGGCTTAAGCTATCTAAATCGTTTGTGATGTTCACATATCATACACAGTTCTGAATAAGGGAGCGTGTTTGATGACACTTTGCATGCTAGTTTTTTCGCTGAAGCGGTTCCAAATTTATGGCTTCCACAGAAATATCTACCTCCCCACCCTGCCCCCTTACCAAAAGCCACATTTCCCCTGTTTCCACCTTCCTTTCCAAGTTGAAACCTTCACTCCTTGCTTGCAGCACCGCCTTCTCGTCGGCGACCCTCTCCTTCACGCTGCTCGGCCTCGCCTATCCAGGCAGGTAATCCACATCCGACCCCCATCCTCCTCCTTCCACATCCCACATGCCCCGATCGCCGGCGCGCCACCTTCAACCCAAATCACCGACCCCTCCACCAAATAAGCGCCGCCCTAAGCCATGGTGTGCGTAGTATAGCCAGGATCTCAAGGAGCATTTGGTAGCGGAGAAGAAAATCTCGGCCGCACGCGCAGATGAGGTCGCGATGGCTGCCATCCGTGTCGACCCACGGATCTTGGGGGAGCACCTCGCTGTCGAGGCCACCATCGATGCCTCACGCGCCGATGATGCGACGCAGTTGGATGTTTGGTTCAATTCTACAATGCGATGTTCAATTGTTGTGGGTGCATTCTGTTATTGTATACCATGTGAGAAAATAAATCGAATTTGGTTGTACTAAATATATGAGAAACTAATACAATTGCTATATTTCCAAGTTGTTAAGCATGCTTGGCTTGGTTAACTGTCTGATCTTCTATTAGGAGTATGTTATATTGTGCAATGTGATGCTTATTTTACGTTTGGTTCATTTTTCTTGTGGTGTTTAGTTAACTGTTTGGTTCAATTCTGGAATGCGATGTTTAATAGTTGTGGGTGCATTCTGTTATTGTATACCATGTGAGGAATAAATTGAATTTGGCTATAGTAAATACGTGAGAAACAAATATAATTGCTATACTTCCAAGTTGTTAAGCATGCTTGGTTCAGTTAACTGTCTAATCTTCTATTAGGAATATGTTATATTGTCCAATGTGGTGCTCACTTAATGTTTGGTTCATTTGTTGTGGTGTTTAGTTCACTGCTTGGTTCAATTCTGCAATGTGATGTCCAATTGTCGTTGGTATAATTTTGTATACTTGTGCATGTGAGGAATAAATAAAATTTGGCTGCACTTAATAAATGAGAAACATATACAAGTGCTATATTTCCTAGTTCTTAATCATGCTTGGTTTGGATAAATGGGTTTTCCATGTGGCTTGAATTAATCTGATGAATCTGCAATGTGCTTATTTTTCATCAACATTTTTTACTGATAGCATGTGAACCCTTACTTAACCTGATGACTAACTACCTTATATGTGTTGCAAGGAAATAATGGGAAGCACTGAGGTTTACAATTGAGGTTAGCACATGCATGGTCCGTTGTCTAATAGCACATTATTATGCAATTGCAGGAACCATTCTAATATTTGACAATTTGGTCTTGCACAAGTAGGTCCTGCTGTCATAGGTTTTGACGCATTGTTCGAGCCTTTTTGCATATGGGGAAATGAGTTGTCCATGAATATCAGTCAAGTCAAGAAACTCAGAAAGATTGTTAGGATAAAGAAATTAACGACAAAAAAGAACAAGATCTTTCTCTGCATAATGAAGAAGACATCGGTTCACTACAATATGGTACTAACTATTATACCTTGCCTTTTTTATTCCTATGCCCCATTTCCAATATAGAGAATTTATTTATGCACATGCTTGTTTTCAGGCCTTTCCAAAGTAGTAGACTGATGATTACCTCTCAAACCACCTCTACGGTCAGGAGGCGAGGAAGGTTTTCATACAACACCCACGGTTAAGTATTGAAGTGTTCCTGAAGTGGACGAAGGACGGACAGTCAATCATCCACATGCACTGGCCTAAAGTTGCAAAAACCTTCAACATGAATGAAGGCTCAATATTCGCCTTCTGCTTCATCAGTTTTCCAGATGAGATGTATGTGTCCATATACCATCTCCGATGCTAATTTTGAAAGGTTCTACATGTTGCATGTGAAACTTGGTGCTGGTGCAGTTGTGTAATTGTGTAGCTGAGTGCTAAAACTATATCATGTTGTACTCTGATGTATTTCAATTATGAAATCCTACTTCCTTAATATGGAAATGAAATGTATTATGTGCTTAATATGAATGTCAGTTAGATTAATAAATGGATTATTAATAATAGGGCAATTAGCCTGCTAATTGGGTTTTCTATTGCAAACGATTATTCAGAAAATACCGTGGATGATGACCTTAGGCAATGCACGCAGTTTCTAGGAATAAAAAGTGTTGGATCAATGAACAATCACACATGACCTTCTCTTGAAAACTGTTTGCATTAGGCCACCTTGCACAAATGTTTACTGCATAAAAACGGTGTGCGATGGACAGCCTTTTCCACACAGTTTCTTCTACATACCTTGTGTGATGCATTCAATAACGCAAATGATAAAATTGTTAATATCGTGTGCAATGCCAATGCTATCACAAACAATTTAATAGGGAAAATTGTGTGTGATGTACCTGTGAAAGGAAATGTTTTCCTTGGAGCGACTATGTGGGATGTACATACAAACGGAAACATTTAGCGGGTACTAACTCTGTGGGATGTATTTGCGACCGGAAACAATTTCTCCTGTACAATTGTATTTTTTAGCTCTACTATACATATTACCGTATTTGAGCGCTCGCCGGTCGCACATGACCTCATTTTGCCGAGCGTGTGTGCCAGGAGGGCATATCCCCGACGGTTTCTAGGTCGTGTGGGAAGGAACCCCCTATCGCCATCACTCACTAGGCGACAGTTCCAAATGCCATAACAGAAAGGGGTTAAAAACCGTTTGTATAGCACTAACGCATACTAGTGATAGCCTGCCGGGGAAAACTTGTTACTTGAATGTAAAGAGGCATTCACCTCTACATGGACATCTTACATGCACAAGTACCTGTCAAGGCTTATATTTTTCGTCAATATGCTGATACAAGTACAGATCTTACGGAACACAAACATGGGTAAAGAAACTTACATAATTTAGACTAAAGATTGGCAAAGCCTACATATTTTAGATTGAAAAAAGATAAGTTCCCCGTGATGACCTTTCATGTCCCTCTCGTCCTAGACACTGTGGCGGGAGGTAAATAGGGCAAAAGGAGTGCCTAGGAAGAAGCCTAGCCTGACCCCGTCAGGCCCCTTGGCGAGGGGCCTAACAAGAGCGGGAGGGCGCAGGCGAAGGTGATGGTGAAGAGAGTGGCAGGGACGCCCCCTGGCCACCACCACCAGGGCTAGCAGGACGCCGTAGGGCGAACAAAGTCGGAGCCCATGAGGAAGCCTGTCGGGGTCCAGCTGGAAGGCTGCTGGAGGAACCAAGGCCACCAACCACACTTCTGCATCCAACTCCCCATGTGGACCGCCTTTTCAGTTTTTTAAAAAATAAAAGAAAATGTTGGAAATGTCAAAAAAATAAAAGAAAATAAGTTTCCCATGTGAATCTCTCTGGAATTTAGTAAAATGGGCATAACTTTTGCATACGAACTTGGATTAAAAAGTTTTTTATATGAAAAATCATCTACTCGAAAATTTACATACGAATTGAACCAAAAACCTAACAGAACAAAAGATACGGGGCTTTTAAGATCTAGAGGGGGTAAATGAAAACAAATCAAACTTACTAGCGCCGCACCATTTGCTAGGTGCGCCACTAGTAACAGAAAAAAATTGGTTTCAAAAAAAATTGGATTTTTTTTCAAAATATGATACGTAATATGACCGGGAAGTTTGAATT
>NC_041384.1:266406293-266411715 GCF_002162155.2 Triticum dicoccoides
AAACACTATTCTGATCACGGGATCAGAATAATATTTTGATCACAACCTGACCTGCCCCGCTTGTAGTACGTTGAACTTCCCTGTGAACTAGGTTGAACTTCCTCCAACATTGCCCAAATGGGGCTTGCGATATACCATTGGAAAGCTATGGACCCCAATATCATGACCCAACTTAAATTTTTGGCAAAATATAAGCGGTTTAAGAGCAGTTTTGAAAACCGTTTTTTCTTCACACAAAAAACGTGAATCGTATTTTCGATCGCATTTCTAAACCGTTTATCGGAATGAGGCATATAATATGGTGTTGGAAAGCTTCTGCAAAACCGCTCCTTCCACATGTTGAAAGTTTTCTCTAATTCCCTATGGTTAAAGAGTAATTTGAAAAAACACAAAATATCGTAAACCGAACAGCTGAGTTCGTTTTTTCGATGTCATTTCTAAACGGCTAATCCAATGGAGGCATATGATATGGCGTTGGAAACCTTATAAAAATGCGCTACTTTTTCATCTGGAAAGTTTTTTTCTAATTTTGAATGGTTTAAAAGTAATTTAGAAAATGGTCCAAGTCCTACCGAGTTCGTTTTTTCGAGCTAATTTTTTAACCGTGCGTCCGAATGGAGCAAATGATATGGCGTTGGAAAGCTTGAACAAATGCGAAACTTTTTGGTATGTATTGTTTCTCCCAATTCTTTACGGTTTTAAGTCAGTTTCGAAAATGTCGAAAAACGTATTTTCGCCGTAATTTCTACAAACTTTATCGGAATGGGGAAAATAATATACCACTAAAAAGCTACGGAAAATGCGAAATTGTTTCATGTTGATGGTTTTCTATGATTCCTAGCCGTTTTCAAGTAATTTCAAAAACGGCGGGATCATGCGTTCTGCCTCCATCGCGAAACAGATTCTTCAAAAATGCACCGCATGAAGAACCTGAACTTCTTGGCGCGTGTACCTAAACTTCACTCTGTTTTTCACGTGATTTTTTTCCTCATAGGTCTCCATCCACTGCTCGTAACTCTCCATCCACTCACCAGAATTGAGCAAATGACGTACCGTTGGAAAGCTGCTGTAAACATGCAACTTTCCCGTGTTGATCGTTTTTTCATACTCGCGACGATTTTAAAAGTTTTTCATCTAAAATTATCCACTGTAGTAGTTGAACTTCCTGCTGTTTTTAGTTGAACTTCTATGACGTATTTTCGTTTGTAACTTTCCCATCCATCGTCAGTGTTACACAAATGATATTTCTTTTGTACAAATCTCTCTCACAATATTTTTTTTAACTTTCTTTGACGAAGTACTTGAACTTGTAACAACAAAACTTTTAGTCTTTGCTTTTTTATTCTTTTTAATATAAAATGCAGACCGTGTAGTACATGAACTTCTGGCAGTTATTAACCTAAACCTCTCTCGGTTACGTGAAAATATTTGAGTTTTTTAATGAATTTTCATCTGATTTTTCTTAATCTTTTTTATGAATTTTGAAGTGCTCTATTTTTAATATTTGAACTTCTTGTTATTTTATCTTTAAACTTCTTGTTTCCATTATTCAATAACGAGGAAAATCTGAGTTTTCTATAATCATCGAACTTCTCCATCTTTTTAATATGGCATTCCTGGTTTTATTTCTTAATCCTTTTTATGAAATTTTGAAGCGTTATATTTTTTAAAAGTTGAACTTCTTGTTTTTTATTTTTGAACTTCTTGTTTCCATTCTTTAATACCGAGGAAAATCTGAGTTTTCTATAATCATCGAACTTCTCCATCTTTTTCATATGGACTTCCTGATTTTATTTTCTTCATCTTTTATATTTCTTAATTAAACACCAAACTTCTCCCCATTTTTAAATTTAACTTCTTGGTTTTATTCTTCAGTAACAAGAAAAAAATGTGTTTTTAATGTATATTGAATTACTGTATTTTTTTAAATTGAACTTCCTAATTTTTTTAAAAATGGGGAAAATCATTTTTATAACTTCTCTATTGTTCCCTTATTTTAATTTGAACTTATTAGTCATTCTTTAGAACGAGAATCTAAGGGTTTTATAAACTTTGAACTTCTCTATTATTTTAATTTGAACTTCTTAGTTTTATTTTTTAGTAACAAGGAAAATCGAGTTTTTTGAACTTCTTTGTTTTAAAATTTTAAACTTCTAGGTTTTATTTTTTAATTATGTGAAAGATCCGATTTTTTTATAGACATCGAACTTCACATTTTTAAAATTAGAACTTCTCAGTTTTATTGGTAGAATCAAGATCATGAGAAAATAGGACTTGCTCTAGTCGAGCGCTCTAGTAGAAAAAATACATATGACCTCGCCGCTGCTATTTGTTCGTACTGGCACGACAAATTTACTCAACCTTCCAGGTAGAGAATCCAAAATGAACAAATTTGGATGCAAAAAGAGGTTTTTAAGTACAAAATGCATACAAATTGCGAGCAGTATCTTCAGCATTTTTTAGAAATCAATATCTTCAGCATTCCGACTAAATAATATCTTCAGTATAGCACAACAAATATCTTTATAACTTATTATTACATGCAGGACATGGTTGAAGGTGATCAGCTGCATAATACAATTGTATCGTCTTGTGTCTCCCTTGGACATGGTTGAAGACATTAACAAGCTGGTCGAAGTTGGACTGCCAGTCGCGGCCACGACGGAGGACCTTACTCACCGATGCAGCTGGATGGTGGTGCAGCAACCCCCTGTGTTGTGGATCCAATGTCCAGCGTGGGGCTTGAGGCACCGGCCTCGCGGTGCAGGCAGCGGCCTCGCGTGTGGGAGCTGGTAGCACAGGGTCGAACTTCACCATGGCCGGCCTACTATAGTAGAACCTGACGTCTTGCTCTAGTAGGACTTCACCATGGTGGGGCGCGAAGGAGGTATGACAAGAGGAGGCAGCACGCCTGAGGCCTCGTCCCGAGCAGCTCCAGCAATGGCCGCAGCGGCAATGATGGATCCAGCTAGAACGGAGAATATCCAACGACAGCGTGTCGAGTCCGTCTGGCGCTGCTATGACATTTGAACTTCATTCAGCGGCACGAGCTCGACACGCAGAGGCATGGCGGAGGAGGCCTGCATGGCACTAACGAAGCAGGGATCAGGAAGAGCTCGGGGATGGAAAGGTAGGTAAAGGTGGAGATGGTCGGGGCGGTGCGGTTGCTCCCCAGCGACTGGTTGCTGGCGGCGGCGGATCCCGCGGGGTGGAGTTGGGGGATCGGCAGTGGCCCCCATCGGTGGAGGCGCCAGGCTTCAGGACAGTTGGGGATCCAGCGATGGGAGGCATCATGGGCGGCTACACAATGGGAGGATGCTGGTGTCAGCATCGCGGTAGAAGGCCAGCGACGGCCAGATCCGAGGAGAATGGCGGCGGCGGCGCGATCCAGAGAGGGTGGTGGCTGCGTTTGTTGGAGGGGATCGAGGCAGTGGTAGAGGTGTGGGTTTTCCTTGGTGGCACACGGGGGTTGCGGTGGTTGTGGCGGTGAGATCCCGGAGATGGTGGGGGCGCGGTGTTCCCCGTCAACGTGGAGGGTTGCAGGGGTCGTGGCGCCGGCGGGACGGTGGACTGGGCCGGCGGCGCCTTGGAAGGGAGGGAGTCAGGGGTTGGGGAGAGGTCGTGGGTGAGTGGGCTGCCCAATTTTATTTTCTTTCCTACCGGCTCGGGAGTTCGGGAGCATCGCGCCGGGCCTATATAGGGCCGACCGTGATCCAAATAACTATTCTGATCCTGGGATCAGAATAGTGCTACCCTATATATATATCAACAAGTGCTTGTGAAGTGAGCTGGTGCTGGGGTTCGATAGAACTGCGAAGTTAAGCATGCTCGGGATGGAGTAGTGTGAGGATGGCTGACCTTTCGGGAAGTTTGACCACAGAGTGCGATTTGACTTGAGATTAACCATATTGACCCGAGATTAAGCCATAGTGACTCGAGATTAATAAAAAACGAAAAAAATTGAAAAAAAATTCTGAAAAAAATTTGAAAAAATTTTCTTAGTAATGGCGCACTTCTATATGGTGCGGCATTACTAAGCCAGATAGTAATGGCGCACCGTGGGATATGCTAATGGCGCACTGCATGGTGTGCATTAGTATAACAGATACTAATGGCGCATCTGTGGTGCGCCATTAGTAAAAAATTCTAATGGCGTGATGCTAGTGGCGCACCTGCAGTGTGCCATTCGTAGCCAAAACAAGTGCGCCACTAGCAGGACTTTTCCTAGTAGTGAGCAGGAAAGATGATGGGTTGGCAGTTACCGCCCCGTGAACATGGGACATGGGTAACCCACAGATCGTGGTCCATTATTTCTCCCACTACAATTGGCGTTATGTGACGCACGTAAAAATAGGAAACTGATCCGAGCTCAGATCAATGAAGAAGCAGAGAAGATGTCAAACGATAAGCCACTACCGTCCTCTCGCCAGTGCACTGTATAGGGCCTACCACGACGACGCCAGGTAGTGCGTTCAGGCCAGGACCGGGGGCTCCTATCGGTGCAATAAACCCTTGGTGTGTTTCTCAGACCGTAAACAGGCTCAAGAGCAAGGTTGCAACGTCCAAGACAAGACCAAACAGGAAGAGATCAACTCTTTGAGAAATCAAAGGGCTGATCAAGAAGACCAAGACAAGCTAGAGGAGCAAGATACCACCAAGGAAAAGCCTCCCTTGTCGGGCAGGCGAGCCTAGCAAGGTTGAGGTTGCCCCTAAGACAAGTCTCAAGACCGTCCTGGCAGGCCTGTCGAGCATGATGAGGGCGGACTACCCCACCAAGGTTCCCCTGCTCCACCTCACAGCAATGCAAGTCACCAATCGGTGCGGTGTCGAGCCCCAAGGTGACTAAGTTGTGGTTATTTGGCATGTGGCAGCCACTTCCCACTACTGGAATCAGGGAATCTTCCATCAGCCAGTTCTTCGCCGTCTGCTAGTGAACGACAAAGAAGGTCTTTGCCGTCTCTTTGCAAAAAACAAACGGCAAAGAACTGGCTGATGGCAAAGATATTAGTTTCGATCAGCCTGTTCTTTGTCATCCACTAGCGGATGGCAAAGATTCTTTGCCTTCATCTAGCAGACGGCAAAGAGGTGGGGTGGGGTCGGGTCTAGTGGAGGCCGGCGCGTGGGGCCTAGCCCATCTCCCCTCTTTGCCGTCAGCTAGCTCACGACAAAGTTTCTTTGCTGTCCGCTAGCAGACGGCAAAGTGGCCACTACCTAACGGGCCGTTATACCCACCCGCCTCTCTCTCTCTCTCTCTCTCTCTCTCTCTCTCTCTCTCTCTTTCTCTTTCTCTCTCTCTCTATCTATCTCTATCTCCCTCCCTCTCCCCGACCACGCGCACCCCGCCGCCGCCCCCGACCGCACCCCGCCACCCCAGCCCATAGCTCCGACCCCACGCCGCCCCGCCCCCGAAGGCACCACGACG
>NC_041384.1:266412331-266413681 GCF_002162155.2 Triticum dicoccoides
CTCCACCTCCACTAATGCTGGCCTCCTCCACCTCCATCAACGCCGGCCTCCACCTCCCCCACTCCGGTGTGCCCCCTTCCCCTCTCTTTTTTTCAATTTATTTCTTTGTTAATTGTAGTTACTTTACTTCATGTAGTTAGAGTAGTTTAGTTAGTGTAGTTAGTGTAGTTTAGTTAGTGTATTGTAGTGTAGTTTAGTTAGTGTTTTTTAGTTAGTGTAGTTTGGTTAGTTAGTGTACTGTAGTTTAGTTAGTGTAGTTTAATTAGTGTACTTTAGTTTAGTATAGTTTAATTAATCTAGTTTAGTTGTTATTGTTCTATTTTAGTGTAGTTTAGTTACTGTTTGAGGGTCACCGATGTGTCGAGGGTCGAGGGTCGCCGAGGGGTCCAGGATCGGAGTAGAGGGTCGAGGATCGCTGGTCGACGAGGGGGTAGATGGTGGAGCCAGTGGGTCCATCCTATCCCGGCGCCGTCTCCTAGGCCGAGAATCCCCCGGTCTGAGTGCTAACCCGTTGACATACCTAAGGGAGCCCGAGGATGAGCGGGTTAGGGGTTCCTCACCGTCGATGGAACCCTAAATGATGGCTATTTAGGTTACGAAGTGTCAATGCGCGAGATACATGTGGTGGTCAGCGTCGAACACTACATCCATGTCCCGCAATTGATGCCGGTGCCCGGCCTCCCGCAACAACAGTTCTCGAGGCCGATGGCGCTCGAGCACCTTGGCAAATTTGTCTTGCAGCGTCTATGATGAGGATTAAAAGCCATGTGTTGAAATTTGAAACACCCAAACTGACTCATGACAAAAATCAAAGCATAGAAAGAGAAACCAAAGGCGAAACAATACATAGTGAGAGGTTGTGCAACCAGGATGATATTTTGTAACATCATTTTTAATGAATTTGAGAGGGTAATGGTGAAGAACTCGAAAGCCATTGGTGTCTTTCGACTTCTTCGCCATCATCCTCTCCAATTCATTTAAAAGTTGGTACAGAAAATCATCCTAGTTGTACATTAAAAAGTTGTTTCAAGTTTCAAAACTTGGCTTTTAGTCCTCATCTCAGATGGGTAGTGGGTCACCAAGGGGTCGAGGATTGCCGAGGGGTCGAGGGACGAGGAATCAAGGGTCGAGGATCGCCGAGGGGTCGACGTGTCGAGGGTCCCCGAGTTGTTGAGGGTTGCCGAGGGGTCGAGGGTCACCTAGTGGTCGAGGGTCGCCGAGGGTCGAGGGGTCGAGTGTCGAGGGTCCCTAAGTGGTCGAGGGTCGCCGTGGGGTCAAGGGTCACCAAGTGGTCAAGGGTCACCGAGGGATCAAGGGTTGAGGGTCACCCAGTGGTCGAGGGTCGCCACG
>NC_041384.1:266414029-266425949 GCF_002162155.2 Triticum dicoccoides
CGTGGGGTCGAGGATCGAGGGTCGAGGCTTCCTGAGTGGTCGAGGGTTGCCGTGGGGTCGAGGGTCGAGAGTCACTCAGTGGTCGAGGGTCACCGAGGGTCAAGGTGTCCAGGGTCGAGGGTCGAGGGTGTCGTGATTCTAAGTCTGACAGCAGAATAGTGGGTACGTAGGAGGAGGCAAGATCTTAGCTACGATGAGGTTGTGCAGGCAAGGTTTACGAGTTCAGGCCCTTCTCAGAGGAAGTAAAAGCCCTACGTCTCGGTGACCGAAGGCGGTCGACGGATTATGCGTGAAGTTACAGGGGGTGCAAACCCTTGTGCCAGTGGAGGGGGGTGGATTATATAGAGTCCGCCAGGACCCCAGCCAACTCACATTACAAGGAGTTCAATGTACATCAAGGTCAGACATTACTGGTAACGCCAACAATAAGGACATATGAACGATCATTAACACTACGGAGTGAACGCCTGACCGTTGCCATGCTGAGTGACTTTAGATCTTCTGTACTCCGAGTGGTTTCCAGTACGTTCGAATGATGATATATTGGTCGAATGGAATTGGGTTATCCGAGTGGAGTTGTTGGTCGAGTGGGTTGTGCTTTGAGGTTATTCCAGTCGGTGGATGCTGTTGTGCTTTGAATGTCGTTGATCTTAAGGCAGTGTCCTTGGGAAGGGTGTCTAGGTCAGGCCTATTATCCTACCCTAGTACATGTCATCGTCATTAGCCCCCGAATGGTTCGAGGTCCGAGGGGAGAAGAGGTTGAAGATGGTTCCGACCCAATTCTTATGCTTCGGGGGCATCTTACCTGGGTCGGCGAACCACGTTGTAACTTCAACTTTATTTTCAGTAGCCTTTATCCATTCATAGTTTGTTGAGTGAACATATTCTGATATGTTTCGAGTGTTGGAGTGGTATAAAATCTTGGGCGTGATTGGTTGCACTGCCATTCCCAGACCTCATGGGATTCGAAATTGGGGAAGCGCGCGGGACAGAGAGCGCAGCAGTAAACGGGACGGATTAGGCAGGGGCTCCTCGATCTCCTCGCCACCTTTTTCGCCAAGTACCGAGTGTGCGGTTGTTGCGGGATTTGATAGGATCTCTCAGGCCCGCATGTCGGCCACTCGGAAGCAGGCTAATAAAAGGTGCCGTGGCCGGTGTCTCTGCATAGCGCATCCCATTCTTCTTCTTCTTCCTCTTCTTCTCCACCTCGCCCTCCGCTGCTCTCAACACCACCACTCCACTCGTGAGTAGTCCGCGGCGATGGGGAAGGACAAGACGACGGCCCTGTAGCATGCCAAGAAGGCTACGACGATGGTGACGGCTAAGCCGAAGGGCAAGAAGACGAGTTGGGGGGATCTGCTTCGAGCTCTGGCCTGCCACCTGGCTGGATCCATGGAGGATCTGGTCGAAGGGGGCTTGATTGCCCATGGATCTTGGAGGCTGCCGGGCAGCGAGACCGAGATGTAGCCACAGGAGGGTGAGTGCGTCCTCCTCGCGAGTCACGTTGACCGTGGTTTCTCTCTGCCCCCTCATCCTTTCTTCCGGGGTTTTCTGAACTTTTTCGGAGCCCAACTTCATCACTTTACCACCAACACCATCACGTACCTCGCTGCATTTGTTTCGATGTGTGAGAATTTCTTGGGCTATCGACCGCATTGGGATCTATTCAAACACATCCTTACATCTCGCTCTCAGTCTATGAAAAAGGCTAATCCGAGTGATGAGAGGACACATGTGATCCAGATGTGTGCAGGTATAGGGATTCATATGAGAGGAAAAAGTACTTTTCCAGCTGTGATTCTTCCCGAATCATTTACAGGGTGGCAATCGACCTGGTTTTACTCCAAGGACCAACCAACTCCTGGCCAGTCGACCGGTCTTCCTCCCTTCTCCATGGAGCGAGTCCAGCAGCCCACTTCTTTGAAAGTAACTCTAATAGAGAAAGCAGAGATGAACATGTTGATGGAACAAGTAGTCCAATTAGTCCGCGACGGCGTGACTAGTATGGACTTGCTGGAGGTGTTTCTCAGTCGGCGCATCCAGCCACTCTAGGCCCACGATCATCCTATGTGGATGTACTTGGGTATTGAAGACACCACTTGGATCCACCCAGAGGAGGCCATCGAGGAAACGGTGGAGCAGTGGTTTCAGGGCATCACTGGAAACAAAGACAACCCAGGGGGCCCAGGAGAGTTCTACCATTCGACGCTGACAATGAACCTGAAAAGGTTTGTCCTTTACTACCGAGTGTTTCCTCATTCTGATTTGTAACTGTCCTTGTGCTCGACTGATGTCTGTTCTATTCTTTGCCTTGAAGGTTTACACTGAGATGTACTCGATGCCCAACGGAGAGCAGGATGAGGAAGGAGAGGCGAGCGGAGGTGAAAGCGGTGACTAGCGATTTCATTCAGCAAGGTCAGTCAGTAGGTCGGAACCTTTACGTGACTTGACCATGAAGTCATCCATGTATGCTTCCACATGTGGATGAATGTGGCACCAGCATTGTTGAGACCAAAGGGCATGGTAACATAGCAAAATCACCCGAAAGGGGTGATGAAAGTTGTTTTTATTTCGTCGGGTCCATACAGTCGGATCTGATAGTACCCGGAATAAGTGTCCAAAAAGGACAAACGCTCGCATCGCACAATCGAGTCAACAAGTTGATCGATGCGGGGCAGAGGGAAATGATCTTTCGGGCATGCCTGATTGATATGCTTGAAGTCCATACACATGCGAAGTGAATCATCTTTCTTCGGGACCATGACAACATTGGCAAGCCACTCAGAGTGGTATATCTCATGAATGAACTCAGCTGCTAGAAGCCGAGTCACCTCTTCACCAATTTCCTTCCACTTCTCCACGGCGGACCGATGGAGATGCTCTTTGAGAGGTTTTGCTTTTAGGTCGACTCGCAAACGGTGCTCAACTAGTCCTCTGGGTACACCTGGCATGTCAAAAGGCTTCTAGGCAAAGATGTCCCAGTTCTCACAAAGGAACTGGATGAGTGCTTCTTCCTATTTGCTGTCGAGTGTTGTTGAGATATGAGTCGGAGTAGCATTAGGATCGGTCGAGTGAATGTGAACTTGCTTTGTTTCGCCAGACGACTGAAATGCAGATTCTGAAAAAGGCTTCTTAGCACGTAGCAAATCACTCGAATCTGCATTCTTCTGGTAGTCTTGCATTTCCACTGCTGCCATCTGTTCATCGGCAATCTTCGAGCCCTTCTGTAAAAACTCTTCTGCTCTCTGCCGATTACCAGTGATCGTGATCACACCCTTTCGACCAGGCATCTTCACCTTGAGGTATACATAACATGGTCGAGCCGTGAAGTGGGCATATGCAGGTCTGCCTAGAATAGCATGATTAGCACTGTGAAAATCCACAACTTCAAATGTCAACTTTTCTTTGCGGTGATTCGAAGACCACGTCAAGAGTGATCTAGCTGAGTGAATCAGATTTCTTCCCAGGAATGACACCGTGGAAGCATATATTGCTTTCACCGAGCTTGGACATCAGGATGCCCATCTCTCGGAGGGTCTTAGCATACAAAATGTTTAGGACATAGCCACCATCCATCAGAACTTTGGTCAATTGAGTGCCCCCAATGATTGGGTCGACCACCAATGCTTGCCGCCTTGGGGTAGCAACGTGTGCCGGGTGGTCAGATTGGTCGAATGTAATGGGAGTCTTACACCACTTCAAATATGTTGGCTTTGCCGGGGAAACCATGTTTACTTCTTTGTTGATGACTTTCAGTCGACTTTTGCTCTCAACAACAACAAAAATCACCAAAGTGGCATTGATATTAGGGGAACTATCATCCTCCTCTTTGTCTTCATCCTTATCAAATTCCTTCTCTTTCTCACTGGGCTGGTGATGACCCACAAGTATAGGGGATCTATCATAGTCCTTTCGATAAGTAAGAGTGTCGAGCCCAACGAGGAGCAGAAGGAAATGATAAGCAGTTTTCAGCAAGGTGTTCTGTGCAAGCACTGAAATTATTGGTAACAGATAGTTTTGTGATAAGGTAATTTGTAACGGGTAACAAATAGTAAAAGTAAATAAGGTGCAGCAAGATGGCCCAATCCTTTTTGTAGCAAAGGACAAGCCTGGAAAAACTCTTATGTAAAGGAAAGGGATCCCGAGGACACATGGGAATTATCGTCAAGCTAGTTTTCATCACATTCATATGATTCACGTTCGGTACTTTGATAATTTGATATGTGGGTGGACCGGTGCTTGGGTACTGTCCTACCTTGGACAAGCATCCCACTTATGATTAACCCCTATTGCAAGCATCCGCAACTACAACAGAAGTATTAAGGTAAACCTAACCATAGCATGAAACATATGGATCCAAATCAGCCCCTTACGAAGCAACACATAAACTAGGGTTTAAGCTTCTATCACTCTAGCAACCCATCATCTACTTATTGCTTCCCAATGCCTTCCTCAAGGCCCAAACAATGGTGAAGTGTCATGTAGTCGACGTTCACATGACACCACTAGAGGAGAGACAACATACATCTCATCAAAATATCGAACGAATACCGAATTCACATGACTAATTATAGCAAGACTTCTCCCATGTCCTCAGGAACAAACGGAACTACTCATAAAGCATATTCATGTTCATGACATAGGGGTATTAATATGCATAATGGATCTGAACATATGATCTTCCACCAAGTAAACCAACTAGCATCAACTACAAGGAGTAATCAACACTACTAGCAACCCACAGGTACCAATCTGAGGTTTTGATACAAAGATTGGATACAAGAGATGAACTAGGGTTTGAGATGAGATGGTGCTGGTGAAGATGTTGATGGAGATTGACCCCCTCCCGATGAGAGGATCGATGATGATGACGGTTGTAACGCCCCGAGACCGATGCGCCATGTGTCTTCTAGCTATTCGTTGTTGTTGCCTTGTTATTCACTTGCGTATTGCATCTTGCCTTGTCATCATCCGCATTGCATCATCATGTTTTCAAAACTTGCATCAGTCTGGGTCTCCCAGTTCTCTCCGTTGTCCGTTCTGAGCCCAGACACACTTGCACGCGCCCGCGGCACATCCGAAATATTATTTTATAAGTGGCCGGAAGATATTCTCGGAATCTGGTGAAAGTTGGCGTGCGGCCTTGTTATGTTGTAGGTAGGCCTCCTGCCAAGTTTCATCACATTCGGACCTCATTTGATAGCCCAACCGTTAAACTTATAGCGGCATTATAGCCGGTCAAACGTCGGACATTTTCGGTCTCCGAAAACCCATGTCGGGCCGCTTTCTCATCTCTCCTCTTAGTCCAAGCCCTTCTCCACAGCCCACCTAGGCCCAGCCTACCCCTCCTCGCATCCGGAACCGTCCGATTGCAATCGGAGGGCTCCGAAAACCCCTCCTAACCCCCCTCAAACCCTAACCTTCCGTATATAAATCCCCTCCCCTTCCAAATTTGGCCATCCCTAGCCCTCCACCTACCTCTAGCCTCCCCCTCTTCAGATTCCGCGCGCAGCCGCTGCCCCGCAGCCACTTGTCACGCTGCCACCCGCCGAGCTGCCACTTCAGGCGTCTCCCCGGGCCAACTAGGCGTTGCCATGTTGCCAAGCCGCCGCTCCACCTCCAATCTGTAGCCTCTACATTGCCCTCCTACTCCTCCCAGCCGCGCCAGGCCGCGAAGCCCATTGTCGGCCCGCCCCGGGCCGCAACCGGGCCTGAGGCACCCGTCGTGCACCACCGCCCATCCCGTCGCCTCCTTGCTCGCGCCGCCCGGCTCCCGAGCAGCGCCTCCCGCACCGAGCATCGCCGCTGCCTCGCCAGAACCCCGCCACGTCGGATCCTCGCCACCGGTGAGCAGCGCACTGCCGCGCCCCTTCTCCTCCTTCCTCCCCTCGGTTCCCCTCACCTCACTCTCTCGTTCTCACGAAGGTGCGCCGCCCCGCCATGGCTCCGAGCTTGCCGCCGGCCCCGTTCTGCCTCGCCCCGCCCGGATCCGGTGGTCCACGTCGCGGATCCGCCATCCCCACCACCGGATCGCACTCCTCCGCCGTCCTGCCGCAAGTCCCGCCTCTGCCGCCCAGCCTCGCATCGTAGCCTCGCTATTCGCTGCCGCCGCCATGCCCGGGGTCGAGCAGTTGCTCGACCTGGCGCTGCGCGCATGCATGGGCCGCAGGAGCCGGCGGCCCATCTCCCCCGCAAGGCCCAGCCGCGGCCCCCTCTCAGGCCAGCTAGGGTGAGCGCCTTGGGCCAGTTCTTAGTTTTGGCCCGCCCCGCGTTTTTTTACTCTAGAGCATTTAGCTATTTATCCAGGATTTATCTGTTTTATAGAATAGTCCCTAGAGTTCATGCATTTAATAACTCATCAACCGTGCATCATATTAAAATGTTTTATATATGTAAAATGCTTAGAATTTTATCTAGTTTCATAATATGCAACTTTCAACCATGTTTAAAATTCTATTTGTGTTTATTTTGCATAATTCCATGTTAAAATGATTTATTTCATAACTAAATAGTTGTAGCTCCTAATTTAATAAACTTTATATGTAAATGGGGTAGAAAAATGCCTTGTTTAACATGGTGCACTCATCTTGCATGTTTAACAACTCGAAAATATGGTTTAGTGCAGAACAATACCAAATTAATAATATGAATGTGGGGATTTTCTAGAATTCCTGTTGTTGTGTCCAGCCTCATTTAAACTTGCTTAATTGTGTAGTTTTCATATGCTTTGCCTCTTGCCATTCTTAACAACATTTAAAATTGTTGGGTACATAAACAAGAGGGAACTAAATAATTGATGTGGTGTTTCGTCAATGTGCAACTCGTTGCATATTGAGCTCCACTTAATTTGTAGTATTGTTTGTGCACTTTGCCATGCCATGCCTCTTTAAACTGGACATGCATCATACTTGTTTGCGCATCATGACATGCTTATGTGATGGTTGTTTACTATGTTGCTTGCTTCTTTCTGGGTTGCTTCTCTCGTTAGCTTTGGTTTCGTTCCGGAGTTGTGAGGATCCGTTCGACTACGTCCGTTTGTCTTCTTCGTGGACTCGTTCTTCTTCCTTGCGGTATCTCAGGCAAGATGATCATACCCTCGAAATCACTTCTATCTTTGCTTGCTAGTTGTTCGCTGTCGGTGTCAAAACCGGCGGATCTCGGGTAGGGGGTCCCGAACTGTGTGTCTAAGGCAGATGGTAACAGGAGGCAGGGGACACGATGTTTTTTACCCAGGTTCGAGCCCTCTTGATGGAGGTAAAACCCTATGTCCTGCTTGATTTATTCTTGATAATATGAGTAGTACAAGAGTTGATCTACCACGAGATCGGAGAGGTAGATCAACTCTTGTACTACTCATATTATCAAGAATAAATCAAGCAGGACGTAGGGTTTTACCTCCATCAAGAGGGCCCGAACCTGGGTAAAACATGGTGTCCCCTGCCTCCTGTTACCATCCGCCTTAGACGCACAGTTCGGGACCCCCTACCCGAGATCCGCCGGTTTTGACACCGACATTCGCTCTATTGCTATGTCGCGCTACCTACCACTTCTTATATCATGCCTCCCATATTGTCATGTCAAGCCTCTAACCCACCTTCCTAGCAAACCATTGTTTGGCTATGTTATCGCTTTTGCTCAGCCCCTCTTATAGCATTGCTAGTTGCATGTGAAGTTGAAGTTTGTTCCATGTTGGGACATGGATATGTTGGGATATCACAATATCTCTTATTTTAATTAATGCATCTATATACTTGGTAAAGGGTGGAAGGATAGGCCTTATGCCCTGTGTTTTGTTCCACTCTTGCCGCCCTAGTTTCCATCATACCAGTGTTATGTTCCTTGATTTTGTGTTCCTTACGCGGTTGGGTGTTATGGGAACCCCTTGACAATTCGCTTTGAATAAAACTCCTCCAGCAAGGCCCAACCTTGGTTTTTACCATTTTCCTAACAACCTATCACATTCCCTTGGGTTCTGCAGACCCGAGGTTCATCTTTATTTTAATCCCCCCGGGCCAGTGCTTCTCTAAGTGTTGGTCCGAACTGAGCCGCCTGCGGGGCCACCTCGGGGAAACTCGAGGGCTGGTTTTACTCATAGCCTATCTCATCCGATGTTGCCCTGAGAATGAGATACGTGCGACCTCTATCGGGATTGTCGGCACATCGGGTGGCTTTGCTGGTCTTGTTTTACCATTGTCGAAATGTCTTGTAACCGAGATTCCGAGACTAATCGGGTCTTCTCGGGAGAAGGAATATCCTTCATTGACCGTGAGAGCTTGTGATGGGCTAAGTTGGGACACCCCTGCAGGGTATAAACTTTCGAGAGCTGTGCCCGCGGTTATGTGGCAGATGGGAATTTGTTAATATCCGGTTGTAAAGAACTTGACACTTAACTTAATTAAAATGCATCAACCGCGTGTGTAGTCGTGATGGTCTGTTTTCGCCGGAGTCCGGGAAGTGAACACGGTTCTTGTGTTATGGTTGTGCGTAAGTAGTTTCAGGATCACTTCTTGATCACTTCTAGATTCACGACCGGTGCGTTGCTTCTATTCTCGCTCTTATTTGCGTATGTTAGCCACCATATATGCTTAGTGCTTACTGCAGCTCCACCTCACTAACTTCTCCTACCCATAAGCTTAAATAGTCTTGATCCTGCGGGTGTGAGATTGTTGAGTCCTCGTGACTTACGGATACTTCCAAACAGTTGCAGGTGCTGAGGATACCAGTGCAGGTGATGCAACCGAGCTCAAATGGGAGCTCGATGAAGATCTTGATCGTTGTTAGGCGTCTTTTCCGGTTGATCAGTAGTGGAGCCCAGTTGGGACGATCGGGGATCTAGCATTTGGGGTTGTCTTCTTTTACTTTGGTTCTATACTCAGACCTTGATTGTATTCTGGATGATGCATGTTTAACTTCTATTTTTGTGAACTGGCGATTGTAAGCCAACTCTTTATCCCTTTCTTATTTAGTACATGGGATTGTGTGAAGATTACCCCTCTTGCGACAAAACCACTATGCGGTTATGCCTCTAAGTCATGCCTCGACACGTGGGAGATATAGCCGCATCGTGGGCGTTACAACAGTGATGATGATTTCCCCCACTCGGATGGAAGTTTCCCCGGCAGAACAGCTCCGCCGGAGCCCTAGATTGGTTCCGCCAAGGTTCCACCTCGTGACGGCGGAGTTTCGTCCCGTGAGCTAGCTTATGATTTTTTTACTCGATGAAAGACTCCATATAGCCAAAGATGGGCATCAGAGGACTGTTAGTGGGCCCACGAGCCAGGGGGTGCGCCCCCACCCTTGTGGACGGTGGGTGGCCCCCCTCTGGTACTTCTTTCGCCCAATATTTTTTATATATTCTGAAACGTGCTCCCGTGAAGTTTCAGGACTTTTGGAGATGTGCAGAATAGGTCTCTAATATTTGCTCCTTTTCCAGCCCAGAATTCCAGCTGCCGGCATTCCCCCTCTTCATGTTAACCTTGTAAAATAAGAGAGAATAGGCATAAGTATTGTGACATAATGTGTAATAACAGCCCATAATGCAATAAATATCGTTATAAAAGCATGACGCAAAATGGACGTATCAACTCCCCCAAGCTTAGACCTCGCTTGTCCTCAAGCGAAAGCCGAAATCGAAAAATATGTCCACTTGTTCAAAGATAGAGGTGTCGATAAAATAAAATACGGACCTGAGGGCATCATGATCATTCTTAGGACAGCAACATATATAAATATTGTCATATGAATTCTTATGCTAAAGTAATAGTTCATTCACAACTTCAAGTATGAATCAAAAACTTCATTGAGAACCAACAAACAATAATCTCAGTCACTGAAGCAATTGCAATTTATCATAACATCAAAAAGAGTCAATTTAAGAGCTTTTCAGCAAGTCCACATACTCGACCATCATTTAGTCTTTCAAAATTGCTAACACTCATGCAATATTTATGGGTATGAAGTTTTAATCGGACACAGAGAAAGATAGGGGTTTATAGTTTTGCCTCCCAACCTTTTACCTCAAGGGTAATGTCAACAATAATAGTTCAAAAAAACTCACATCCAATTTTCTATATATATCTGGATCTTTCCAACACATTGTGCTTACCAAAGGATAAAATGTAAAAAGGAGAGGTGAAGATCACCATGACTCTTATATGAAGTAATAGACAAGAATAAAAGACAGGCCCTTCACAGAGGGAAGTAGAGGTTGTCATGTGCTTTTATGGTTGGATGCACAAAATCTTAATGCAAAAGAACGTCACTTTATATTGCTACTTGTGATATGGACCTTTATTATGCAGTATGTCGCTTTTATTTCTTCCACATCACAAGATCGCATAAAGCTTATTTTCTCCACACTAACAAATCATAAATATTTAGCTTGCAACGATGCCAACTTACTTGAAGGATCTTACTCAATCCATAGGTAGATATGGTGGACTCTCATTGCAAGACTGGGTTTAAGGATATTTGGAAGCACAAGTAGTATCTCTACTTCGTGTATAGAATTTGGCTAGCATAAGAGGGAAAGGCAAGCTCAACATGTTGGATGATCCATGACAATATAATTTATCTCAAATGTAAGAAAACATAACCCATTACGTTGTCTTCCTTGTCCAACCTCAACTCTTTAGCATGTCATATTTTAATGAGTGCTCACAATCATAGAAGATGTCCAAGATAGTATATTTATATGTGAAAACCTCTCTTTCTTTATTACTTCCTATTAATTGCAACGATGACCAAAACTATGTTTGTCAACTCTCAACAACTTTTATTCATCATACTCTTTATATGTGAAGTCATTACTCTCCAGAAGATCCACATGATCCCTTTATTTATTTTTATTCTTTTTCTTCTTTTTATTCCCTCAAGATCATAGTAAGATAATCAAGCCCTTGACTCAACACTAATCTTTATTATATAAAGCTCGCGGACTCAATTACATAGAAGGATCATAAAGAAAAATTCAAAACTAGATCGTACTAAAACTTTATTCTACTAGATCAAGATATTACCAAAAGGATCGAACTAAGAAAAATGGTAAAGATAAAAGTGTGATGGTGATACGATACCGGGGCACTCCCCCAAGCTTGGCAGTTTCCAAGGGGAGTGCCCACACTACTAGGAAAAGAGCTATAGATGATATGGACACTAATGGCGCGCCGTGTATGTGGTGCGCGACTGCTATATAGCAGTGGCGCACCAGATACAGGTGCGCCATTAGTAATATATTACTAATGGCGCACCTGGTGTGTGGTGGGCCATTAGTAGTTTTGGGAAAAAAAAAATAAAAAGTTGTTAGTAATGGCGCACCATTGGATAGTGCGCCATTACTAGTTGACATAGTAATGGTGCACCACACCCACCATGCGCCATTAGTAGTTTTGAAAAAAAAATTGTTAGTAATGGCGCACCGGTGGATGGTGCGCCATTACTAGTTGAAACTAGTAATGGCGCACCGTCCACTGTTGCGCGATTACTAACATTTTTTTTTTCAAAACTACTAATGGCGCACCACACACAGGTGCGCCATTAGTAATATATTTAGCACCAGGTTACTAATGGCGCACCTGATCTGTGGTGCACCATTAGTAACCCTGGTGCTAAATGCACCCCAAGTGGACCGCCTTTTCAGTTTTAAACAAAATAAAAGAAAATGATGGAAATGTCAAAAAAGTAAAAAAAATAAGTTTCCCATGTGATATGTGGTCTAGTTGTTGGAAAAATTTACAAATATGAATTTCGACTTTATTTGCAAAATTTCTCTGGAATTTAGTAAAATGGGCATAACTTTTGCATACGAATTTGGATTAAAAAGTTTTTTATATGAAAAATCATCTACTTGAAAAGTTACATCCGAATTGAAACGGGGAAACCCCGTTCAACATCTTCAAAATCTCCAAAAACCTAACAGAAC
>NC_041384.1:266426308-266452207 GCF_002162155.2 Triticum dicoccoides
CTACTGGCACACCATTTGCTAGGTGCAACACTAGTAACAGAAAAAAAATTGGTTTCAAAAAAATTGGAGTTTTTTTTTCAAAATATGATACGTAATATGACCAGGAAGTTTGAAATATTTTTTCAAAATTTCATCATACTCATGAACATGAACAAATTCCTACACATCAACAAGGTTTAATAGGATTGATATGATAGATATATCAACAAGTGCCTGTGAAGTGAGCTGGTGCTGGGGTTGGATAGAACTATGAAGTTAAGCGTGCTCGGGCTAGAGTAGTGTGAGGATGGATCACCTTCCAGGAAGTTTGACCACAGAGTGCGATTTGACTTGAGATTAAGCATATTGACCCGAGATTAAGCCATAGTGACCCGAGATTAAGAAAAGGCGAAAAAAAATTTAAAAAAAAATTGATTTTTTTAAAAAAAAATTGAAAAAAATTGTTACTAATGGCACACTTCTATGTGGTGCGCCATTAGTATACCAGATACTAATGGCGTACCTGTGGGATACTAATGGCGCACCACAGGTGCGCCATTAGTAAAAAAATACTAATAGCGTGATACTAGTGGCGCACCTGTAGTGCGCCATTAGTAGGCAAAACAGGTGTGCCACTAGTAGGCCTTTTCCTAGTAGTGCCATACCCATGCGTTGATTTCTCCTTCTTCGGAGGTGGTGATGATGGAGTTGTTGATGGTGTGTGCTTCTTCCTTAATTCGCGCTTGAGAATAGAATTTTGCTCCCTTAGGTCATCGATCTCCTGCTCAAGGCTTAATACCTTTTTGCAAAGTTCCTGTTTGTTCTCCTACAAGAGGCGAAAAGGGATAAACTCGATATTAGGTTTCTTTGCTCTGTCGGGGAGGCTTGACTTTTTGAACTCCACAAGCATGTCCCCAGGTTGAGGTAATGGGACTTCATCTTCATACAAGCTCGTCTCCTCCTTTCCCCTATGCACATAGTCTTCTTCTTCCTCCGTGGTCCAACCATAATGCTCCAAGTCCCCATAGGCCTTATGATATACAAGGTAATCGGTCAGATAGCTTTCTCCCTTCGAATCTTGAGATGACATATTGCTCTAATCTGCAGCAGAAATAGCTCGAAATAATAACACAGGATATTTGCGTGGTACGATTGTCAAAACCTTCGGGAGATTATATAATGAATTTTTACCGACCTAAAGAAGTATCGTGCAAGAAAACGAAGTCCGGAGAGCACACAAGGTGCCCACGAGGCAGGGGGCGCGCCTAGGGGGGTAGGGCACGCCCTCCACCCTCGTGGACGCCTTGTGTCCTTCCCAGACTGCTTCTTATTTTCCTATTTTCCTAAATATTCCAAAACGGAGAAAATTGCTATTATAACTGTTTTGGAGTCGGTTTACTTACCGTACCTCATACCTATTCCTTTTCGGAGTCTGAAACATTCTGGAAATTGTCCTTTATGTAATCCTTTGGGGGTACGGTTTCAATAACATTAGTTTCAACATTTATAGGATTACTTGAGATATAATTTTTGATTCTTTGACCGTTCACCACCCTTGGATTTGTGCCTTCGAATTTGTTGATTTTTATGGCACCGGAATGATAGGCCTCCTCAATAATGTAAGGACCTTCCCATTTAGAGAGGAGTTTTCCTTTAAAAAATCTTAAACGAGAGTTTTATAACAATACATAATCACCTACATTAAACTCACGTTTTTGTATCCTTTTGTCATGACATCTTTTTAACTTTTTCTTTAAATAGTTTGGCATTCTCATAGGCCTGGGTTCTCCATTCATCAAGTGAGCTAATGTCAAAAAGCCTCTTCTCACCGGCAAGTTTGAAATTATAATTGAGCTCTTTAATGGCTCAAAATGCCTTATGTTCTAGTTTGAGAGGTAAGTGACATGCTTTTCCATAAACCATCTTATATGGAGACATACCCATAGGATTTTTATATGCAGTTCTATAGGCCCATAATGCATCATGAAGTTTCTTGGACCAATTCTTACTAGATCTATTAACAGTCTTTTGCAAAATTAACTTAAGCTCTCTATTACTCAATTCTACTTGACTACTAGACTGTGGTTGATATGGAGATGCAATTCTATGATTAACATCATACTTAGCAAGCATTTTACGAAAAGCAGCATGAATAAAATGTGAACCACCATCAGTCATTAAATATCTAGGGACTCCAAACCTCGGAAAAATAACTTCTTTAAGCATCTTAATAAAGGTGTTATGATCAGCACTACTAGTTGGAATAGCTTCTACCCACTTAGTAACGTAATCAACAGCAACTAAAATATGAGTACACCCATTAGAGGAAGGAAACGGTCCCATATAATCAAAACCCCAAACATCAAATGGTTCCATAACAAGTGAATAATTCATAGGCATTTCTTGACGTCTACTAATGTTACCAATTCTTTGACATTCATCACAAGTCAAGACAAACTTACAGGCATCTTTGAAGAGAGTAGGCCAATAAAAACCGGATTGTAGTACCTTATGTGCAGTTCTATCTCCAGCATGGTGTCCTCCATAAGCCTGACACTTTGATAGGATTTGTTCCTGTTCATGCTCAGGTACACAACGTCTAATAACGCCATCTACTTATTCTTTATAAAGGTGTGGGTCATCCCAAAATTAATTTCTTAAATCATAGAAGAACTTTTTATTTTGCTGATATGTGAAACTAGGTGGTATACATTTAGCAACAATATAATTAGAATAATCAGCATACCATGGAGCAGTACAAGAAGCATTTATGACAGCTAATTGTTCATCAGGGAAGCTATCATGAATAAGTAGTGGGTCATCAAGAACATTCTCTAGCCTTGACAAGTTGTCTGCAATGGGGTTCTCAGCTCCCTTTCTATCAATAATATGCAAATCAAATTCTTGTAGCAGGAGAACCCATCTAATAAGTCTAGGTTTAGCATCTTTCTTTTCCATAAGATATTTAATAGCAGGATGATTAGTGTGAACAATTACTTTAGAATCAACAATATAGGGTCTGAACTTATCACAAGCAAATACAATTGCTAAAAAATCTTTTTTAGTAGTTGCATAATTTCTCTGGGCACTGTCTAGAGTTTTACTAGCATATTGGATAACATTTAATTTATTATCAACTCTTTGTCCTAAAACATCCTCTACAGCATAATCACTAGCATCACACATGATTTCAAATGGTAAATTCCAATCAGGAGGCTGAACTATAGGTGCATAAATCAAAGCTTTCTTAAGTATTTCAAATGCTTCTACACAGTCATCATCAAAAACAAAAGGAACATCTTTTTGTAAGAGATTAGTTAGAGGCCTTGAAATTTGAGAGAAGTCCTTAATGGACCTCCTATAAAAACCGACATGACCAAGGAAACTTCTTATACCTTTAATGTCCTTAGGACACGACATCTTTTAAATAGCATCAACTTTAGCTTTATCAACTTCAATACCTCTTTCAGAAATTTTATTCCCCAAGACAATATCTTCATTAACCATAAAGTGGCACTTCTCCCAATTCAACACAAGATTAGTTTCTTCACATCTCTGCAAAACTCGATCAAGGTTGCTTAAGCAATCATCAAAAGAAGTTCCGTAAACGGAGAAATCATCCATGAAAACCTCAACAATCTTTTCACAAAAGTCAGAGAATATAGTAGTCATACATCTTTGAAAAGTAGCAGGTGCATTGCATAAACCAAAAGGCATACATCTATAAGCAAAGGTACCGAAAGGGCAAGTAAAAGTTGTCTTTTCTTGATCCTCTTTTGACAAAGGTATTTGAGAGAAACTAGAATAACCATCTAGAAAGCAAAAATGTGTATGTTTGGATAATCTTTCTAGCATTTGTTCAATAAAGGTAAAGGGTAATGATCCTTTTTAGTAGCTTTATTTAATTTGCGGAAATCAATTACCATTCTATAACCTGTAACAATTCTTTGTGGGATCAATTCATTTTCATCATTAGGAACAACAGTAAAATACCTCCCTTCTTAGGGACACAATGGACAGGACTTACCCATTGACTATCAGCAACGGGATATATTATACCTACCTCCAGAAGCTTTAGTATTTCTTTTCTTACCACTTCTTTCATGTTAAGATTTAATCGTCGTTGGTGATCAACAACCAGTTTCGCGTCTTTCTCCGATTTTATTTTGTGCTGGCAGAGAGTGGGACTAAGGCCCTTAAGATCATCAAGAGTATAGCCAATAGCAGCATGGTGCTTCTTCAGAGTTTTCAATAATTTCTTTTCTTCATGCTCTGAAAGGTTAGCACTAATAATAACAGCATATCTCTTTCTCATCAAGATAAGCATATTTAAGAGTATCAGGTAAAGGTTTAAGCTCAAACACGGGATCACCCTTAAGTGGAGAAGGATCCCCTAGGATTTCAACAGGCAAGTTGTGTTTCAAAATAGGTCCTTGTTTAAAGAGTACTTCATCTATTTCCCTTCTTTCATTCATAAACATATCATTTTCATCGTCTAGCAAATATTGTTCTAAAGGATCACTAGGAGGCACGACAATAGAAACAATACCAATAATTTCATCTTTACTAGGCAATTCTTTATCATGGGGTTGTCAATGAAATTTCGCAAAATTAAATTCATGAGACATATCCCCTAAACCAACAGAAACAATATCCTTATTGCAGTCTATCTTAGCATTAACAATATTCAAGAAGGGTTTACCAAATATAATGGGACAAAAGTCATCTTGTGGGGAACCAAGAACGAGAAAATTAGCAAGATATTTAACTTTCCCACACAAGTCTTCAACATCTCTAACAATCCCAACTGGTGAAATAGTATCTCTATTGGCAACCTTAATTGTAACCTCAATTTCTTCTAACTCAGTAGGTGCAATATCATGCATAATTTCTTTATATAAGGAATGAGGTATTGGACTTGCACTAGCACCCATATCACATAAGCCATGATAGCAATGATCTCCTATTTGAACAGAAATAACAGGCATGCCTATAACAGGTCTATGTTTATTTTTAGTATCGGGTCTAGCAATTCTAGTAGCTTCATCATAGAAGTAAATAACATGCCCATCAATATTATCGTCCAAGAGATCTTTAACCATAGCAACACTAGGTTCAAATTTAATTTTCTCAGAGGGAGTAGGTGTTCTAGTATTACTCTTACAAACCATAGTTGAAGCTTTAGCATGATCCTTTATTCTAACAGGGAAAGGTGGTTTCTCAATATAAGAAGTGGGAACAACAGGATAATTATAAGTGATAGTATTTTATTCTACTTTAATAGGTTCAACTACTTTTACTTCAATGGGAGGATTATATTTAAACCACTTCTCCTTAGGGAGATCAACATGAGTAGCAAAGGATTCACAGAAAGAAGCTACTATCTCTGAGTCAAGTCCATATTTAGTGCTAAATTCACGGAAAACATCGGTATCCATAAAAGATTTAACACAATCAAACTTAGGTGTTATACTTGACTCCTTACCTTCGTCGAGGTCCCAATCTTCAAAGTTGCGTTTAATTCTTTCCAATAAATCCCATTTGAATTCAATAGTCTTCATCATAAAAGAACCAGTACAAGAAGTATCGAGCATGGAGCGATTATCAAGAGAAAGTCGAGCATAAAATTTTTGAATAATAATTTCTCTTGAGAGCTCATGATTAGGGCTTGAATATAACATTGAATTAAGCCTCCCCAAGCTTGAGCGATGCTTTCTGCTTCGCGAGGCCAAAAATTATATATATAATTATGATCACGATGAACAAGATGCATAGGATAAAACATCTGATGACAATCCAATTTCAATCGGTTGTAGTTCCATGATCCCATATGATCACATAGCCTAAACCATGTCAATGCCTTTCCCTTCAAAGATAAAGGAAAGAAATTCTTCTTGATAACATCCTCGGGCATACCTGCAAGCTTAAATAATCCACAAACTTCATCCACATAGATTAGCTGCAAATCGGGATGTAATGTTCCATCTCCTGAAAAAGGATTAGCTAGCAGTTTCTCTATCATACCCCAAAGAATTTCAAAGTAAACATTTTCAGTAGGTTTAGTAGGTTGATGAGCAACTCTTTGCTCTAATGGTTGGGGTGAAGATACCCCGAACAAGCCCATCAAAGGATTATGTTCCCGAGTAACAAGTAACAGTACATTTCAGCACACTATATAAATTTTTCCTTACCAAATTCCATCTACCAAAGGCGCTTCACTGCTCAAAAACGGCGCCAGAAAAGAGTCTTAATGACCTGCAAGTATAGGGGATCTATTGTAGTCCTTTCGATAAGTAAGAGTGTCAAACCCAACGAGGAGCAGAAGGAAATGATAAGCAGTTTTCAGCAAGGTATTCTCTGCAAGCACTGAAATTATTGGTAACAGATAGTTTTTTGATAAGGTAATTTGTAATGGGTAACAAATAGTAAAAGTAAATAAGGTGCAAGAAGATGGCCCAATCCTTTTTGTAGAAAAGGACAAGCCTGGACAAACTCTTATGTAAAGGAAAGCGCTTCCGAGGACACATGGGAATTATCATCACGCTAGTTTTCATCACAGTCATATGATTCACGTCCGGTACTTTGATATTTTTATATGTGGTTGGACCGGTGCTTGGGTACTTTCCTTCCTTGGACAAGCATCTCACTTATGATTAACACCTACTGCAAGCATCCTCAACTACAACAGAAGTATTGAGGTAAACCTAACCATAGCATGAAACATCTGGATCCAAATCAGCCCCTTACGAAGCAACACATAAACTAGGGTTTAAGCTTCTGTCACTCTAGCAACCCATCATCCACTTATTACTTCCCAATGCCTTCCTCTAGGCCCAAACAATGATGAAGGGCCATGTAGTTGATGTTCTCATGACACCACTAGAAGAGAGACAAGATACATCTCATCAAAATATCAAACGAATACCAAATTCACATGACTACTTATAGCAAGACTTCTCCCATGTCCTCAGGAACGAACGGAACTACTCACAAAGCATATTCATGTTCATGATCAGAGGGGTATAAATATGCATAATGGATCTGAGCATATGATCTTCCACCAAGTAAACCAACTAGCATCAACTACAGGGAGTAATCAACACTACTAGCAACCCACAGGTACCAATCTGAGGTTTTGATACAAAGATTGGATACAAGAGATGAACTGGGGTTTGAGATTACATGGTGCTGGTGAAGATGTGGATGGAGATTGACCCCCTCCCGATGAGAGGATCAATGATGATGACGGTGGTCATGATTTCCCCCTCCCGGAGGGAAGTTTCCCCGGTAGAATAGCTCCGCCGGAGCCCTAGATTGGTTCCGCCAAGGTTCCGCCTTGTGGCGGTGGAGTTTCGTCCCGTGAGCTAGCTTATGATTTTTTCCTCAACGAAAGACGACATATAGCCAAAGATGGGCATTATAGGGCTGCCAGGGGGGCCATGAGGCAGGGGGCGCGCCTAGGGGGGTAGGGCGCGCCCCCACCCTCGTGGACGGTGGGTGGCCCCCACTGGTACTTCTTTCGCCCAATATTTTTTATATATTCTGAAACGTGCTCCCGTGAAGTTTTAGGACTTTTGGAGATGTGCAGCATAGGTCTCTAATATTTGCTACTTTTCCATCCCAGAATTCCAGCTGCCGGCATTCCCCCTCTTCATGTAAACCTTGTAAAGTAGGAGAGAATAGGCATAAGTATTGTGATATGATGTGTAATAACATCCCATAATGCAATAAATATCGATATAAAAGCATGATGCAAAATGGATGTATCAGCTGGCCCTCTCGGAATTGCTGGATAAGGAGTCGACACTATCGAGTGGTATGCTTGGGATAAATCAGGTTCCCCTCTTCATCCACCTTGGTGTGTATATGACAGGGCAAATCTAGCACATCATTTCCTGCTTTATCTTTCACTTTCGTGGGGATCCATGGCCCCTTAGGCTTTCCCTTGAACTTTCCTTGGGTTATAACTGCGGCTTCACCAGGACCTGCGGGCTCGGCTTTGCGTTTTTGTTTTCGATTGGAATTCCCTCCTCCGATGTCTTTGGTGACTGGTTTGTTCTTGCCACTATGGAGTCGGTCTTCTTCTTCGCCGTTAGCGTACCGAGTGGCTATTTCCGTCATTCGGGCCAGGTTCAAATCTCATGTCTAACCGAATTTCATGTTAAGCTCTCCATATCGAACGCCCGCCTTGAAGGCGCAAACTGCCTGGTGCTGCGACACATTTTCCATTGTATGATGCAAACTGGTCCATCTCTGGATATAATCCCTCAAAGTTTCGTTCGGTTTCTGAACACAATGCTACAATTCTGTCAGCCCTGCAGGCCGCCTGCAGGTTCCTTCAAACGTCTTAACAAACACTCGGGCCAACTCTTCCCAACTGAATATACTGCCAGGAGCCAACTGATTCGGCCAAGCCCTGGCCGACCCTTCCAACATGAGAGGAAGATGTTTCATGGCTACTTCATCATTACCACCACCAATCTGTACAGCCACTCGGTAATCCTCTAGCCAAGTGTCAGGTTTGGATTCACCGGTAAGCTTACTTACCCCAGTCACCAAGCCAAAGTTGGGAGGGATTTTCGCAGCCTGATGGCTCTGCTGAAACATTCAGTTCCAGATACATGCACTTGGCTGCTTGTTGGACGATCTCTGTCTTGTTCTTCTCTGTGAGCTCTTTTCTGATCGACCAGACCCTGTACCAAAATTGACCTTGCATCAAATCCGGCTTCTTTGGGGTTGACTAGAAGTCTTCGCTCGTCACCATATGGACGCATGTCATCGTGTTGCCGGGGTGCATACGATCTGCCCCTCGGAGAGGGCATGAGCACTCGACGGCGGTCCCCTCGGAGGGGGCATGAGCACTCGACGGCGGTCTTCACGGCCGATTCGATGATCGTACTGCTCATGATTCTGACCCAGATACTGCTCTTGACGGTGTCCACATCCCTCACACCGCAGAGGCGATCTTGGGATGTGAGCCGATTGGACTGTATCCGCCACCACAGACCTGCTATGGATCTTGTTACGATACTGAGAAATTGATGTATTTTGCTTGCCTGCTACCCGGAGCAAGGCTCGGATCTGCATTAGTCCTCTACTAGCCTCGGATTGGGACGGATGGATCGACTCTGCTATACGGGCTTCATCTGTCAGATTCTGAATCAGAGTGTAGTATACCTGAGGTTTTGGCAGGAATAGTTGTCGCTGCCATCGACTGGACTCAGGAATCTGCCGTCGGGCACGTTCATCGAGTGCATGCTAGAGGTTCTCAAGTCGAGTGTGCTCAGCCAAGGTGGCCAGGCACGCAGCCTCCAAGGCCCGAGCCTCGGAGGACTCTCCGATGATGGGAGTGTGGAGTGCCTCCATGTTGCGACGGTGTAGTTCATCCCTCTGCTGCGAAGTGAGGGCTTCGGGATGGTATTCCTCGTGAACACGTGACGGATCACCGCCGCCATCGTCACGACGGAAACCAAGTGGGCTGCACGGCGTGTCGACCATCAGGACTTCCGCCGCAGGGTCGCTGCTATCACACTCGGACAGGTCTCGACGAATCCAGTTGATAGGTCGAAAAGGCCATACAGAGATTCATCGGGGTCGATTGCTGCGACTTGAGGGGTCGCCCACTAACGGGCCACCGCGTGCTTTACCCACCGATGAAGTCGTGATCGACCAGACCGCTTGCGGCAACGAGCAGCGGTGAGCGAAGACGCTGCGGGAGCCGACCGATACTGGGCCGACGGCTGCCGTAGAAGGACGCCGCGGACGCACGCCTGAAAGTGCGTCGCCCCGCGGACAGGGAGCGCCTCGACGTGGATGGTAGCCTCTTGGAGCCTGGCGGAGTCATCGATGATGAAAACGAGCGCGCCCAGACGAATCTCGCGGCGCTCGGCCAAACCACCCTCAAAAACCATGATGATGGGGATCGGAAAAATTACAACCTCACCGGAAGTCGCTAAGACATCTGCCCCACGGTGGGTACCAACTGTCGTGGTTCTAAGTCTGACAGTAGAATAGGGGGTACATAGTAGGAGGCAAGATCTTAGCTATGATGAGGTTGTGCATGCAAGATTTACGAGTCCAGGCCCTTCTCAGAGGAAGTAAAAGCCCTACTGCTCGGTGCCCGGAGGCTGTCGACTGGATTATGTATGAAGTTACACGGGTTGTGAACCATTGTGCCAGTGGAGGGGTGGCTTATATAGAGTGTGCCAGGTCCCCAGCCAGCCCATGTTACAAGGAGTTCAATGTACATTAAGGTGAGACGTTACTGAAAACACCAACAATAAAGACATATGAATGATCATTAACGGTACGGAGTGAATGCGTGACCATTGCCATCCCGAGTGACTTTAGATCTTATGTACTCTGAGTGGTTTCTAGTACGGTCGAATGATGATATACTGGTCGAATGGAATTGGGTTATCCGAGTGGAGTTATTGGTCGAGTGGGTTGTGCTCTGAGGTGATTCCAGTCGGTGGATGCTGTTGTGCTTTGAATGACGTTGATCTTAAGGCAGTGTCCTTGGGAAGGGCATCTAGGTCAGGCCTATTACCCTACCCTAGGTACATGTCATCATTATAGTGGTCGAGGGGTTAAGGGTCGAGGAGGTGTTGAGTTCATGTTAGGTATTCAATTTTTTTATGTTGTGCTTGATGATGATACACTTAAGTTATTTGCATATTATTATTCATGTCGGTATTAAAAAATCATGTTGTACTAATTTCGTTTACTCTATGTCATGGCAGGTGTTGAAAGTTTGTGGGCGCGGGTAAGGAGCGCTCCGAGGCTCCTTCTTCGTTGGCGCGTGGTGGGATGGGTACTTCCATTCCACCCCAGACTCTCCGGAGAGCGTTGATCAACAGTATAAGTACACCGGTGGGCACTTCTACATCGGTGTCATTGCCCATCAGGTGAGGAGGTCGGGGAGGACGTGGCTGCAGGAGAGCTAGGCAGGCTCTTACGGCTTCCTCGTCACCACCCCTAGCTGATTCACCCGATCACATGACTACTAGGGTGGACATGTCTGAGTAGGATGCTACCCAGACTCCAGTCCACGAGCCTCGGTTCGATGGGCCTTCGGCCCATGAGACTTCGGCCCACAAGACTTGGACCCATGAGACTCCGTCCCAGAAGATGTCCAGATGGGGTACCTAGATGGGTCCGCCGGAGGAGCCGAGTGGCCATGTGATGGTGGCGGGGATCTGGCTGATAGCGAGGGCGAGGTGGTTGAAGGGGCCACCGTCTACCAGCATGGTTGTACACGGCGCCCGCCCGTGCCGGCGACCCGCGAGCAGAGGTGGTTGATTTTCCCTAATGCGGAGAGGTGAGTGCATTTAATATTTTTATACCATTTGCCTTCACGTTTCTTCAAATATCTAATGTGTTGGCCTTGTCATACTGCAGGGGTTGGCACCACGTTGATGTTGTGCGCAGGCCCAACTCCGTCATTGGTGTGCTTTGTTTGCAAAACTTCTTGGGGTTTGTCATGTTTCCCGGTGAGGGTCAGGTTCCAAAGCTAGGATTGAGCTAGGAGCACTACTTGGCTGCCCCGGCCCCACCGGAGGTGATGATAGACGGTGTCTTGTGCCACATGAGGGCAGAGATGGTGATCAGAAACTTTTGGGCAATTTCTCCTTTATACAATTAAAAATCCTCAAATAGCTAGTTATTGTACTAATCAATGTTGTCTCGTTTGATTGTAGAGCTTCTAGAGGTGTGAGGAGGCATACTAGGAGGCCGCGACAAAGGTTATCGATGCCGAGTGCAGGCGCCTACTACAAAATTTACGGGACAAGGCTCGGGTGCAGGCTGTTCGAGACTACTATGCCTCGCGTGGTATTAAGAAGCCCAAGCCGGCGTGCCGCGATAAGTTTCTAAAGAAGGAGAAGTACATGACGGTAATTACCTATTCTTGAGGCCTTGTACTTAGTTTCCTTGATTTGATTCATAGGCATAGCACTCAAGTACGTTTCTCTTTACTAACTGAGGTGCCACCGAGATGGTGTGCAGATCAGATGGATTGTTGGGAGGTGTTGGTCGACGAGTAGTTCTCAAACGAATGGCGCGCCCAACACAACAATGCTAAGGACAAGCATGCCCAAATGGAAGGTGTGCCACACCACCAAGGCAACACCAACTTATTTTTAGTTCGGGCGTAACTGGGTATGTGGTTTGCTTGATGATTCATGCAATTCATTCTTCATGCTAGATTGAGACCTCTAGTTAGTAATTTACTCTATTCCTATCTTTTAGTCAAAACGCAATATGGCGGAGGTGCCAGAGGTGTACGACCTCTATGCCATGGCCTATACTGGGCCGTACAAGAAGGTCAAGCCATTTGAGCCATCTGACCTCGGTAATCCAAAGAACTTCACCAACATCTCCTCCCACAACAAACTCGTGAAGTACAGAGATGAGGGGAAGTCGAGGAAAGGGGAGGACTTTAACCCGAGCCAATAGTTTGATCCAGAGCTGGTGATGATATCTGGTAGCGGGAGGTCCCATGTCTCGGTAGCCATTGGAGATGGACTTATCTGTTGTCCTCGCACTCTCTTGGAGATCAAGGCGCTCCAGTCGAGCTCCGCTCCAGAGATGAGGCCTCGTCAATGGCCAGTCGAGCTCGCCTTTGAGGTTAGTTATACTGACTCAGCTATCTTTCGTCCATTACATTGTGTGTGCGGCCATCAATGATTACAATGCTAACGAGGAGTGGCGTTGCAGGCTGCTCTTTAGAGTGAGAGAGATAGAACCCAGGCGCTTATGGCGGAGAGGGATCAGTAGGCGGAGGAGAAGCAGCAGGAGTTGGAGGAGAAGACGGCAAGGATGTTGGAGGAGGAGAGGGCACGAAATGACCTGCGGAACCAGGCCATGTACGAGCTCCTCGTGATAAGTTTCTTCTGCATATTAGACAAATCATTCACGTAATGTTCGTTTCATTACTAACTAGTATGACTGGCCATTTAAAACCAAATGTGCAGTCTGTGTGCCAGAAGGCCGGTCAGACCCCTCCACCGATGCCAGAGATTGCTCCGGGGACCATGGTGAGTTTAATTTGAATGGTCATTAGTTCCTAGTATTAACATTTTAGTGTCACCATGCTAACGATACGTTGCAAATAATCTTTGGTGCAGCATACCTCCACACAAGCATCACACGATCCTTCTCCAGGTTGTACCGGCACGAGCCATGACAGTGCATCACCTCCGTGATGACGCTAAGTTTTCTCTAGTGTTTTGCTTAACAAATGCATAATGACCTCGACTTAGCTTTATTTCCTCCAATATGCTTACCATAATGACCTAGACTTACCCTATGTTCCTCCAAAATGATATAATTAGCTTACTTAGCTCCAAAATGATCCATTTTACCTTATTTAGGTCTAAAACGATCTATACTTAGCTTTGTTTCCTCCAAAATGAGTTAAGTTAGCTCTCATATGCCAAGTTATCTCTAATATGCTTAGTTACCTAGGTTTTCTCAATAATGACATACACTTAGCTTACTTATGTCAAAAATGGCATAATTAGCTTACTTAGGTTTGAAATGGCATAACAACCTTGGTAACCTCATATATGTCATATACTTAGCTTATTTTCCTCGAAAAAGACATAACAAGCTTAATTAGCTCCAAAATGATCAATTTTACCTTAGTTACCTAAAAAATGACCTAAGTTAGCTCTAATATGCATAGTTACCTAGGTTAACTCAATAAATAGCTATACTTACCTTACTTATGTCAAAAATTGCATAATATGCTTAGTTAACTCAAATATGGCATAATTACCTAAGTTAGCTTAATAATGATCCATTTTACCTAAGTTGGTAATAGAGGCAAAGGTGTCCCATCTTTCAATGAGATGGTGATTATAATTTCGGAGGAGTAGACTTTCATGATCTAACTACGAACGTGCGAGGATGTTGCGCCTTATCAATCACTAAACCACCTCCGAGAGGTTATTGACCATGCCAGAGCACGATCAACCTGAGCACGAAGGTCTATTTCCTGCAAGCAAACAAAGAACAAGAAAGAAACTAAGATTGCAATCAGGATATGGTGAATATAAGATGAAAGCTTTATTGATCAAGGTGGGTTCTATGACGCCTTGGTTCTGTTGTTGAACACAAACGAAGTACGCAAAGTTGTAGCTATGGCAAACTTTTAATCTAAAAAAAACCCGAAGTCTAAACGACGCCTTAAGGGAAGTATGTATGGAGGAAGAGGGGCGAATTCTGTGGCCCTTGGAGGAGGGGTTCAAAACCAACCCTATCTCTTGTTTCCCCACACATACGGACTCTAAAAACAGCCCATACTTATGTATTTCGAAATTACATGGGCCTGGCCCAATAATAAGGTGACGCATCACCTATAACAACCTCTGGACAAAATTTGTGAAGTGGCATCCTGTATATTTCGTCCAGGACTTCATTCACTCATTACGGTGATTTCAAAGTCCTCAAATTATCACTTGAAACTCCGTTCTTGTTTCCATTGCGCATGCCATCATCTCCATGCTTGTTCTTGCTCCAATCTTCATCCTTCTCCAAGCTAGGCCCTTCATTTGTAAGCAAAACAATTGTATCCAATTTAGGCAGCATCATATTCTCATGAACATTAGAATCATTACCAACAAACGAAAGTACCTGTTAATTTAATTGGCGTGCACGACCTCTAGTAATCGGTCCAGTATGTATAGTAGCAGGGGATGTGGGTGTAACAATGGTATTGATGTCCTCATCGTCCTCCCCTTCTTGAAATGAAGCCGTCCTCGATGGAAGCTCATCTTCCTCACCCAAATAAGGGTTCAAATCTGGAATGTTAAAAGTGGGACTAACCCCAAAATCTGTAGGCGGCTCAAGTTTATATGCATTATCATTTATTTTCTCTAACACCTTAAAAGGACCATCAGCAAGTGGCATTATCTTTGTTTTGTGCAAATCAAGAAATCTATCCTTACGCAAATGTAACGAAAAAAGATCTCCAGGTGCAAACAGAACATGTTTTCTACCCTTATCTCCAGCAAGTTTATATTTAGCATTCATACGATCAATGTTTTCCTTAGTTAACTCATGCATTTTTTAAATCAATTCAGCACATTGTTTAGCATCAAAATTAACCTTCTCTGAAGATGGAAGAGGGAACAAATCAATAGGTGCACAAGGTAGGAAACCATACACAATTTCAAAAGGGCACATCTTAGTAGTAGAATGCAATGAACGATTGTAAGCAAGTTCAATATGAGGTAAGCATTCTTCCAACATTTTCTTATTAGTCTTCTAAACAACCCTAAGCATAGTAGACAATGTTCTATTGACTACTTCAATTTGTCCATCAGTTTGGGGGTGACAAGTAGTACTAAAAAGCAGTTTAGTCCCCAACTTAGCCCATAGACATCTCCAAAAGTGTCTAAGAAAATTAGTATCACAATTTTAAACACTAGTATTTGGCACACCATGCAAGCGAATAATTTCACGAAAGAACAAATCAGTAACATTAACAACATCATTGCTTTTATGACATGGTATAAAGTGTGCCATTTTTTAGAACCTATCCACGACAACAAATATGCTATCCATCCCCTTCTTTGTTTGAGGTAAACCTAAAACAAAGTCCATAGATAAATGCTCCTAAGGAACACTAGGTATAGGCAAAGGCATATATAAACCATGAGGATTGAGTCGTGAACTAGCTTTTTGACATGTAGTGCGACAAGCAACAAAACGCTCAACATTCTATCTCATCTTTGGCCAAAACCAATGTGTAGCCAGTATATCCTCCGTCTTCTTCACGCCAAAGTGTCCCATTAATCCTCCTCCATGCGCCTCCTGCAACAGCAAAAGATGAACGGAGCTAGCTGGAATGCATAGCTTGTTAGCACGAAACACAAATCCATCGTTAATGACGAACTTGTTCCATGTTCTCCCTTCCTTACAATTCTACAATACATCTTTCAATTCATCATCATGCACATATTGATCTTTGATGGTCTCCAAACCGAAAAAATTTAAAGTCAATTTGTGAAAGCATAGTATAACGACGAGACAATGCATCAGCAATAACATTTTCTTTACCCTTCTTGTGTTTAATGACATAAGGGAAAGTCTCAATGAATTCAACCCATTTAGCATGTCTATAGTTTAGTTTTGCTGGACTTTTATTGTGTTTCAAAGATTCATGATCAGAATGTGTAGCAAATTTTTTGGGCAATAAATAATGTTTCATGTTTCTAAGGTCCGAACCAGAGCATATAATTCTTTATCATAAGTAGAATAGTTCAAACTAGGCCCACTCATTTTTTCAGAAAAGTATGCAACAAGTATGTCATCTTGTAATAACACACCTCCTAATCCAATTCCACTAGCATCACATTCAAGCTCAAAAGTCTTATTAAAATCAGGAATTTGGAGTAAAGGAGCATCTGTCAACTTATCTTTCAATACCGTGAAGGCTTCTTGCTATGTGGTACCCCTAACAAAAGGCACGCCCTTCTTTTAAGCTCAATGAGAGGTGCAGCAATGGTGCTAAAATCTCTCACAAAACACCTATAGAAACTAGTGAGTCCAAGAAAACACCTCACTTGTGTGACCATATTGGGCTGCGGCCAACTCTCAATAGCTTCAATCTTGACTTTACCAACTTCAATTCCCTGTGGAGTAACAACATAGCCAAGAAAAGATACTAGGTCGGTGCAAAAGGCGCACTTCCCAAGGTTACCAAACAATTGTGCATCACGTAAAGCAATAAAAACAACATGTAAATGTTCCAAATGTTCCTCCAAAGATTTGCTATAAATCAGTATATCATCAAGATAGACTACCACAAATCGTCCAATAAAAGCACGTAAAACTTCGTTCATTAATCTCATGAAAGTACTAGGTGCATTAGTTAACTGAAAAGGCATGACTAACCACTCATATAATCCAAACTTATTTTTAAATGTTCTTTCCATTCATCCCCTAATTTCATGCGAATTTGATGGTATCCACTATGCAAATCAACTTTGGAGAATATTGTAGAGCCACTCAATTCATCAAGTGTCGGTGCAACAAACCCTAGGTCTGTTGACCAACTGTGCATAGGCACAAGATCAAGATTGAAGCACCAACTTAAGTCAGATATTGAAGAAACCAAGAGATTTGAAGAACCAACATGCAGCTCATATGGACCAAGGTTGAGCCTTAGGAGCAAGGTATCGACAAGAGAAGGGCCTCCCTTGCCGGGTAGGCGAGCCCGTCAAGGGGCAAGGCCACCACCAGAAGCGAGCAACCGAGGCTCCCCGGCAGAGCCTACTAGTGTCCGTGGGGGCAGAACTGCCCCACCAACCACTCAAACATGACTCACGTCGTCAATCAGTGCGGTGTCAAGCAGCAAGATGATTAAGTGGCAGCCACTCACCACATGGCAGCCATTTCCTACAGAGAATCCTACAGATGACACTCGTCCTACGACGTGTCAAGAGAGGAGATGCGGAGCTAGCAAGATAGCCCGGCAGGCCTTGCCGAGCGCCCAGTGATGTGACGCTATGCGGTGCATTTAATGCACCCTGTCAGCCCGCAGATTTAGGTATGATAGCATTGTTTGCTACCATATCAGTGGATAATGACCACCTTGCCACTGTGGTGACCCCTTAATCTGTAAAAGGAGGCCTATGGAACTCGTAGGAGGGGTTAGAAGGTTGGAAAGTTGACAACCCCAAGCCACCACATACACGTAGTTGGCGCAGGCAAACCTTGTCGGGCAAATGTACTACGAATCACCACATCTATTCCTCGATCAATCCTATAAATAAGGAGTAGGGTCTTACGCCTTGCGGCAGCCCAAACCTGGGTAAATATCTTGTGTGCTCTCTGCCGCGTGGCCATACGCTGGTCTGCTTTTTGTGCAATGTGTCATCCCCCTGCCAAACCAACAAGGGGCCACCCAGTCCCATAGGTGGCCGCGGAAATCCCGTGACATCAAGCATATCATCTAGCTGAGGAATAGGATGAGGATAACGAATAGTAACATTATTAATGCCTCTCCAATCAACAGACATACGCGATGTACCATCCTTTTTCGGCACTAGAATAATAGGAACAACACAAGGACTAAGGGATTCGCGTATATAACCTTTGTCGAGCAGCTCCTGGACTTGACGCATAATCTCCTTCGTCTCTTCTGGATTGGTACAGGCATGGTGCATGGTTGGTTAGTGATGCACCAGGAATTAAGTCAATCTGATGCTCAACCCCTCGAATACGTGGTAATCCCGGTGGCACGTCTTGTGGAAAGACGTCAGTAAACTCATGCAAAATGTTACTAACACCAGGAGGAAAAGAGGAAGGCACGTCCTCGAATGAAAATAATGCCTCTTTGCACACAAAAGCATAGCAAACCGATTTGCTAAAATCTAGCTCATCAATATCAGATTTGGTGGCAAGTAAACATGCACTTTTCAATTTAATTTCAGAAGCAACTGTAGATGGTTTATTATTAGGCTTCATTTGTTGCTCTAATTCTTTTGCCACAATCTGGTTTTCACTCTTATTTTTCTCCTGTTTTGATTTATTAGCTATATTAATATCATCTTTCAAAATGGAATCAGGAGACATAGGAAACAAAGTAATATGGTTATCCTTATGAACAAGAGTATACTGATTGTTTCTACCATGGTGTACAATTTTTTTATCAAATTCCCATGGTCTACCAAGTAATAAGGAACACGCTTGCATGGGTACCACATCACAATCAACATAATCAGCATATGTAGAGATATTAAATGCACACGAATAGTACGTGTTACCTTAACCAAGCCGCTGTTGTTGAACCATTGGATGTAGTAAGGACGTGGATGTGGTCTTGTGGTGAGAGATAGCTTCTCCACCATCTCCATGCTAGCCAAGTTGTTACAGCTCCCTCCATCTATGATGACGCAAACAGAATGTTGCTTCACAACTCCCTTCGTATGGAACAAATTATGCCTCTAATATTGGTCAGCTTGTGTAACCTGCACACTCAAAACACGGTGAGCAACTAAACATTCATACATGTCAGTATCTTCAGCAGCCATGTATTGCGTCTCATGATCAGAATCATTTCCACCATGTTCTTCACTTGTAATAAGAGCCAAAGTCTCCTCATTGTAGTCACTAGCGGACTCATACCCACCATCCTCAGTAAGAATCATCACACGCTTAGATGGGCATTCTCTCGCATAATGACCTCCACCCTTTCAACGACGACAAATAATATCATGTGTTTGCCCTGTTGATGCCATGGATGAAGAAGAGCTTTGTGCAGGCCCAGAAGCTGTGCTCTTGGCAGATAGCGGTGGTTGTGCCTGCTTTCTTGTATCACGGTTGGAGGCGGCAGCTGACGGAAGTGCCGGTGCAGCACAACGTGTGGAAGTAGAGGATGCATGCGGTGTCCATGATAAAGGCCGACCTGCAGAAAGGTTAGTTCGTGCCAACGCATGTCGATCCTACACTTCATGTTCAGCTTTGCAAGCAAGACGGAATAAACGAGTGATATAATTATATTCCTTATACTCTAGAATGGTATCAATCTCTTTATTTAATCCAACCAAAAAACATGCAAGCATAGCTTCATTATCCTCAACAATACCACATCTAATCATGCTAGTTTTTAATTCCTGATAATATTCTTCTACATAATTTTTTTCCTTGTTTTAAGCGCTGCAATTTTTGAAGTAATTCACGCTGATAATATGGTGGAACCCATCGAGTACGCATAGCAGTTTTCAAAGCAGCCCAAGTAGCTGGAATATGATATAATCTACAATGTTCGAACCACCAAACATATGCAGAACTAGTGAAAGCACAAACAGGAGCAGGAACACGTCTCTCCTCACGATACTGTAAACATGTAAAATGTTGTTTAGTTTCTAACTCCCATGTAAGATATATATCAGGAACATATCTACACTCAAATGGTGGAATATTCAATTTTAGTTTAGGAAGATGGTCATGATCTCGTACCTCAGGTGGTGGTGCAGCCCTACCGTTGCCATGATATGCATGAGGACGACCTGGTGGTGGTGATGCTGGTGGTTGCACGTAGTTCTAATTTTGATCAACCTCATCCTTGTAATGGTCCTCCACCTCCACATCTGCATTAGCAGCAGGAGTAGGTACAACGGTACCAGAATTATGACCAGGCTCAAGGGGAACGTGCAGTGCCCGTCCCACATGATTTGGAAGGCGATGCCGTTGTTGCTGTTGTTGAAGTAGAGGTGTGACAGGTGCAGGGGGCGGTTGTTGTGGAAGACATGTGAGCACTTCATTAAACTTTTTATCGAGCTTTATTTCGAACGCCTTCTCAATGCCATCTATCTTCTCCATGGCTTCTTCAAATCTATTTAGCACATCTTCCACCTGTCCACTCATCATTTGCTGAAACTTATCATGAAGCTCCTTGTTCGTCAAGTTCTCCCAGTCAATCTCGTCAGCTTGTGATCCTGCCATGGTTAGCAACAATAGAAACACACAAGAATATGATCCAACAGATTACTAACAAGTGGTGGTGGTGGGTGTCACAAATCTATCAAGCAAATCTCAAATTCTTACCAGTTCTTACCCAGCAGTAGGCGGTGATCGGCAATCGTTGTAGTCAAAACTCTCAAAGCTTGGATAGAGCGATTACCAGGGATAGTCAAACGCACAACGTAGATATATGTGGAGATAGGAAGGCTTATAATAGGGTAGCAAAAAGGGTCAGCAATAATCAATTCAGAGATGCAAAGTTGAATAAACCCTCAATGACGGTACTATGCTGGTCCTAGGCTAGATCGCACTAGAGACGCGAGCGTAGAACGTGAACAAAATCACGCCGCGACACGTAAACAAGGGAAAAGAACACTCTGAATTTTTTTATCTATCTCTTTTTTTGCGCTTTTTCACGCTCCTCTTTTTTTTTGAAAAATCACTATAATGGCGAGTGTCTCAAAACTCTTCCCAAGTCAAACTAACAAGAAAGGCATGATTTTTTTTTGAATTTTTTTTCGAAAATCGGTGCAGCGACAAAGAAAAAGTGCGAAAAAAATTCACTATGATGGCGAGTGTCTCAAAAGACTTAGAAAAGCCTAAAAACATGATAGGGAAAAATCGGCTCCCGAAATTTTGGCCTAAAAACTGCCCGGGGGTCTCCAGGCAAGGAAACACGAATCGGAAAATAGGTGGATCTCGAAATCAAACCTAATATGAAAAGAACTCGGCTTGGTGTTGCATATATGATGTTAAGATATGACAACAGTGGTGGTACATGTATACGAGTTGGTGGTAGTATATGGATACAGATTGGTGATGGTATATGATACAGATCGGTGGCAGATAAGCGGTGGTGGTTGCTACCTCTTGAGCATGTGTTGGTTTTCCCTTGAAGAGGAAAGGGTGATGGAGCAAAGTAGTGTAAGTATTTCCCTCAATTTTTGAGAACCAAGGTATCAATCCAGTAGGAGACTACACGCAAGTCGCCTAGTACCTGCACAAACAATCAAGAACCTTGCAACCAACGCGATAAAGGGGTTGTCAGTCCCTTCACGACCACTTGCAAAAGTGAGATCTAATAAAGATGACAAGATAAATATTTTTGGTATTTTTGTTGTATAGATTGAAAACTAAAGATTGCAAAATAAATAGTAAACTAGAATTATAGATCGGAAACTTACATGATGTAAAGTAGACCCGGGGGCCATAGGTTTCACTAGTGGCTTCTCTCAAGATAGCATGTATTACGGTGGGTGAACAAATTACTGCCGAGCAATTGATAGAAAAGCGCATAGTTATGAGAATATCTTGGCATGATCATGACCATAGGTATCACGTCCGTGTCAAGTAGACCTAAACGATTCTGCATCTACTACTATTACTCGACACAACGAACGCTATCCAGCATGCACCTGGAGTATTAAGTTCATAAGAACATAGTAACGCATTACGCAAGATGGCATGATGTAGAGGGATAAACTCAAGCAATATGATATAAACCCCATCTTTTTATCCTCGATGGCAACAATTCAATACGTGTCGGTTCCCTTTCTGTCACTGGGATCGAGCATCGCAAGATTGAACCCAAAGCTGAGCACTTCTCCCATTGCAAGAAAGATCAATCTATTAGGCCAATCCAAACTGATAATTCGAAGAGACTTGCAAAGATATCAAATCATGCATATAAGAATTCAGAGAAGAATCAAATATTGTTCATAGATAATCTTGATCATAAACCCACAATTTATCGGATGTCGACAAACACACCGCAAAAAGTATTACATCGAATAGATCCCCAAGAACATCGAGGAGAACTTTTTATTCAGAACCAAAGAGAGAGAAGAAGCCATCTAGCTAATAACTATGGACCCAAAGGTCTGTGGTAAACTACTCACACATCATCGGAGAGGCTATGGGGTTGATGTAGAAGCCCTCCGTGGACGCGCCTCCCTACCACGTGGCCACCTCGTTGCTTCCTTGACCTCAACTCCAAGTCTCCTGGATTGCGTTTGTTCCAAAAAAGATCCTCGCGAAGGTTTCGTTTCGTTTGGATTCCATTTGATATTCCTTTTCTGCGAAACACTGAAATAGACCAAAAATAGCAACTGGCACTGGGCCTCCAGTTAATAGGTTAGTCCCAAAAATAATATAAAAGTGCATATTAAAGCCCATTAAACATTCAAAACAGCTAATATAATAGCATGGAACAATAAAAAATTATAGATACGTTGGAGACGTATCAGTGGTAGATGGCAGGGGCGATGATGATGGTGTGGCGGCGGCGTGACAACTTATGACCAGAACTCGTCTCTATAAAAGACTAAACGCCAAGACCAGCAACTAGACACGACGGTACAACCGCAAATTCAACAAAGCAAAAACCTAAAAAGATTATGCAAAGGCTCAGATTGGTTCGGATATGATGAAGTAACCCTAATTTTTTTTGTGTGGCTTTTTCGTGGACTGTAGGTATCAAGAACAGACTCGATATAAACTACGAAAAACTTTAAAATCTCACCGAGCAACCTGGAAATCAGATACCAATTAATAGAGGCAAAGGTGTCCCATCTTTCGATGAGATGGTGATTATCATTTTGGAGGAGTAGACTTTCACGATTCGACTATAAACGTGCGAGGACATCGCACCTTAGCAATCGCTAAACCAACTCTGAGAGGTTATTGACCACGCCGGAGCATGATCAACCTGACCACGAAGGTCTACTTACTGCAAGCAAATGAAGAACAAGCAAGAAACTAAGATTGCAATCAGGATATTGCGAATATAAGATGAATGCTTTATTGATCAAGGTGGGGTTCTGTGACACCTTGGTCTGGTCATTGAACACAAACGAAGTGCGCGAAGTTGCAGCTATGGAGAACTTTTAATCTAAACAAAACCCAAAGTCTAAATGATGCCCTAAGGGTCGTATATATGGAGGAAGAGGGGGGAATTTCATGGCCCTTGAAGGAGGGGTCCGAAACCAACACTATCTCTTGTTTCCCCACACATACAGACTCAAAAACAGCCTATACTTATGTATTTCGAAATTACATGGTCCTAGCACAATAATAAGGTGACACATCACCTATAATAGCTTGTGGACGAAATTTGTGAAGTGGCATCTTGTATATTTTGTCCAAGACTTAATGCACTCATTACGGTGGCTTCAAAGTCCTAAAATCATCACTTGAAACTCCATTCTTGTTTCCCTTGCGCATGCCATCATCTCCATGCTTGTTGTTGCTCCAATGTTAATCCTTCTCCAAGCTAGGCCCTTCATTTGTAAGCAAAACAAATGTATCCAATTTAGGCAGCATCATATTCTCATGAACATTAGAATCATTACCAAGAAACAAAAGTACCTGCTAAATTAATTGGCATGCATGAGCTCTAGTAATTGTTGCAGTATGTATAGTAGCAGGGGCTGCGGGTGTAGCAATGGTATTGATGCCCTCATTAGTTGGATCCAAAATGATCCATTTTATCTAGGTTAGCTCCAAACTGACTTATTTTACCTATATTAGCTCGAAAATGATCCATTTTACTTAAGTTAGCTCCAAAATGATCCATTCTACCTAAGTTAGTTCCAAAATGATCCATTTTAGCTAGCTTAGCTCGTAAATGATCCATTTTACTTAGGTTACCTCATAAAAATCATTTTTACATAGGTTATCTCCAAAATGACCCATTTCAGCTAATTTAGCTCCAAAATGATCCATTTTGCCTAAGTTAGCTTGTCATTTTTACCTAAGTTTGCTCATAAATGTCATATGCTTCTTCTTCTACATTTTCTTCTTCTTCTTCTTCTAAGATTTTTGTTTCCCATTTTGCAGATTTCATTAACTTCACGGAAACTATGCATTGATGGAAGGCTTATTTTACCTTTCTATTTTCATTTTCGAACAATGTGGAACTTGTAATATGTATATGTGGAATGAACTATGTATGTTGAATTTGCTATGTATTTGGATATGTCATATGTATGTGTAAGTTGCTATCTATGTGTTTGGTGTGAAATAATATGTTTGATATGAAATATCATATATTTGCTGTGAAAATGGTTGGATATAAGAAAAACAGAACAAAAAGAGGCAATGCAGCCTCTTTGCCATCTGCCATCGACGGCAAAGGGGCCTTTGCCATCTGCCACAGATGGCAAAGAGGCCACGTGGTAGCAACTAGTGCAATCTGGGAGCCATACCATTTGGTTACTTTGCCGTCTATGGCAGACGGCAAAGGCCGTGGGAGTTTGCTGTCCGCTGGCAGACGACAAATGCTCTGGAGGACATGACGCGTGGCTGATGTCAGATAGCAGACGGCAAAGTGGAGGGCATATTTTGTTGGAAATATGCCCTAGAGGCAATAATAAAAGTATTATTATATTTCATTGTTCATGATAATTGTCTTTTATTCATGCTATAACTGTATTATCCGGAAATCGTAATACACGTGTGAATACTTAGACCACACTATGTCCCTGGTAAGCCTCTAGTTGACCAGCTCGTTGTGATCAACAGATAGTCATGGTTTCCTGACTATGGACATAGGATGTTGTTGATAACGGGATCACATCATTAGGAGAATGATGTGATGGACAAGACCCAATCATAAGCATAGCATAAAAGATCGTGTAGTTCGTTTTGCTAGAGCTTTGCAAGTGTCAAGTATCTCTTCCTTCGACCATGAGATCGTGTAACTCCCGGATACCGTAAGAGTGCCTTGGGTGTATCAAACGTCACAACGTAACTGGGTGACTATAAAGGTACATTACAGGTATCTCCGAAAGTAGCTGTTGGGTTGACACGGATCGAGACTGGGATTTGTCACTCCGTATGACGGAGAGGTATCTCTCGGCCCACTCGGTAATGCATCATCATATTGAGCTCAATGTGACCAAGGTGTTGGACACGGGATCATGCATTACGGTACGAGTAAAGTGACTTGCCGGTAACGAGACTGAACAAGGTATTGGGATACCGATGATCGAGTCTCGGGCAAGTAACGTACCGATTGACAAAGGGAATTGCATACAGGGTTTGATCGAATCCTCGACATAGTGGTTCATCCGATGACAACATCGAGGAGCATGTGGGAGCCATCATGGGTATCCAGATCCCGCTGATGGTTATTGACTGAGAGAGTCTCGGTCATGTCTGCATGTCTCCCGAACCCGTAGGGTCTACACACTTAAGGTTCAGTTACGCTAGGGTTATAGGGATATGTATATGCAGTAACCCGAATGTTGTTCGGAGTCCCGTATGAGATCCCGGACGTCACGAGGAGTTCCGGAATGGTCCGGAGGTAAAGATTTATATATGGGAAGTCCTGTTTCGGGCATCGGGACAAGTTTCGGGGTTATCGGTATTGTACCGGGACCACCGGAAGGGTCCCGGGGGTCCACCGGGTGGGTCCACCTGTCCCGGGGGGCCACATGGGCTGTG
>NC_041384.1:266454470-266473977 GCF_002162155.2 Triticum dicoccoides
ATGGAAAAGACCATTCCTGAAGTGTTCTCGATGCTGAAGTCAGCAGAGGCTGAAATCAAGAAAGAACATCAAGTGTTGATGGTCAATAAGACCACTAAGTTCAAGAAGGGCAAGGGTAAGAAGAACTTCAAGAAGGACGGCAAAGATGTTGCCGCGCCTGGTAAGCCAGTTACCGGGAAGAAGTCAAAGAATGGACCCAAGCCTGAGACTGAGTGCTTTTATTGCAAGGGGAAGGGTCACTGGAAGCGGAACTGCCCCAAATACTTAGCGGATAAGAAGGCCGGCAACACCAAAGGTATATTTGATATACATGTGATTGATGTGTACCTTACCAGTAATCGTAGTAACTCCTGGGTATTTGATACCGGTGCCGTTGCTCATATTTGTAACTCACAGCAGGAGCTGCGGAATAGACGGAGACTGGCAAAGGACGAGGTGACGATGCGCGTCGGGAATGGTTCCAGAGTCGATGTGATCGCCGTCGGCACGCTGCCTCTACATTTACTTACGGGATTAGTTTTGAACCTTAATAATTGTTATTTAGTGCCAAGTTTGAGCATGAACATTGTATCAGGATCTCGTTTAATAAGAGATGGCTACTCATTTAAGTCTGAGAATAATGGTTGTTCGATTTATATGAGAGATATGTTTTATGGTCATGCTCCGATGGTCAATGGTTTATTCTTAATGAATCTCGAGCGTAATATTACACATGTTCATAGTGTAGATGCCAAAAGATTTAAAGTTGATAACGATAGTCCCACATACTTGTGGCACTGCCGCCTTGGTCACATTGGTGTCAAGCGCATGAAGAAGCTCCATGCCGATGGACTTTTAGAGTCTCTTGATTATGAATCGTTTGACACGTGCGAACCATGCCTCTTGGGCAAAATGACCAAGACTCCGTTCTCCGGAACAATGGAGCGAGCTACCAACTTGTTGGAAATCATACATACCGATGTGTGCGGTCCAATGAGCGTTGAGGCTCGCGGAGGATATCGTTATGTTCTCACTCTCACAGATGACTTGAGTAGATATGGGTATGTCTACTTAATGAAACACAAGTCTGAGACCTTTGAAAAGTTCAAGGAATTTCAGAATGAGGTGGAGAATCAAGGTGACCGAAAGATAAAATTCTTACGATCAGATCGTGGAGGAGAATACTTAAGTCACGAATTTGGTACACACTTAAAGAAATGTGGAATCGTTTCACAGCTCACGCCGCCTGGAACACCTCAGCGAAACGGTGTGTCCGAACGTCGTAATCGCACTCTATTGGATATGGTGCGGTCTATGATGTCTCTTACCGATTTACCGCTATCATTTTGGGGATACGCTCTAGAGACAGCTACATTCACTTTAAATAGGGCACCGTCTAAATCCGTTGAGACGACACCGTATGAATTATGGTTTGGAAAGAAACCTAAGCTGTCGTTTCTAAAAGTTTGGGGATGCGAAGCTTATGTCAAGAAACTTCAACCTGAAAAGCTCGAACCCAAGTCGGAAAAATGCGTATTCATAGGATACCCTAAGGAAACTATAGGGTATACCTTCTACTTAAGATCCGAAGGCAAGATCTTTGTTGCCAAGAACGGATGCTTTCTGGAAAAAGAGTTTCTCTCAAAAGAAGTAAGTGGGAGGAAAGTAGAACTCGATGAAGTACTACCTCTTGAGCGGGATAGTGACGCAGCACAGGAAACCGTTCCTGTGATGCCCACACCAACTGAAGAGGAAAACCATGATAATGATCAAAGTACTTCGGATCAAGTTACTGCTGAACTTCGTAGGTCCACAAGGACACGTTCCGCACCAGAGTGGTACGGCAACCCTGTCCTGGAAATCATGTTGTTAGACAACAATGAACCTTCGAACTATGAAGAAGCAATGGCGGGCCCGGATTCCAACAAATGGCTTGAAGCCATGAAATCTGAGATAGAATCCATGTATGAAAACAAAGTATGGACTTTGACAGACTTGCCCGATGATCGGCGAGCGATAGAAAACAAATGGATCTTTAAGAAGAAGACGGACGCGGATGGTAATGTTACCATCTATAAAGCTCGACTTGTCGCGAAGGGTTATCGACAGGTTCAAGGGATTGACTACGACGAGACATTCTCTCCCGTAGCGAAGCTAAAGTCCGTCCGAATCATGTTAGCAATTGCCGCATACTATGATTATGAGATATGGCAGATGGACGTCAAAACAGCATTCCTTAACGGGCATCTTAAGGAAGAACTGTATATGATGCAGCCGGAAGGTTTTGTCGATCCTCGGAACGCTAACAAAGTATGCAAGCTCCAGCGATCCATTTATGGACTGGTGCAAGCATCTCGGAGTTGGAACATTCGCTTTGATGAGATGATCAAAGCGTTTGGGTTTATGCAGACTTATGGAGAAGCCTGCGTTTACAAGAAAGTGAGTGGGAGCTCTGTAGCATTTCTCATATTATATGTAGATGACATACTCCCGATGGGAAATAATATATAATTTCTGGACAGCATTAAGGCCTACTTGAATAAGTGTTTTTCAATGAAGGACCTTGGAGAAGCTGCTTATATATTAGGCATCAAGATCTATAGAGATAGATCGAGACGCCTCATAGGTCTTTCACAAAGCACATACCTTGATAAGATTTTGAAGAGATTCAGAATGGATCAGTCCAAGAAGGGGTTCTTGCCTATGTTACAAGGTATGAGACTGAGCTCAGCTCAGTCACCGACCACGGCAAAAGATAAAGAAGAGATGAGTGTCATCCCCTATGCTTCAGCCATAGGATCTATTATGTATGCCATGCTGTGTACCAGACCCGATGTAAACCTTGCCGTAAGTTTGGTAGCAAGATACCAAAGTAATCCCGGCAAGGAACACTGGACAGCGGTCAAGAATATCCTGAAGTACCTGAAAAGAACAAAGGACATGTTTCTCGTTTATGGAGGAGACGAAGAGCTCGTCGTAAAGGGTTACGTCGACGCTAGCTTCGACTCAGATCTGGATGACTCTAAGTCACAAACCGGATACGTGTATATGTTGAATGGTGGAGCAGTAAGCTGGTGCAGCTGCAAGCAGAGCGTCGTGGCGGGATCTACGTGTGAAGCGGAGTACATGGCAGCCTCGGAGGCAGCACATGAAGCGATTTGGGTGAAGGAGTTCATCACCGACCTAGGAGTCATACCCAATGCGTCGGGGCCGATCAAACTCTTCTGTGACAACACTGGAGCTATTGCCCTCGCAAAGGAGCCCAGGTTTCACAAGAAGACCAGGCACATCAAGCGTCGTTTCAACTCCATCCGTGAAAATGTACAAGATGGAGACATAGAGATTTGCAAGGTATACACGGATCTGAATGTCGCAGATCCGCTGACTAAACCTCTCTCGCGTGCAAAACATGATCAACACCAGAACTCTATGGGTGTTCGATTCATCACAATGTAACTAGATTGGTGACTCTAGTGCAAGTGGGAGACTGTTGGAAATATGCCCTAGAGGCAATAATAAAAGTATTATTATATTTCATTGTTCATGATAATTGTGTTTTATTCATGCTATAACTGTATTATCCGGAAATCGTAATACACGTGTGAATACTTAGACCACACTATGTCCCTGGTAAGCCTCTAGTTGACCAGCTCGTTGTGATCAACAGATAGTCATGGTTTCCTGACTATGGACATAGGATGTCGTTGATAACGGGATCACATCATTAGGAGAATGATGTGATGGACAAGACCCAATCATAAGCATAGCATAAAAGATCGTGTAGTTCGTTTTGCTAGAGCTTTGCAAGTGTCAAGTATCTCTTCCTTCGACCATGAGATCGTGTAACTCCCGGATACCGTAAGAGTGCCTTGGGTGTATCAAACGTCACAACGTAACTGGGTGACTATAAAGGTACATTACAGGTATCTCCGAAAGTAGCTGTTGGGTTGACACGGATCGAGACTGGGATTTGTCACTCCGTATGACGGAGAGGTATCTCTGGGCCCACTCGGTAATGCATCATCATATTGAGCTCAATGTGACCAAGGTGTTGGACACGGGATCATGCATTACGGTACGAGTAAAGTGACTTGCCGGTAACGAGACTGAACAAGGTATTGGGATACCGACGATCGAGTCTCGGGCAAGTAACATACCGATTGACAAAGGGAATTGCATACAGGGTTTGATCGAATCCTCGACATAGTGGTTCATCCGATGACAACATCGAGGAGCATGTGGGAGCCATCATGGGTATCCAGATCCCGCTGATGGTTATTGACTGAGAGAGTCTCGGTCATGTCTGCATGTCTCCCGAACCCGTAGGGTCTACACACTTAAGGTTCAGTTACGCTAGGGTTATAGGGATATGTATATGCAGTAACCCAAATGTTGTTCGGAGTCCCGGATGAGATCCCGGACGTCACGAGGAGTTCCGGAATGGTCCGGAGGTAAAGATTTATATATGGGAAGTCCTGTTTCGGGCATCGGGACAAGTTTCGGGGTTATCGGTATTGTACCGGGACCACCGGAAGGGTCCCGGGGGTCCACCGGGTGGGTCCACCTGTCCCGGGGGGCCACATGGGCTGTGGGGGGTGCGCCTTGGCCTAATGGGCCAAGGGCACCAGCCCCACATAGGCCCATGCGCCTAGGGTTTAAGGGGGCAAGAGTCCTAGGAGGGTAAGGCACCTCCTAGGTGCCTTGGGGGGAGGGAAAACCCCCCTTGGCCGCCGCACCCCCTAGGAGATTGGATCTCCTAGGGCCGGCCACCCCCCCCTTGGCACCCCTATATATAGTGGGGGAGAGGAGGGACTTCATACCTGAACGCCCTGGCCTTTGGTTGCCTCCTTCTCCCTCCCCAACACCTCCTCCACCTCCATAGTGCTTAGCGAAGCTCTGCCGGAGTACTGCAGCTCCATCAACACCACGCCGTCGTGCTGCTGCTGGTTCCATCTCCCTCAACCTCTCCTCCCTTCCTTGCTGGATCAAGAAGGAGGAGACATGGCTGTTCCGTACGTGTGTTGAACGCGGAGGTGCCGTCCGTTCGGCGCTGGTCATCGGCGATTTGGATCACGTCGAGTACGACTACATCATCACCTTGCAAGCTTCCGCACGCGATCTACAAGTGGTATGTAGATGCAAACTCTCTCCCTAGACTCGTTGCTTAGATGAACTCATAGATGGATCTTGGTGAAACCGTAGGAAAAATTTTAATTTTCTGCAACGTTCCCCAACATATTTCTCGTCCGCTGGTAGACGGAAAAGCCTCTCGTTAGCCACCTAATGTGGCTAATGCCTGTTATTAGCCGTCCAACTTCTTTGTCGTCTGCCATCAACGGCAAAGGTTCTTTGCTGTCCGCTTTGAGGAAGCAAACGACAAAGAAAGTATTTACCGTAGCTTTCTTTGCCGGGCACCTTTGCCGGATCGTCAAAGTGCATGTTTGTAGTCGGATCGTCAAAGTCGTCTCCAGCAAATCGATAGTTATCATCTCATCGAAAGATCGAGACCCTCGCCTCTATCAAGTGGTATCAGATTTTCAGGTTGCTTGGTGAGATTTTATAGTTTTTGTAGTTTAGATCGAGTCTGTTCTTCATACCTACAGTACATGAAAAAGCCACAAAAAATTAGGGTTAGTTCATCATATTCGAACCAATCTGAGCCTCTGCATAATCTTTTTAGGGTTTTCACTTTGTTGAATTTGCGGTTGCATCGTCGTGTCTAGTTGCTAGTCTTGGTGTCTAGTCTTTTAGAGTTTCGAGTTCTGGTCATAAGTTGTCACGCCACTACCGCAGCATCGTCATCGCCCCTGCCATCTACCACCACCGCTTATCCGCCACCGCTCTGAATCTGTATCCATATACCACCACCAATTCGTATCCTTATACCACCACCGATTCGTATCCATATACCACAACCGCTACCACCACCGCTGCCATATCCTTCCACCATATATCCACCACCAATCTGAGTTCCTTTCATATTAGGTTTGTTTTCGAGGTCCATCTAATTTCCGATTCGTGTTTCCTTGCCTGAATAGGTTTCGGAAAAAAAAGTCTGGAGACCCTCGGGCAGTTTTTAGGCCAAAACTTCGATGACCGAAAATATTTTTCCCTATCCTATTTTTAGGCTTTTCTGAGTCTTTTTAGCCATGTGCCACCATAGTGATTTTTTGTCGCACTTTTTCGTCGTCGCTGCCCTGATTTCCAAAAAAATAGTCACAAAAATTTCGTGCCCATCCTGTCAGTTTGACATAGGAAGAGTTTTGAGACATTTGCCATTATAGTGATTTTTCCCGAAAAAAAGAGGAGCGCAAAAAAAAGGAGCGCAAAAAAATAAGAGCGCCCAAAAAACAGAGCGAAAAAAAATTCTAGAGTGTGCTTTTCCCTTGTTTACGTGTCGCGCCGTGATTTTGTTCTTGTTCTAGGCTCGTGTCTCTAGTACAGTCTAGCCTAGGACCAGCACAGTACCATCATTGAGCGTTTATTCAACTTTGCATCTCTGAATTGATTATTGTTGACCATTTTTGCTACCATATTATAAGCCTTCCTAGCTCTACATAAATCTACGTCGTTTGTTTGACTCTCCCTAGTAATGGCTCTATCCAAGCTTTGAGAGTTTTGACTACAACGGTTGCCGATCACCGCCTGCCGCTGGGTAAGAACTGGTAGGAATTTGAGATTTGCTTGACGGATTTGTGACACCCACCACCACCTCTTGTTCGTAGTCTATAGGATCATATTCTTGTGTGTTTCTATTGCTGCTAACCATGGCAGGATCACAAGCCAACGAGATTGACTGGGAGAACTTGACGAACAAGGAGCTTCATGATAAGGTTCAGCAAATGATGAGTGGACAGGTGCAAGATGTGCTAAACAGAGTTGAAGAGGCCATTTAAAAGATAGATGGAATGGAGAAGATGTTCGAAACAAATCTCAATAACAAGTTTAATAAATTGCTCACGCGTCTTCCACCACCACCTGCTGCACCTAACGCACCTCTACAACAACAACAACATCGCCTTCCAAATCAAGTGGGACGGGCACTATGCATTCCCCTTGAGCCTGGTCAAAATTCTGGTGCCGCCGTTGATGCTTCTATAGCTCCTGCTGCTCATGCAGAGGTGGAGGACCATTACGAGGATGATGTTGGTCAAAATCAGAACTATGTGCAACCACCAGCACCACTGCCACCAGGTCGTCCTCATGCATATCATCGCAATGGTAGGCTTGCACAACCACCTATGGTAAGAGATCATGACCATCTTCCAAAACTAAAATTGAATATTCCACCATTTGAGGGTAGATATGTTCCTAATATATATCTCACTTGGGAGTTAGAAACTGAACAACATTTTACATGTTGACAATATCTTGAGGAGAGATGTGTTCCTGCTGTTGTTTGTGCTTTCACTAGTTTTGCATGTGTTTGGTGGTCCGAACATTGTAGATTATATCCAATTCTACTTGGGCTGCTTTTGAAAACTGTTATGCGTACTCGTTGGGTTCCACCATATTATCAACGTGAATTACTTCAAAAATTGCAACTCTTAAGACAAGGAAAAAATTCAATAGAAGAATATTATCAGGAATTACAAACCGGCATGATTCGATGTGGTATTGTTGAGGAGAATGAAGCTATGCTTGCATGTTTTATGGGTGGATTAAATAGAGAGATTCAGACCATTCTAGAGTATAAGGAATATAATAATATCACTCGTTTATTCCATCTTGCTTGCAAAGCTGAACGTGAAGTGCAGGATCGACAGGCATTGACGCGAACTAACTTTTCTCCAGGTCAACCTTCATCATGGACACCGCGTGCATCCTCCACTTCCACGCGTTCTGCTGCACCGGTGCCTCCGTCAGCTGCCACCACCAACCATGATATGAGAAAGCAGGCACAACCACTACTATCTGCCAAGAGCACACCATCTGGGCCTGCATAGAGTTCTTCTTCATCCATGGCATCAACAGAGCAAACACATGATATTATTTGTCGTCGTTGCAAGGGTGGAGGTCATTATGCGAGACAATGCCCATCTAAGCATGTGATGATTGTTACGGAGGATGGTGGGTATGAGTCCGCTAGTGAATATGATGAGGAGACTTTGGCTCTTATTACAAGTGAAGAACTAGGTGGAGATGATTCTGATCATGAGACGTGATACATGGCTACTGAAGATGCAGACAGGTAGGAATGTTTAGTTGCTCAACGTGCTTTGAGTGTGCAGGTTACACAAGCTGAGCGAAATCAGAGGCATAATTTGTTCCATACAAAGGGAGTTGTGAAGGAACGTTCTATTCGCGTCATCATAGATGGAGGGAGCTGCAACAAATTGGCTAGCATGGAGATGGTGGAGAAGCTATCTCTCACCACAAGACCACATCCACATCCTTACTACATCCAATGGTTCAACAACAGCGGCAAGGTCAAGGTAACACGTACTGTTCGTGTGCATTTTAGTATCTCTACATATGTTGATTATGTTGATTGTGATGTGGTACCTATGCAAGCATGTTCCTTATTACTTGGTAGACCATAGCAATTTGGTAAAAATTATGTACACCATGGTAGAAATAATCAGTATACTCTTGGCCATAAGGACAAAAATATTACTTTGCTTCCTATGACTCCTGATTCCATTTTGAAAGATGATATTAATAGAGCTAATAAAGCAAAATAGGAGAAACATAAGATTGAAAATCAGATTGTGGCAAAAGAATTTGAGCAACAAATGAAGCCTAATAATAAACCATCTAGTGTTGCTTCTAAAATTAAATTGAAAAGTGCATGTTTATTTGCCCCCAAATCTGATATTGATGATTTAGATTTCAGCAAATCTGTTTGCTATGCTTTTCTATGCAAAGAGGGGTTATTTTCTTTTAAGGATGTACCTTCCACTTTGCCTCCTGCTGTCACTAACATTTTACAGGAGTTCGCTGACGTGTTTCCACAAGACATGCCACCGGAATTACCACCTATTTGAGGGATTGAGCATCAGATTGACTTAATTCCCGGTGCTTCGCTGCCTAACCGTTCACCATACCGTACCAATCCAGAGGAGACGAAGGAGATTATGCGTCAAGTACAGGAGCTTCTCGACAGAGGTTATATACGCGAATCTCTTAGTCCTTGTGCTATTCCTATTATACTAGTGCCAAAAAAGGATGGTACATCGCGTATGTGTGTTGATTGTAGAGGCATTAATAATATTACTATTCATTATCGTCATCCTATTCCTAGGCTAGATGACATGCTTGATGAATTGAGTGGCTCTACAATATTCTCCAAAGTTGATTTGCGTAGTGGATACCATCAAATTCGTATGAAATTGGGAGATGAATGGAAAACAACATTTAAAACTAAGTTTGGATTATATGAGTGGTTAGTCATGCCTTTTGGGCTAACTAATGCACCTAGTACTTTCATGAGATTAATGAACGAACTTCTATGTGCTTTCATTGGACAATTTGTGGTAGTCTATTTTGATGATATACTGATTTATAGCAGATCTTTGGAGGATCATTTGGAACATTTACGTGTTGTTTTTATTGCTCTACGTGATGCACGTTTGTTTGGTAACCTGGGGAAGTGCACCTTCTGCACCGACCGAGTATATTTTCTTGTCTATGTTCTTACTCCACAGGGAATTGAAGTTGATAAAGCCAAGATTGAAGCTATTGAGAGTTGGCCGCAGCCCAAAATGATCACACAAGTGAGGAGTTTCCTTGGCCTCGCTAGTTTCTATAGGCATTTTGTGAGACATTTTAGCACCATTCCTGCACCTCTCAACGAGCTTACAAAGAAGGATGTGACTTTTGTTTGGGGTACCGCACATGAAGAAGCCTTCACGGTATTGAAGGATAAGTTGACACATTCTCGTTTACTCCAACTTCCTGATTTTAATAAGACTTTTGAGCTTGAATGTGATGCTAGTGGAATTGGATTACGAGGTGTGTTATTACAAGATGGCAAACCTGTTGCATACTTTTGTGAAAAATTGAGTGGGCCTAGTCTGAACTACTCTACTTATGATACAGAATTATATGCTCTTGTTCGGACCTTAGAAACATGACAACATTATTTATGGCCCAAGGAATTTGTTATACATTCTGATCATGAATCTTTGAAACACATTAAAAGTCAAGCAAAACTGAACCATAGACATGCTAAATGGGTTGAATTCATTGAGACTTTCCCTTATGTCATTAAACACAAGAAGGGTAAAGAAAATGTTATTGCTGATGCATTGTCTTGTCGTTATACTATGCTTTCACAACTCGACTTTCAAATATTTGGTTTGGAGACCATCAAAGATCAATATGTGCATGATGCTGAATTTAAAGATGTATTGCAGAATTGTAAGGAAGGGAGAACTTGGAACAAGTTCATTGTTAATGATGGATTTGTGTTTCGTGCTGACAAGATATGCATTCCAGCTAGCTCCGTTCGTCTTTAGTTATTGTAGGAGGCGCATGGAGGAGGATTAATGGGACACTTTGGCATGAAGAATATGGAGGATATACTTGCTACACATTTCTTTTGGCCAAAGATGAGACGGGATGTTGAGCATTTTGTTGCTCGCTGCACTTCATGTCAAAAAGCTAAGTCATGACTCAATCCTCATGGTTTATAGATGTCTTTGCCTGTACCTAGTGTTCCTTGGGAGGATATATCTATGGACTTTGTTTTAGGTTTACCTCGAATAAAGAAGGGGAGGGATAGAATATTTGTTGTCGTGGATAGATTCTCGAAAATGGCACACTTTATACCATGTCATAACAGCGATGATGTTGTTAATGTTGTTGATTTGTTCTTTCATGAAATTATTCACTTGCTTGGTGTGTCAAATACTATTTGTTTCAGATAGTGATACAAAATTTCTTAGCCACTTTTGGAGATGTTTATGGGCTAATTTGGGGACTAAACTGCTTTTTAGTACTACTTGTCACCCGCAAATCGATGGACAAACTGAAGTTGTCACACTATGCTTAGGGTTGTTTTGAAGAATAATAAGAAAATGTGGGAAGAATGCTTGCCTAATATTGAATTTGCTTATAATCGTTCATCGTATTCTACTACTAAGATGTGCCCTTTTGAAATTGTGTATGGTTTCCTACCTTGTGCACCTATTGATTTGTTCCCTCTTCCATCTTCGAAGAAGGTTAATTTTGATGCTAAACAATGTGCTGAATTGATTTAAAAAATGCATGAGTTAACTAAGGAAAACATTGAGCGTATGAATGCTAAATATAAACTTGCTGGAGATAAGGGTAGAAAACATGTTGTGTTTGCACTTGGAGATCTTGTTTGGTTACATTTAGGTAAGGATAGATTTCCTAATTTGCACAAATCAAAACTAATGGCACGTGTTGATGGTCCTTTTAAGGTGTTAGAGAAAAATAAAATAATAATGCATATAAACTTGAGCTGCCTGTAGATTTTGGGGTTAGTCCCACTTTTAACATTGTAGATTTGAAGCCTTATTTCGGTGAGGAAGGTGATCTTCCGTCGAGGTCGACTTCATTTCAAGAAGGGGAGGATGATGAGGACATCAATACCATTGTTACACCCACAGCCCCTGCTGCTATACATACTGGACCAATTACTAGAGCTCGCGCACGCCAATTGAATTACCGGGTACTTTCATTTCTTAGTAACGATTCTAATGTTCATGAGAATATGATGCTGCCTAAATTCGATACATTTGTTTTGCTTACAAATGAAGGGCCTAGCTTGGACAAGAAATATGAACCTTGGAGAAACTTCAAGCATGCGCAAGGGGAACAAGAACGGAGTTACAAGTCATGATTCCAGGACTTTCATGCCACCATAATGAGTGCATGAAGCCTTGGACGAAATATACAAGGTGCCAATTCATAAATTTTGTCCAGAGGCTATTCTAGGTGCTGCGTGACCTTATGTAATTTCGAAATACTTGATTGTAGACTGTTTTTAGAGTCCGTATGTGTGGGGAAACAAGAGTTGGGGTTGGTTTCGGACCCCTCCTCCAAGGGCCACGAAATTTCCCCCTCTCTCCTCCATATATACAGCCCTTAGGGCATCGTCTAGACTTCGGGTTTTGTTTAGATTAAAAGTTCGCCCTATCTGCAACTTCGCGTACTTCGTTTGTGTTCAACGACCAGACAAAGGCATCACAGAACACCACCTTCATTAATAAAGCTTTCCTCTTATTTTCGCAATATCCAAATTGCAATCTCAATTTATTGCTTGTTCTTCGTTTGCTCGCAGGAAACAGACCCTCGTGGTCGGGTTGATCGTGCTCTGGCATGGTCAATAACCCTCGGAAGTTGGTTTAGCGATATTTAAGGCGCGACGTCTCGCACGTTCGTAGTCAGATCATCAAGGTCGACTCCCACGGAAAACGATAGCCACCATCTCATCGAAACATCGGGACACCTTTGCCTCTATAAAGAAGTGTCACGCAAGCAGGCGAGAATGTGGCCAAATGGCCCAGCAAGGCTTGCCAAGCTGCACTACGATGTGACACTAAGCGTTAATGTGCCTTGACCTGCCTGCAAAGTTTGGTATGATAACACTATTTGCTATCTAATCAGTGTACAATGACTGATTTGCCACTGTGGTGACCCGTTGATCTATGAAAGGAGGGCCAGGGCAACCATAGAAAGGATTCGGACCCTCGTACACTCATATGTGCGTAGCTGCTCTCGCCCCGAGGCAACCTTGACGGGCTAGAGCATTGTGTCTGCACCACAATCCCACATCAATCCACCAAAGTAGGAGTAGGGTTTTACGCCTCGCGGCGGCCCGAACCTAGGTAAAATCGCCCGTGTGATCTCCATTATGCTGCGCTACGCCCTCCGGTCTTTGTGCAATGTGCTCATCCCCTGCCGAACCACAAGGGGTTGATGGCCCCATAGGTGGCCATGTTTTCCCATGATAAGGCGGCACAGCTGGCGTTGGTTTGGGCTGCTGGAGCAAGAAGACCAAAGGTTGAAGAAACACGACGGCCATTGGATGGACATCATACGGTCTGTAACATCCCAAAATTCTAAATTTTGGAATGTTATATTAAATAAATAGTTTTGATTGTTTGTTTGATTGTTGTGTGAATGGTTGGGTGAAATTGAGTGCAATTTGAAACTTTTTGAAAGTTGAATGAGAGCGAATAAAAGGACTTTCCCAAAAGTGTTTCCATCTGAAATGATTTGAAACCTCATTTGAAAGTAATGCAAACTTCATGCCAATCAAGGACTTTCAAGAGAGGAGATGAAATGACTTTTTCAAAGTTTAAATCAAAGAGAGTGGGGAGTTAAACCACTTTTGAAATTCCATTTGGAATCCCTCCCATTTGAATAGTTTCAAATTCCTCTGACCCATTGCAAAATAAAGAGAGGAGTAATATGACACTCCAAACCAGGGGCAAATTTAAAATATATTTGAATGAGGGAAAATAGAAAAGATTTGGAAGTGGTTTGAATTTCAATTTCAAAAAACCCATTTAGGAGTTATTTGACTTTTAATCAAATTATTTTTCTCCCAAAATTAAATAAATGGAAATAAGGGTAAAATGATTCCCTTCAATGGAAAATTAGGAGAAAATAATTTTGAAGTCATTTTGGTATTTAAAAAATGATTTTTGTTGGGTTTTAATGCAACAATACCACTATTTTCTTTATTTGAATTTTTGTATATTTTATTTGCCTCCGAAAATGTGTTCATGTTTTAGTAATTATCTTTCTGAAACTTTTGATATACTATATGACTATATAGTATTTCGATTTACTTTGTTTGTTTTATTTTCCTTCTAATTGTTAAAAAAAGGAAATGGCTGAAGCCGAGCGCTTGCCGCCGGCCCAGCACACCGAAATGGCCCAGGGCCTCTCCCCCCCTCCTCCGAAAACCCTTCGCCCCGGCTGCCCGACCCGCTCTCCCCCTCCCGCGGTCGCTGACACCGGACCCCACCACCATCTTCCTCCTTCGCACGCAACAGCTGCAGCAGGATCACGCCGCCGCCGCCGTATCCTAGAGATCGCGGGATCCTCTCCCCGATTTGCCCCTTCTCCCAAGTTGGCCTCCCCTCTATAAATACCCGCTCTCATCTCCGTTCCACCCCTAAAGACGCCCCGAACCTCTATCCCTCGCCGCCTATTGCTCGTCGGAGCTCCGCCTCCGCCACCGCGCCATTGTCATCGTAGCCACTCCCTCCGTCGTCCTCGAGCCCCACCACCTCCACCAATCGCCTCGACCCCATCCACCGCACCTCCCCGAGGACTCGCCCGAGCTCCTACGCCCTTGGAACGCCACCTCCGCCAACCACCCGAACGCCACCACCGCCTCGAGCTCACCGCCGACCGTCTCCGACCACCTCCACCGACGCCACGACCACCGTTGGACTCGTTGTCGCCTGCTTCATCTCCCTGACTACCCCACTGACGCCGAAGATCACCGGAGCGCCGCCACCGTCGTCGCCCGATGGACTCGCCGTCGACCACCACCGCAGTGAGCTCTCTCTCCCTCCTCGTCCGTCCGATCTAGATTATACAGTTGTGATTAGATTAGATCGAACAGTTAGGTTTTTTTACTAGATCGGTTAAGCTTCAGTTTTATTTACGGTTTATACTCAGTTTAAACCTGACCGGTTCACCGGTTTTCTCTTATTAACGCACGTGATCAGTTTAGTTAAGTTTCGGCCGAGCGTCTTTTAACTACCGATCGCCCACCTGTTAGCCCAGTAGCAATAGGCCACGTAGCTAGTGCCCGATTGTTTTTTTTTTGTTTTTTTCCTTTCTGTTTTAAAAAAACAGAACAAGTTTCAATCTTAGATTGGTTGTATCTTTTAGCCTACTTGATGTTTTTGAGTGATTCCAATGGCAATGTGTCACAAATTTCATGAAGTTTCTGTTAGTGATTTGAAATTTTGAATTTGAGTAGTTTAAATTTGCATTAGTTCAAATATGCTTCAAACACCGTTTTGGCTCTAGTTTAAATTCTAGAATAGATTTTTGATTGATTCTTTTTTATACTATTTTGTTATTGTTTTTTATCCACAGTCATATGTTGATTTATTTTTACTTTATTTTAAATTAAGTTTTTAGCAAAACAGTACTATTTTCGTTATAGTTTTGTTTTAGTCTTTTCTTTATTGTTTTTATGAGTTTTAAATTATTTCTTTTTGTCACTCTTGAAAATTTTAGTTTTGTTTCTATTAGTCAACAAAAGATAATTGTGTTTTTATTTTAAAAAATTATTTTTCTTAGTTTTGTATGAAAACTTGTTTAGGTCACAGTTAGTGTTTCATAAAAGCTTTTTTATTTGTTTCTTTTTGCTATTAAAAGATTATGAAAAATACTTTCTGTTAAAATTAGTTGTTTTATATTTTCTTTTCTATTTAATTGTTATATTAGTATTTTCTTTGTTGTAAATTTTACTTAGGACAAAGCTATTTTGGGTTATGTCTTAGAATTTTCTTTAGTAGTTTTCTTGTGTAGTTTTCATTGGTTTATTATTTTGTGTTCTTTGTGAATTGCATTTTATTTGTTGATTTTTTTGTGAGTGTTAGAAATTGCTTGCTAGTATGTTTGCTTATGTGAATACTATGTTTTACTATATATATTTTCATCGGAGAGTTGCGTATAGTGCTATCAAGTTTTGCGAGAGCGATATTATCTTCATCAAGTAATACTAGGGAAGTTCACTTTGACCATGCTTTTCATACCTATGTTTTATTTGCATGTAGTAGAACCTTTTCAACAATCCCTCCAGTAGTGTTATTGACTTCTTGTAGTTGAGTAGAATGCATGAGGTAAGAACTCATCTCCCTGTTACCAAGCCCGGGATGTAAATAGTTTTAATGCTACGCTATAGTAGACGGGGTTGGTATGAATGATCGGGAGTGGTGTGAGAATGGAGGACTCTATGTCAATGAAGACAAATTCATGATGGCATCGGCAAGGACTGCATCTTCAGGACTTCAAGATTTCAAGATTTCGAGACTTGAGACAAGAATTCAATACACACTACTGGGTGAAGGACGGTTGACGGGCACCCTGGAAGAACCAGTGGATGGCTGGGATGCATGGAGAAGCGCCATCACATCTTGCAGAAAGCTTCACCCTGACTCAAAGAGACGGAAGAATACTTCATGCCCGGAAGCTTACCTATGCAACCACAAGTCACTATGGGCTCTGGCTTGGTTGACCCTACTGGTGACCCTGGCTGGGATGGTGCTAGCAGATGTAGAACTACGGTAGGATTGGATGAGCACCAGATAGTGGTCAGGGAAACTCTTCGGAAGACCATGTTTCGGTTGTCTTGTTGTCAAACAACCTGAAGTGCGAGAACATAAAAAGAGGGATCGAATCTTGCATGTAAAGTGTACAAACCTCTACAGAGGGTTAAAACATGATCGATTCGCCGTGTCCCTGGTTACGGACAATTTGAGTCTCTGGACTTGGATCTATCTCGATACTCTCAACACCGGACTGGTAAATTAATTGTGGGCAACTTATGATGATTTGGGCTATGAGACATCGGTTGGCGGAACCATGTCATGATAGAAAACTCTATAGTACAGACTCCGGATAATTCCTTTGTTGTAGAGAAAATAAAACCAGCGTTTACGAAAACAAAACTCAGACCCAGAGCCACAAAGCCATATTGCATATAGAATAGTTTTATCAATCTGCGTTCTCCTATTGTGATCTTGCCGGTACATTCAATGTACTGACCTACACGGTTGCAATGTCTCGTGTTGCAGAAATGTTTCTTCTGACAAGTAAGAGTACGGTACAGGGTTACGATCTACACTCAACCTGCCGATGGCGTTGATGGGACTCCACACCCGTTGATTGTTTCCGCTGAGACTTATAAGGTATATATCAGTTTTACGTTATATATACATGTGATTGCATTTTGATATATACATTGATGTACTGTGTGTGCCAGCATACCGATCCAGGGATGCCACAGATACACAGATGCTTGACCGTATGAGGTCGGCTCGCTACACGGTCACTGTAGCTAGAATCACTTATATTGACTAAGTTGACAAAGCCCTCCGTCTGCATCAACTTAGTAGGCCCCCAAGTCAGCCTCCAAATATGGTGGGTCCCAGCTAGCAGGGGGAGTATTCATTTTTTGTGCGCAATAAGGAGACACTTACTTGCGTGGGAAGATATAGTTGGTGGGTCCGAGCTGTCAGCGGGAGGAACGTTTTTTTTTCATGAAATACAGAGGCCCTTCCGGTGGGTCCCTCCTGTCAGGTGGAGGAATCACTATTTTGTGTGTAAGAATTAAGGAGGCACTTCCTTGCGGCCTATTATTGGCCCATGTTTGGCCAATCGATCATATGGCCCGTATAAGGCCCATTGATGATATGGCCCGTAGAACGCCCATTGTTTCTACGGCCCGTAGAAGGCCTACTTTTCTACGGCCCATAGAAGGCCCACTATTTCTACGGCCCGTAGGAGGCCCAGTGTCACTACAATAAATATTAGCCCATGGTTATTGTGGCCTAGTTTTAAAAAATAGGTTATTGCAACCACTAGTTAACCGCGGAAAAAGAACTGCAATGACTACAAGCAAACAAATAAACAAGACAACAAGGAAATAAATAAGCAAGCAATTAACGCTAGGCTATCACGGCTATTACACATATTACATCCACTGGGCATCAAAGTTCGCCACCAGTGCAAATATAGGGAACAAAGCAGCATATCATATACATTGGCTGTCAAAATTGGCCACCAGTGCAAATAAACGCGGCAGCAAAACAAGAGCATAACTGAAACAACTTCAGAAGAGCTCAAGAAACGTTATCCTGGGTATCCACCATGCTGGCAATAAGATTAGCAAGCTGATTAGCTTTGTCCTATTTGGCGCTAAAATCCTCCAGCGCTTGCTGTTGCACCAGAAAGTATGCATTTGAATGCTCCAGGGACTTCCGCAGTCCTTCCGCTTCTTGTCGCAGCACAGCTGATCGATGTCTTTCAGCTTGTAGTTGAGACTCAACAAACCGAACTGATTCATACAGTGAGTTTGAATAGCTTGTGCAAGCGGTAGTGGCCAGTAACTCCAACACTAAACCAAGACAGGATGTGTCACTATCCTGAACCTTATCTGCATTACTTCCGTTACCGTTGCTTAATAAGGCACTCTTCCCCAATATTCTGTCATCATTCTAAAAGAAGAAACAAGCAGACACATAACAAGTTTAGCATGTACTAGTATATGGAACTCATTTCGGTGAAGCAGTTCATTAGTAAGGTGGACAGGATTAAACTACCAAGTCTATTATTGCCAAGTACTAGTACATAATAAAAGCATCAAACAAACATATATCTATGTCCTATGGTAGCAATGGAATCTTAAATTAGAACAATTGTTCTTCAGGTTTAGACACTTGTTCTACATGAACATAGTACAGTAAGACGCAAGAATATAATACTTAAAAATAGAAAATGAGCTCATAGACCTTACCACATTCTTGGTTCGGGACCAGTACAGAACAAGGCGTTCCCAGTCATCGTCCAGTAAATGTGTCTCAGGAGAATGTAAGGGAATTTGATGAGTTTCTTTGCCGGTGAAGAACGTTTTCTGCAGGTAATTCTGATACTGCCACCAAGCATTCTTGAATATAGCAGAGGTATTAGCACAGGTTACCTCATCCTGAGTTTCCAAATCGGTCCTTCTCTATAGAGAAAAATGGGAAAATTTGCTTTTATAACCATCAAGGAGGTAGGATGTATGGGACGAAGCAAAGTAATTGCCATGAATAACATTACTTACACATAACTCCTGGACAAACACCTGCAACTGGCATTTTCCTTCATCTTCAGTATAATATTTCCAAGATGGGAAGATACGCACATACGTTTTAACAACATCAAATGTGATAGATGTTAAACTACGACTAGCTGGTTGTGCTTCCTCCACAGGAATAGGCATACTAACTGGTGGAGTTGGGGTTCGCCGTGATAGTACTGGCCCTATGGGCACTGGAGCCGCCTTACTAACTGCTCTTGTTTGTGAGCTCTATGGTGGAGATGGTGTTGTGTCAACAGGAACTAGGTTACTATCGGCTGGGGTTGGGGTTAGATTGGGTGAAGCTGGTTCTCTATCCATCATAGTAGGGGTACAATCTGTGAGAGTTTGGGTTATGTGTGGTAGGGCTGGTTCTTGTGCATGTACAACCGGAGTGCTATCTCCACCAAGAGGTAGCACTATTTTATATGAAGACCGTGTTTTTAGTCCGCTAGATACTGGCATCACCCGCTCCAATTCAAATGGCTGATAAACAGGAAACATAGTTGAATGTACAGACATTGTATGAGAGACAGATGCAATAGATAGTGTGGAAAAAAGAGGGCATGAAATAGTTGACATGTATATTGTTTAACTAAAACGGATAGCATGACATAATTTCACATATATGATGTCTATCTAAACTGGATAGCATAGCATAACATAATTCAAAGATATGATGAATAACTAAACAGGATCGCATGACATAATTCACCTACATGTTATCTAAGTAATCAGGAT
>NC_041384.1:266473987-266474780 GCF_002162155.2 Triticum dicoccoides
TGGTCATCTGTCTCTGAATCCATCTCCGAGGAGCTATCGGGACCCAACAAGAGATCTGCTTCGACAGGTAGCACTGTCTGCTCTGAAGGCCTTGTTTTCACTCCAGATTTTTCCATCTCCCACCCAAATGGTTGATTCACAGGAAGAGTAGTTTAATGTACGAACATTGTCGACAAATGGAAATGTAATGAAGAAAAGGATGGGCAAGATATCATTCAAATATATGATGCCTGGTTAAACAGGATGGCATTGCACATTTCACATGTATTATGGCTAGCTAAAAGACATGAGACTGCATAATTTCCATATATGATATAGAAACTAAACAGGTGGCATTACAGAACATGTCTAAACTAAGCAGATGACATATATGATGTTAAAAGTAGGCACTGCAAGGCAACATATGCATGATATGACTAACATCATCATGCCAAGGTAGAGCAAACACCTTGGGGGTAAATAGGAGTGGTTAGCGGCGTCCGAATCCACCTCAAAACAGATATCTTCCTCTGGATTACAATCTGGAGAGGGGTGGGGAGGGTTTGCCATTGAACCCACCATGGAGCGATGTTTGCATGACATTGTATTGCTGTGCAAAACTCTTCTCTTTTTCTCTACATGTTCAGCATGACTGTGTACAGTATATGACATGCATACGAAAAAAATATGGTGAGATTATGTAAGGAGAGCATGCAGAAATTTAGAGTGATGGTAACAACTAGTGGATCGATGTTTTTCCGTTGAACCAAAATAGCCCTAATGGCTCGACGTGAATGTATAGTAATAAGTGATG
>NC_041384.1:266475964-266478062 GCF_002162155.2 Triticum dicoccoides
AGATCCGGCTGGTATGGACGCTGCCGCCGAAGGGGCCTTGCACTGGGGGAGAGCCGCCGTGGAGATGTCGCTCGCGGCGCCAGCTTCAAGGTAGCCGCTCCATGGGGGTGCGGGATGGAGCACCGTCGGCGCCGGGAGGTCGAGTTAAGGAGAAGGTGCGATGCGATGAGTGTACAACCTCTTTGGTGGCGCCGAGTAGGCCTCGGCTTCGTCCGAGGAGTCGGTGAGGATGTTGTAGTTCCGGTGGAGCAGGCTAAGGCGGCGCTGTGGGGATGGAGCAGCCGTGATAGACAAGGCGATCATCGGAGCAGCTCCTTCGAGGTGGAGGACAGGGCGGCTGAACCGGCGGGACGGCGAGATGGACGACGGATCCTCATCCGGGGAGGTGGACGGAGAGGGACGTCGAGCTGTTGCGCTGGATGACGTTGTCGGGGAAGAGGCTCCGGCTGGGCAGCGGTGACATGGCGGACGGAGGAGGGTGGGGTTTCGCGGATGGAGCGGAGAGGTTATGGCAGCCTGGGATTTCGAATGGCGAAAAGGGGGTGATGTGAGGGGGTGAAGCATGACTTAGGAACGCGCTTGTCCAAAATGTAGGGTGTGTTACAAAAGTACCCCCCCACCGATTTGAACTACTGGCCCTTTTGGCTCTGGGTTAGAAGGGGGATTTCACGTGTCGGGATTTGGCAGTTGGAGGGAGTTTTTGCGCGTGTTGTAATTTCGGGATAGCAAGGCGCGGGTTGTGAAGGCGCCAGTTTTGGGAGCACGATATCTGAATTTTCGAGATATAACAAGATGCGGGTTGAATTTTAGGGACAAGCCTAACGTGTAGTAATATTGTACTTGTACGTACCAAATCAATTCGCACTTCCATCAACCAAAAAGAAAACGAAAAAAATAAAACTATTCACACCACACAAAGAGAGAGTCTTGCCCCGTTTTACTATACAAATGCTATTCAAAGCTACTCCCTCCTTCCATCTATATAGGGCCTAATGCGTTTTTCGATGCTAACTTTGACCAAATATTAGAGCAATGATATATGACATGGAACTTACACAAAGCACACCGTTCAATTCGTCTGTGAAAGGTTCTTTCAATGATATAATTTTCACATTGTGCATGTCATGCACTATTAATCTTGTCAATAGTCAAAGGCGGTCTTAAAAATCTCATTACGCCCTATATAGATGGAAGGAGGGCGTATGAATCCATGTAATGTACGATTAAATTTTTTCGCTTGCTATATAATGCATGTAACCTACTCATACCAACATTTTAGTGCATTCCAAACGTCTATACTACCGCTGCAATTCGAACTAAATTTGAATTCGTTTCTCTATTTCAATAAGAATCTACAATCATGATTGTTGCCAACTTCAACCATCATAGTTTCCTTGCTATCCGCCAGATATAAATCAGGCGGCCTATAATGCAGGATGGCAGGCACACCATCATCAACAACTCCATTTTTATAAGAGTAGAGATAAAACATATTAAATGTAGTATACCATGTTCATAACCACACCATGTGTATCACCGTTATATATATTCACACATCTGTCGGTTTGAAACACTATGATAAATTCTTCAAATATCCGAATTCGCTTTTTATAATGAAGTATATATGATCTCTATTCGTCTTTTACACCCACACAACCCTCTTATCTTTGTAGCTAGCGCTAACTTTCTCTTGTGCGTGCACACGCCCGCATCCCTCTCACCCTCCCTCAGCATTCTCTAGCTCCATCGCGCAAATTCGTCTTTTCACTTTAGGTCGTTCACCCACGGTGTGTGTAGGCCCCCCAGCTCCTTCTTTACGGCACACATCGATCGATATGCCTCTCTAGCCAGGTGTTCCTAGCACAAACACAAGCTTCCCCTCTTCTCTTGTCACCGTCCATGCCTCACTCCCACCACTCTTTTCATCATTCTCATACTCGCACACTCCTCCCCCTCGATATAGTATGCCTCTCGTACCACCTCCTACATGCATCCCTCTCTCTATATCCTTCTCCTCGTGCCTCATTTGCTTCTAACACACACATGCATGTATACCGATCGATCTCCCAACATATACCTAGATCGACTTTAACTATCC
>NC_041384.1:266478452-266480792 GCF_002162155.2 Triticum dicoccoides
ACCCGTCTCTCACACGCACGTGCACAGACAACAAGCAGCCATCTCCTCTCTTATTGATATTGCGGGCGTGCCCTCCGTTTGTCTAGCAAGCCTATCCCACCATTTGTTAGAAGCAACTCCACTACCACCCCCTCCAACACTCTAGCTCTATCTCTCTCCCAACCTTATTCATCTCCTGCACATATGCATGGATACCGATCGATCTCCCTTAATACATGAGGCATATCGATCTCCTTAATACATGAGGTAGGCCTCTCTCCTCCTCCACACATATACCAGCCATTGTACCTCTATAGTTAATTGGGCCTCCCTCTTCCCCCACCACACACCGATAGTCGAGCGCTGCAGGTAGGTATCCATGCCACAGAGACAAACTGCACATGTCCCATCTCACGTTCCAGTAGGCCAGCCACTCTATATCTTTGAGGTGCGCACACACAAATTGATGGCACTCTTTATCGATCACGCGCGCACACACACACATCATCCCTCTCTTCGATTCTATGAACATCTCAAGCCGATGATACCTCCACTCTCTTCTCGTGGATCGCCCCCTCTATATATATGTTATATCCAGGACTCTATTTCACACACATTGCATATGTTAAATATTTTGATTGACCCCCCCCACAAAAAAACTCTCAAGAACCCACACACTATATCTCTCTAGGTTTGTATCTCTCTCACACAACCGCACGTAGGTGGTGTACGTATACAAGAAGAGAATAGGTGCACCGTGCACGTACTCACACTTCGTGTCCAGCCACACCCACGCGGGTACACGGTGGAGCTCATTTCTCTGTAGAAGCTGAATTTGTTTTTGAAACATCAAGTGGCCAGAGACTCGAAAACTTATTTGCCCATTAGTGACTTGTCAGGGCGGTGGATTTTAGTTTGTATGATAATGTTGCATCCACCTAAAGTAACGAAAGTTCTTACGTAAACTTCCTAGTAATTCCCTCTTCGTAGGTGCAGCATTACTCCTAACATTTGTAATATTAGTTTGAAACTTGTAATATTGCCGTGTCCTATTCGGCTATTCCTACGTTTTCAAAGTCCTGCGAATCAAACATGTCCTGAGTTGGTGATGATGTTGTGCCTCCCATCTTTCACCAATAGCCGTCGGATCTAGATCTGACGCATACAAACCAAGCTTCACCATTTTTGCAAAAAGATGCCCGCACTTGTTCCCTATTTACAAACAACTCCTTATGTCTCACAATCAGCCTCATCTCCTCCCTGCCACATCTAGGAGTAGAAGGCCATGGAAAAATCTGGCGCGATGACCGCTGCCGGAGCCATCCACCCCCAATCTTGGTGTTCCGTGCAATGCACGGGCATCTACGCACGGGAAATTATGTCGAACAGGGCTAGTTGTACGCAGGCTAGCTCTACAGCCATGATGATAGTGACTGCAGACGGTGAGGCTGACTATGGTATGCCGAACACGACGCCTATACTCAGGTGTCACTTCCGGCGCAGGATCTTGTCACTTCACTGTGAGGAGCAACACGTAATAATTTGACCAACGGATAGTACAATGTTAGTACTCCTACTACTACATTGGTAGTACTACTACTAGTACTAGTAGCACCACCGTCTGGATTTAGGAGTACTACCACGTCCATCTGGATTTTAGTATTTGACTAGCAATATCTAATAATGCATGTCACCAAAAATGTACTACTCCCTCTGTAAATAAATACATGGTGTTTTATTCCTATCAGCGAGAGAACTTAATGTTTTTTTGCTACTCCTAACTAGAGTACTAATAGGATTACATGCAATGAACTAAACACTGCATGCCATGTTTGGTAGTCTCAAGTCATTGAAAGCATGCACGGCCCACATCTCTCATTGGTTGATATGTCACGAAATAAGAAACAAGGAGGGAGTTAATGCACCATGCCTAAGTATTTTGAGATTATTTGGTTTTCGTAAGGTGACTTACACAACATTTTTGTTTACATGCATTAACATTTAATAGTTAAATCAAAGGTCAAAATTTGGCGCAAAATGCAAAGGGGGCCAATAAACCAGTAAACATCAAACTTCTCTCGTTTGGCCCCAACTAGAGGTCTGGTGAGATGACTATACTGCACCAGCACGGAGGGGGACGCAGCTTCATTGACTTACGGCAACTGCCTTTGGGTGAATGACACGTGGCCCCAGGGGGTGGCTGGCCCACCTATCATACAGCTAAAGGCAGGTGCAGTAGAGGGCCGAGGAGTAGTACGAAATCCTATGCACCTACGCACGCTAACCAAGGGCTGAGTGATCACTCGAATCGCAAGATTAGTTGACTAGAAGCTATGCTAGACCCATGGAGGCGATGAGCGC
>NC_041384.1:266480802-266484030 GCF_002162155.2 Triticum dicoccoides
AGATCCGGCTGGTATGGACGCTGCCGCCGAAGGGGCCTTGCACTGGGGGAGAGCCGCCGTGGAGATGTCGCTCGCGGCGCCAGCTTCAAGGTAGCCGCTCCATGGGGGTGCGGGATGGAGCACCGTCGGCGCCGGGAGGTCGAGTTAAGGAGAAGGTGCGATGCGATGAGTGTACAACCTCTTTGGTGGCGCCGAGTAGGCCTCGGCTTCGTCCGAGGAGTCGGTGAGGATGTTGTAGTTCCGGTGGAGCAGGCTAAGGCGGCGCTGTGGGGATGGAGCAGCCGTGATAGACAAGGCGATCATCGGAGCAGCTCCTTCGAGGTGGAGGACAGGGCGGCTGAACCGGCGGGACGGCGAGATGGACGACGGATCCTCATCCGGGGAGGTGGACGGAGAGGGACGTCGAGCTGTTGCGCTGGATGACGTTGTCGGGGAAGAGGCTCCGGCTGGGCAGCGGTGACATGGCGGACGGAGGAGGGTGGGGTTTCGCGGATGGAGCGGAGAGGTTATGGCAGCCTGGGATTTCGAATGGCGAAAAGGGGGTGATGTGAGGGGGTGAAGCATGACTTAGGAACGCGCTTGTCCAAAATGTAGGGTGTGTTACAAAAGTACCCCCCCACCGATTTGAACTACTGGCCCTTTTGGCTCTGGGTTAGAAGGGGGATTTCACGTGTCGGGATTTGGCAGTTGGAGGGAGTTTTTGCGCGTGTTGTAATTTCGGGATAGCAAGGCGCGGGTTGTGAAGGCGCCAGTTTTGGGAGCACGATATCTGAATTTTCGAGATATAACAAGATGCGGGTTGAATTTTAGGGACAAGCCTAACGTGTAGTAATATTGTACTTGTACGTACCAAATCAATTCGCACTTCCATCAACCAAAAAGAAAACGAAAAAAATAAAACTATTCACACCACACAAAGAGAGAGTCTTGCCCCGTTTTACTATACAAATGCTATTCAAAGCTACTCCCTCCTTCCATCTATATAGGGCCTAATGCGTTTTTCGATGCTAACTTTGACCAAATATTAGAGCAATGATATATGACATGGAACTTACACAAAGCACACCGTTCAATTCGTCTGTGAAAGGTTCTTTCAATGATATAATTTTCACATTGTGCATGTCATGCACTATTAATCTTGTCAATAGTCAAAGGCGGTCTTAAAAATCTCATTACGCCCTATATAGATGGAAGGAGGGCGTATGAATCCATGTAATGTACGATTAAATTTTTTCGCTTGCTATATAATGCATGTAACCTACTCATACCAACATTTTAGTGCATTCCAAACGTCTATACTACCGCTGCAATTCGAACTAAATTTGAATTCGTTTCTCTATTTCAATAAGAATCTACAATCATGATTGTTGCCAACTTCAACCATCATAGTTTCCTTGCTATCCGCCAGATATAAATCAGGCGGCCTATAATGCAGGATGGCAGGCACACCATCATCAACAACTCCATTTTTATAAGAGTAGAGATAAAACATATTAAATGTAGTATACCATGTTCATAACCACACCATGTGTATCACCGTTATATATATTCACACATCTGTCGGTTTGAAACACTATGATAAATTCTTCAAATATCCGAATTCGCTTTTTATAATGAAGTATATATGATCTCTATTCGTCTTTTACACCCACACAACCCTCTTATCTTTGTAGCTAGCGCTAACTTTCTCTTGTGCGTGCACACGCCCGCATCCCTCTCACCCTCCCTCAGCATTCTCTAGCTCCATCGCGCAAATTCGTCTTTTCACTTTAGGTCGTTCACCCACGGTGTGTGTAGGCCCCCCAGCTCCTTCTTTACGGCACACATCGATCGATATGCCTCTCTAGCCAGGTGTTCCTAGCACAAACACAAGCTTCCCCTCTTCTCTTGTCACCGTCCATGCCTCACTCCCACCACTCTTTTCATCATTCTCATACTCGCACACTCCTCCCCCTCGATATAGTATGCCTCTCGTACCACCTCCTACATGCATCCCTCTCTCTATATCCTTCTCCTCGTGCCTCATTTGCTTCTAACACACACATGCATGTATACCGATCGATCTCCCAACATATACCTAGATCGACTTTAACTATCCCCCCATCGATCGACGTACCTCACAAGTTATGTCTCTCCTTTATCTTACAAAGCGTGATTGATCTTCCTATGTAGTTATGTCTGCTTACCACTGCCACATCGTCCCCCCTCGTCATTCGTGCATGCCTCCTAACCCGTCTCTCACACGCACGTGCACAGACAACAAGCAGCCATCTCCTCTCTTATTGATATTGCGGGCGTGCCCTCCGTTTGTCTAGCAAGCCTATCCCACCATTTGTTAGAAGCAACTCCACTACCACCCCCTCCAACACTCTAGCTCTATCTCTCTCCCAACCTTATTCATCTCCTGCACATATGCATGGATACCGATCGATCTCCCTTAATACATGAGGCATATCGATCTCCTTAATACATGAGGTAGGCCTCTCTCCTCCTCCACACATATACCAGCCATTGTACCTCTATAGTTAATTGGGCCTCCCTCTTCCCCCACCACACACCGATAGTCGAGCGCTGCAGGTAGGTATCCATGCCACAGAGACAAACTGCACATGTCCCATCTCACGTTCCAGTAGGCCAGCCACTCTATATCTTTGAGGTGCGCACACACAAATTGATGGCACTCTTTATCGATCACGCGCGCACACACACACATCATCCCTCTCTTCGATTCTATGAACATCTCAAGCCGATGATACCTCCACTCTCTTCTCGTGGATCGCCCCCTCTATATATATGTTATATCCAGGACTCTATTTCACACACATTGCATATGTTAAATATTTTGATTGACCCCCCCCACAAAAAAACTCTCAAGAACCCACACACTATATCTCTCTAGGTTTGTATCTCTCTCACACAACCGCACGTAGGTGGTGTACGTATACAAGAAGAGAATAGGTGCACCGTGCACGTACTCACACTTCGTGTCCAGCCACACCCACGCGGGTACACGGTGGAGCTCATTTCTCTGTAGAAGCTGAATTTGTTTTTGAAACATCAAGTGGCCAGAGACTCGAAAACTTATTTGCCCATTAGTGACTTGTCAGGGCGGTGGATTTTAGTTTGTATGATAATGTTGCATCCACCTAAAGTAACGAAAGTTCTTACGTAAACTTCCTAGTAATTCCCTCTTCGTAGGTGCAGCATTACTCCTAACATTTGTAATAT
>NC_041384.1:266495350-266506438 GCF_002162155.2 Triticum dicoccoides
CGGTGAGGCTGACTATGGTATGCCGAACACGACGCCTATACTCAGGTGTCACTTCCGGCGCAGGATCTTGTCACTTCACTGTGAGGAGCAACACGTAATAATTTGACCAACGGATAGTACAATGTTAGTACTCCTACTACTACATTGGTAGTACTACTACTAGTACTAGTAGCACCACCGTCTGGATTTAGGAGTACTACCACGTCCATCTGGATTTTAGTATTTGACTAGCAATATCTAATAATGCATGTCACCAAAAATGTACTACTCCCTCTGTAAATAAATACATGGTGTTTTATTCCTATCAGCGAGAGAACTTAATGTTTTTTTGCTACTCCTAACTAGAGTACTAATAGGATTACATGCAATGAACTAAACACTGCATGCCATGTTTGGTAGTCTCAAGTCATTGAAAGCATGCACGGCCCACATCTCTCATTGGTTGATATGTCACGAAATAAGAAACAAGGAGGGAGTTAATGCACCATGCCTAAGTATTTTGAGATTATTTGGTTTTCGTAAGGTGACTTACACAACATTTTTGTTTACATGCATTAACATTTAATAGTTAAATCAAAGGTCAAAATTTGGCGCAAAATGCAAAGGGGGCCAATAAACCAGTAAACATCAAACTTCTCTCGTTTGGCCCCAACTAGAGGTCTGGTGAGATGACTATACTGCACCAGCACGGAGGGGGACGCAGCTTCATTGACTTACGGCAACTGCCTTTGGGTGAATGACACGTGGCCCCAGGGGGTGGCTGGCCCACCTATCATACAGCTAAAGGCAGGTGCAGTAGAGGGCCGAGGAGTAGTACGAAATCCTATGCACCTACGCACGCTAACCAAGGGCTGAGTGATCACTCGAATCGCAAGATTAGTTGACTAGAAGCTATGCTAGACCCATGGAGGCGATGAGCGCAAGCATCAGCCGGCTATGCCAGATGGTCCACGACGCCGGCCTACGGCCCGACACCAAGGAACGTCTCCAGGTAGTATTGCTTGAGGCCGCCAGGGCGAGGGGCCACTTGGACGACAGCTTTGTCTCCTTGTTCGACGAGGTCCTCGTCGGTTTCCTCGACAAGTTCATCGTCGTTAAGAAGCTTGTGGACGAATTTGATGTAAGCCTCCAGCCGACGCGCCCAGGCTCTGCGATGTCCGCCACCCTCAACGGCCACTATGGTAACAACCTCTTCAACGAACTGGTGGCCCTCCGACTGCCCGCCGTCGCGCCGGAGAATGTCCACCTCGAGGTCGCGCTCGCCGCGCAGTGCCTGGCGCAGCAAGACACCATCGACATAATCACCCACGTCTACGCGCAAAGCGTCCACAAGGACTACTACATGCAAGAGGAGGACGATAGGACGCTGGCCTTCTTGGAGCGCAGGGCAACCTTGGACGGCACTGTTCAGAAGCACGTTGAGCTCGCCGCCAATGCCGCTGCTCCTCACATGTCGGTTGGTGACCCCGCGCACTAGGGTGTGAGGATGTCGTTGAACGTTTATGGATCCATATGTATTTTTATCTTTCCGTCAAATCCATGTAGTAGTATATGATACTACAGTAATTATCTTACCTTTCGCATCAACTTCATAATTTTCGTACGTACTCCATGCATGAACGGTGCTAGAACCAAACTTCTCATTACTCTAGGCAAAATCGTTATTTTCTATCTATCGGTCGCGCCATGGAGCAGAACCAAATTTTACAAGTTACGAGTTCAAAAGGAAAAGCCTGCCATGTTCGCATCACAGCCCCACACGGTTGGTCCGGCACGCCGCTCAAGCGGGAATGCGTGCGGTGTTGCATTTTCACTTACAAGTGGGACCGCAGTTGAGCAAACTGACTATCGGCAAACCCCCACCCCACCCACCATGCGATGGCTGAGAAAACAGGAGGGAGAAGAGATGGTTGTAGCACGGACTCCAAGAAAATTGGTGTCGGATGGGACTCGTGTGGGTGGCGTGTGCCGTACTGCTAGACGTGAATGCTAGTTATGGCCCATGCCACCCCACTCTATCGAGCCTATATCGAGGTACGTAGAACAAATTTCCTGCAGTCTATGCTCAGCCCTCCTCTATCTCTCTTCTCAGCCAGCTAGCGGACGCGCGGAGCCCATCGTCTGTTTGCTCACATGCGGCCCCACATGTCAGTGAAAACGCAAGAGGACCCACTGAACCTGCACATCTTTCACCTCGACGTGCTGGTGATGAAAAACAAATCCAATAAAGATCTTCGGTGGCCGCTTTTGGAGTTACTCAAGAGTAGTAAGATTCTATTTACAGTTTAACCCAAGATCCACATCTCGTGGCTTCAACTACCACTCTATTTTCTTTCATGACACGACCTGGATGCTCGATGTCCCACGTGTCAGCAAAAGGAGGAAGAACCCGACCAAATCTTCGGCTTTGCTCTCAGATGAGATTAGTGCACTTGTTGATACTCCTACTAAAATAGAGGCTAGACATGAGACTAGATGCGAGGAAGCAATGTCTACTTCTTTACACTCGAAGAAGAAAGAAGCACGCAAGATCGAGCCTCCGCAGATCAACAATGAATGCATCGAGAAGGCACTAATCCAACTTACAGGAGTAGTAAAATGTATTCTTGTGGTTCTTGTCTTCTTTGGTCTTGCTTTTCTAGTCAAAATTATCATTGGAGTTCGTGCAAAACGGAGGTGCATTTGGGGTCGTGCATTGGAGTTGGCCTTACAAGTGGGACCGCAGTTAAGGAAAACAACCATCGGCAAACCCCCACCTCGCCCATCATGCGATGGCTGAAGTTAGAGAAACGACGAGGTTGAAGAGATTGCTCTAGCACGGACTCCAAGAAATAATATGGTGTCAGATGGATGTCGTGGTGGTGGCGTGTGTCGTACTCCTGGACGTGAATGCTTGTTCTGGCCCATGCCACCCTACTACTCCTACTACTTACTCCTACTAGTATATAGTAAACTAGTATCGAGGATTCGAGGTGCTGGTTACGTACAACGAACACATTAACATATGGCTACAGTAAAAACACCCGCCCGACGCGCGAAGCATGTGAAGCTAGTACAAATTTAGAGAAGTGACTCGAAAGCCATTCATAAATTTAGTAAGTTTATCATAGGCATATCATTTATTACATACAACAGGTCATCAACCCACATCAACAATGAGGATGCATTATAAATACTAAAGTTTTCACCACACAACAAATAACAAGCCATGAAATGAACTTCAACTCAACCATTCCGCGGCGCCGGAAACGCTTGCTTTGAACCACAAGTGATTCTCTGGGACGGGCCATCCGTTGTCGATCTGGAGACCAACGCAGGACTGATCATCCAGGCTGAAGCGGCCTACTATATCAGTACCAGGGTAGGGAACCACCCAAATGTCCGAGGTATAGACACAGTTGCTTCTCATAATTGTGTCAACAGCAGTTGGATCGCCTTTCACCATCATCGGATAGTTTTGTCCAAGGAAGAGCAAGTTTTCTCCAAGACTATCAATTCTGCGCCAGGGAGAAGGAGTTGGCGCTAGCACACTAGTATCCATCCCGAATACCATGCAACGGATGTTGGAATAGGTCCGGAGAGTGCGACCATGGGAGACACCTGCTTCCTTAGCAGTAACATCATTAGTGGGCTGTATATACACAAGAAGAGGAGATCCATCGAAATTAGTTGCCAGGCGCCACAGAGTATATGGGCGCTGCTCGTGATCATCACCATCGTCATCTCCCCCTTGGTTATAAATTTTTTCAAGTATAGGTGGTGGGATGTTCACAGGACCTTGGAAACACAAGAAGAAGGTTAATTAGTAAAGGGACACTTGCTAACCCGCATGCATGTGGATGAAACAATTATAATTACGGTGGAAGACAAACGTACCGAAACTACGAGGATACCATGCAAAAAGAGTGCCACGAGTGGTGGCAGCAAACACAAGGCCCTCGTATTGAATTGCATCACAGTACTCATTCGTGCACAGAAACTGATTTTTGAGCAATGTCCATCGAGTCAAACAACTAAGGATGGCAACAAGCTTGTCGAAGATAGCAACAAATTCATAGTTGTTGTAATTCCAAGAGCGGTTCGGAACTCGACAAATTGCTATCTTCCGTAGAAGACAGTCACCATGATCGTATTTGAACGCGCGTACATTACCGGTGTGCTCAACCTCTGGGCAGTGTGCTGAGATTTTTGGAAGTGGAACCCGGTGACGAATGTACACATTCACAAGTTCCCACTCGCAGTTGGACCCAATGTAAACAACCCAATCTCCATTTGCACCCGCCCAAGCCTTTCCCTCGAGCGATGGCATCTTAACATCATACGTATCATTATCAAGCGGCATCAACTGGCACAGGGCGAGGCCTCCGTCGTGCCGGCGCCAGTCATCAGGGTCACGGCGAAGAAGATAGGGGAGATCAAACCGCTCCTTGACTCTTGGGTTCTTTGTAATGATGTTATTAGTTGATTCGAGAATGGGCTTGAACGAACTTGCCATGCTAGCCGAGGTGATGATGTTGCACCGATCAATGAGTTCCTCCACCACGTCATCTTTCAGATCGGGGCAAGAATAACGGGGTCGTTTCCGGCCTGTTCCCTCCCTGGAGAAGAGGATTGAACAATGGCAGGAGAAAGGGTGAGGGGCCGAAGGAAAATGGAGGAGGGAGAGGAAGAGCGTGCGACAGCAGTTCCAAATCGAGAGGGAAAGGCGAAGAGTTGGTGGATGGTTGCGAGTTTGCCACGGTTCACGAAGAGGCGCCCCGGCCTACACGTTCATTCGGAAATACTCCTACTACTCGCCGTCGTCTCACTGATATGTTGGAACGGGACCACATGTCAACGAAACATGGTGTGTAATTTCTCATGCAAAATTCGATCTGGCCGTGTTGGCCCGAGGTGCCGCATTAGTTATCGACCTTTATTTTTTAATGGCGTGCCGATCAGTTTTGAAGCACGACTAATTGGTACTGTACATGGAGAGGATGACAGTAGGGACCCGCCAAGGTCATGGCAGTATGCAAGCAAGTGCCTCCTTATTTGAAGCCAATAAAAAATGGCTCCTCCTAGTGGATTTCTGACATCTGGGTCCCATGCCATTGTCAACGTAGTCAATAAATGAGAGAATTGCACAACGAGCGGCTGACACCAGGGACCCAGCAGCTTGCCTAGTTTTTTTTGGGTTAATTTGATAAATGCCACTCCAAATCTGGTGTATCCGAGAAATGCCACTGCAATTTCCAAACTTTGAATAATGCCATTTCATGCCATTTCTAGTGGCATTTTTCGAAGTCTGGAGTGGCATTTTTCAAAGTTTGCAAACTGTAGTGGCGTTTTTCAAAGTTTGCAAAAATTGCAGTGGCATTTTTCAAAGTTTGGAAATTGCAGTGGCATTTTTTATGAATCTCCATAATTGGAGTGGCATTTATCTAATTTGTTTTTGAGACGGAAGCAAGGTGTCAACTGGGCTGTGTGGGACACTTTGGCCTGTCTAGACAGCCTTTTCTTTTATGTTTACCACAGACCAGCCCAGTAGTTTTTTTTGCTTTCTGAAAATGGCTAGCCCAGTTCTTTTGTGATTTGTCAAGTAAGTCGCTTTATCAGGCCTGCTGGGCTGCAAATCTTCCAAGACGAGGAGAGCTTCATTCGGCTGGCCAAGAAAATGGCCTATCAGTAATGAGAAATGGGTTGTACATTTTTAAAACACATCAAACCGGCAATTATTTTCAAATATCTTTTTTTCATTTAGAGATTTTAAATTGCATTGATTTTTATGCGTGGACAATTTGTTGGATTTTATATTGATATACATTTATTTTTAAAATCAGTTTGAATGTGAGTCAAAATTTCGGGATTAAAAACAGTTCAGACCGCACCGAAATATGCAAAATTTCGTATAAGTTTTTAACCATTGCCACAATATGGGTTGTAATGCCAACAAAAAGAATATGGGCTCCAAAAAACCCGTAAGAATTAGCAAATGGGCTGTAAATTATTTGAAATAATGGTAGATGGGTTGTATGTTGTTTTCCACAGATTTGATGCTTTCCTAAAAAAAGGTTGATGCACAAGCACTGACTGTTGGATGTCCATCCAACAGCCGTCGTGCTTCTTCAATCTCTGCTCTTCCTGCTCCAGCCGCTCAAACAAGTGCCGGCAGGACTGCCTGCTCCCTCCTCCTCGCGGCCGGCTGTGCTACCGCGCAGGCCTCACTGCCCGAACATACTCCCATCGCTGGCCTAGCCATCCCTCTACTCACCCACACCTGTTGTTATTCTCCGGCGACGGCAAACGAACCAGTAAACCCTCATACAGTCGTACTCCCCTCCATGTGGGAAACAACTGCCGAGTCTTCCCTGCCTCTGTGTCATCCCCTTCCTAGGCCTCGCCATTGTCCACCGCCCTGGTGCTCTCGGCGCGGCGTGGTCAACATGGTAAGGAACGACTTCCATCGGACGTGGACTGTACGTGGAGAGGCTGACAACTGGGTCCATGGCCGCAGCAAGGAAGTGCCTCCTTATTACGCGGAAAATAATGATTCCTCCACCTGACAGCTGGGACCCACCGGACGGGCCACTGTATTTCGCGAAAAAAGCGTTTCCGCCTGACTGCTGGGAGCCACCAGCTACATCTTCGCACGCAAGGAAGTGCGTCCGGGCAAAAAAAAACGATTCGCCCCCTACCTGTTGGGACCCACCAGCTACATCTTCGCAGGCAAGGAAGTGCCTGACAGTCGGGACCCACCTGGTCGAAGCGTGTGTAGCGTTGTCATTTTGGTCGCGAACATGTACATACATATATACTGGTAGATGTATAGGCGCGCACGTGTCGTAGTAGAGGCGCGCACGTAGCATGTACACGTACATACACCGACCAGGGTGCAAGAAAGAAAATACGGCCACGTATGTGTACATACGGCGGGGTCTCGAACGCCTACTCGCGCATACGTACGGCCAGGGCTCATGTACATGGCTGGGTCGGAACAGAGAAACGGTGTCATCGTCGTGTTCATGGGGAGGCAACGGAATGTGTCGTGTTCATGTTGATCGGGAGGGGTCTGGCGTACCGCAAAACAGAGGAAACGAACCTCCTACGGTCGAAACGGGGGTCATGTTGATCGGGAGGGGTGTGGCGTACCGCAAAACGGAGGAAACGGACTTGTGTTGGAGCGCTACGGTCGAAACGGGGGTCCTGTTCATCGGGAGGGGTGTGGCGTACCGCAAAACGGGACTCCACGGGACACTGTTCATCTCCACCGTCGCCCCCCTCCAGCCTCCACGAGCTACTGTTCATCCACCGTCGACCTCCTCCAGCCTCCTCCTGCGACTGTTCATCCACGGGCTCCTGTTCATCCAGCGTCCACCGCGCGCTACTCCACCGGCTACTATTCAATCAGCCCTCTCCACGGGCTCCTGTTCAACCACCCCTCCATGGGCTACTGTTCATCCTGCCCTCCACGGGGTGGTCCTGTTCATCTAGCCCTCCACGGGGTCCTGTTGATCCAGCCCCAACCGGCTCAAACGATCGGGGTCCTGTTCATCCAGAGGCAACACCACGGGGTCCTGTTCATCAACCCCCACCGGGTACTGTTCATCCAAACCCCCCTTGTCGGCGTACTAGAGTAGGGGTACCCTATTACCCTGAACTCGTGCACGGGCAGTTGCAGCGCCCCGCGGCAAGGCTTGCCGGGTTACCGCCAGGACCCTTCGTGGTTCCCTTGAAGACCATTCAAGGGCAAAGTATTCAAATCAAAGCCCCGATAAGAGGAACTTGCCGGGAAGGCCAACCAAGGCCCCGGCAAGAGGAGCTTGCCGGGAAGAGACAAGACCCCGGCAAGAGGAGCTTGCCGGGAAGGCCACTCAAGACATACCAAGAAAGCTTGCCACAACGCGCCCTACGTCCCGGCAAGAACCGGCGAGCGACAAGCTTCCAGACGCGACAAGACGACGGCCGCGGCAAGGAGCATTCCGCGGGAAACCCCCACTTCGTGCCCGCGCTCCAGCTCACCTGCTAACGTGTCGCTCTGGGACTCTCCCAGAGCGCACGTGGCAGGAGGCCGTGCAGCTAGGGGTACGTGGTGGCAAACGGAGATGAAGAGAAGCCCATCGTGGCAAACTGTGGCACTCCTAACGGTCACCTTTTGCACTGTTTAGGAGACTCAGACAGGCATTTAATGCCTTTGTCCCCTGCCGTCAGAGTTAGGTAGGGTGCACTGTATCCATAGTAGCGGTAGCTGCACCTACCGCATCCTTTTCCATTTTTACCCTTCTTGTCTACGTTGCCCCCTGTCGGTGACCCCTTGAGAGTATAAAAGGAGGCCCAAGCGCAACGTAGGAAAGGGTTCGAAGAATCCGGAGGCTCGAGCAGTTCGGCTCGTTCAACACTAGGAACACTCTCAAGCTCAGTCTGGCAGCGTCCATCGCTCCTGAGCAAGAATCCACTATACACAAACAAGCAGCAGTAGGGTTTTACGCATCCGTGCGGCCTGAAGCTGGGTAAAATCGCCCGCGTGCACTGCCTCGATCCGCTCTTTGTGCGCTCTCCGCCCCCCACCGAACCGAAAAGGGGCCCTGTCCCCATAGGTGTCGGCGGGAATCAGCATCGCCCCCGACATCTCTGGCGCGCCAGGTAGGGGGCGTCGAGATCGTGCGAACCCGATCCGGCGTGCACGCAAGCTAAATCTTCATCGTCTTCATTGACATGCCACCGAAGAAGAAGAATTCGGAGGCAGCTGTTCCGTCCGCGTCGTTTCCACCGCCTCCGGAGCAAACGGATGGTGGAGTGGACGCCGGCGGAGGAATGGGCGTCGACGAGGGTGCCCACAGCGCTGCCAAGTCCGAGGACAAGGCGGTGCAGACCTCGGCGTCCATGCGCGCACCGCGTCCCTCTCAAGAGGCGCGGGATCAGCAGCGTCATAGCGTTCGCAGCGCCATACGTCCGCTGACCCAAGATCAAGCTGGTGGTTCGCGTGGCGTTCAAGACCAGCATGCGCGCCAACATGCTGGCCCCAGCGAGGTACGGTCGCCGGGACGAGACGCTGCTCCTTCTAACTTGGTTAGGAGTCCGAGCACACCCCTCTCCTTGCACCGTTCACCTCTGCCGCCCACCACCCCAGCAGAAGCCTTGGCGCGGGCCCAGCTGCTCCTGGACTATCCTCCAACGGCGGACAAGACCGACAAATGGAGGGCCACTATCCAGAGCCTCATCGGCTTCGCCAATGGCGAAACCACGCGGCGACCGAGCACCTCGCTGCCGCGGCAGGACAGCCGGATGCGAGCCGATGGCAACAAGACTGAGGGAGGTGCGACTTCCATGCATTCTCCACTACGAAGGCCAAAATCGCCGACTCGCCGGGTCCACCCCAACAGCGGCTCCACCGCGTCGTCGGACCCATGAGCTCGTCGCGACCAGCGCCAAGTTCTCCATGAACGACAAAAAGAAGACGCTCGAACCCGCATCGAGCGCCGAAGAGAAGCGCGACGTCAATCCGACAAGCGCGCTGGGCTCTCTGTTGACATGCATGCGCCAGGGGAACCAGGCGATCTACCGTACGCGGTAGGTTGTCCTGCGTTCACCCATGAGCTGCGGCAAGTCCAGTGGCCCAACACAAAGAATTTCAAGCCAGACGTGCCGGAGAAGTACGACGGCAAGACGCGTCCGTCGGAGTTCCTTAGCATCTACACCATTGCAGTGCAAGCTGCCGGGGGACGAGATGACAAGATCCTTGCCAACTACTTCCCGCTGGTGCTCAAGCCCAATGTCAGATCCTGGCTCATGCACTTGCCGGACAACTCCATATCTTCTTGGGCTGATCTGTGCCATCAGTTTGTCGGCGCCTTTACAGGCGGCCACAAGCCACATGGCCAAGAGAGCAATCTTCATCTGCTCGCCCAGAAGGAAGGAGAGCCACTGCGCAAGTACATTCAGAGATTCAGCCGCGTACAGCACAACATCCCAGACGTCCACCCCGCCACGATCATTAGCGCATTCCATCAGAACGTGCGAAACCGAAGGATGAGGGAGGAGATGGCGATGTGTAAAATCAGAGACGTCAGCGAGCTTTACGCCCTGGCTGACAAGTGTGCACGCGCTGAAGAGGGGAGGAGGCTCCCCGGAGAGAGTACAGGAGCAGGAAGATCTGACAGTGAGGATGCCGCCCCGGTGAGGAAAGGCCGGCAGCGGAACTACAGAGGGAATAAGGGCAAGGAAGTGCTAGCTATCGAGCAGACCGGCAACGGAGGTGGCGCCAAGGAAGCTAAGGCTGGTGGCTCCGACAAGGAGGCCCATCCTGTGGCGGCCGCCGACAGGCAGGACAACTCCAGTAGGCAGTATTGCAAGATTCACCGCACCAAGGGTCACAATCTCCAGAACTGCAAAAAGGTCGAACAGCTTGATGAGCAGCAGAAGGCTGAATACGAGCGATGCGACAAAGAGAAGGCCCAGGAAAGAACTGGAGAATCCGGCAAGAAACGCCCCGGCCGGGGAGGACGCCGCGGCAAGGCCAAGCAGCGGCAAGGAGACAGACCTCCCCGCGGCCGCGACAACGATGAAGATGACGACGATGACGAAGACGTGGATGATGATGAGGCCGATGAGCAGGAATTTCAGAAAGCCACAGAGGTCCTGTGCGTTGACGGTGGCGCCTCTCTGCATACTTCGCACCGCCAGCTCAAACAGTGGATGCGGGAAGTGAATGCAGCAGAGCCATCCATAGAGTCACGCAAGCCCCTGAAATGGTCCAGCACGCCTATCATCTTCGACATTGGGGATCACCCTGATCGCGTAACTGCGGTCGGGTGCTTGCCGATGTTGGTCTCACCAACTATCCGCAACCTCAAGGTCACAAAGATGCTAGTTGACGGCGGGGCCGGCTTGAACCTCATCTCCTCCGCGGTCCTTCACAAACTTTAGATCCCTGACAGCGAGCTCGAAGAGACCGGCACATTCCAAGGAATCAACCCGGGAAGGAGCAAGCCGAAAGGGAAGATCACGCTGCCGGTCACATTTGGCAGCGAGCTGAATTTCAGAACTGAGAGGGTCACATTTGACGTTGCCGATTTTCCATTGCCCTACAATGGGATCCTGGGCCGTCCA
>NC_041384.1:266506448-266518226 GCF_002162155.2 Triticum dicoccoides
GGTCTCGAACGCCTACTCGCGCATACGTACGGCCAGGGCTCATGTACATGGCTGGGTCGGAACAGAGAAACGGTGTCATCGTCGTGTTCATGGGGAGGCAACGGAATGTGTCGTGTTCATGTTGATCGGGAGGGGTCTGGCGTACCGCAAAACAGAGGAAACGAACCTCCTACGGTCGAAACGGGGGTCATGTTGATCGGGAGGGGTGTGGCGTACCGCAAAACGGAGGAAACGGACTTGTGTTGGAGCGCTACGGTCGAAACGGGGGTCCTGTTCATCGGGAGGGGTGTGGCGTACCGCAAAACGGGACTCCACGGGACACTGTTCATCTCCACCGTCGCCCCCCTCCAGCCTCCACGAGCTACTGTTCATCCACCGTCGACCTCCTCCAGCCTCCTCCTGCGACTGTTCATCCACGGGCTCCTGTTCATCCAGCGTCCACCGCGCGCTACTCCACCGGCTACTATTCAATCAGCCCTCTCCACGGGCTCCTGTTCAACCACCCCTCCATGGGCTACTGTTCATCCTGCCCTCCACGGGGTGGTCCTGTTCATCTAGCCCTCCACGGGGTCCTGTTGATCCAGCCCCAACCGGCTCAAACGATCGGGGTCCTGTTCATCCAGAGGCAACACCACGGGGTCCTGTTCATCAACCCCCACCGGGTACTGTTCATCCAAACCCCCCTTGTCGGCGTACTAGAGTAGGGGTACCCTATTACCCTGAACTCGTGCACGGGCAGTTGCAGCGCCCCGCGGCAAGGCTTGCCGGGTTACCGCCAGGACCCTTCATGGTTCCCTTGAAGACCATTCAAGGGCAAAGTATTCAAATCAAAGCCCCGACAAGAGGAACTTGCCGGGAAGGCCAACCAAGGCCCCGGCAAGAGGAGCTTGCCGGGAAGAGACAAGACCCCGGCAAGAGGAGCTTGCCGGGAAGGCCACTCAAGACATACCAAGAAAGCTTGCCACAACGCACCCTACGTCCCGGCAAGAACCGGCGAGCGACAAGCTTCCAGACGCGACAAGACGACGGCCGCGGCAAGGAGCATTCCGCGGGAAACCCCCACTTCGTGCCCGCGCTCCAGCTCACCTGCTAACGTGTCGCTCTGGGACTCTCCCAGAGCGCACGTGGCGGGAGGCCGTGCAGCTAGGGGTACGTGGTGGCAAACGGAGATGAAGAGAAGCCCATCGTGGCAAACTGTGGCACTCCTAACGGTCACCTTTTGCACTGTTTAGGAGACTCAGACAGGCATTTAATGCCTTTGTCCCCTGCCGTCAGAGTTAGGTAGGGTGCACTGTATCCATAGTAGCGGTAGCTGCACCTACCGCATCCTTTTCCATTTTTACCCTTCTTGTCTACGTTGCCCCCTGTCGGTGACCCCTTGAGAGTATAAAAGGAGGCCCAAGCGCAACGTAGGAAAGGGTTCGAAGAATCCGGAGGCTCGAGCAGTTCGGCTCGTTCAACACTAGGAACACTCTCAAGCTCAGTCTGGCAGCGTCCATCGCTCCTGAGCAAGAATCCACTATACACAAACAAGCAGCAGTAGGGTTTTACGCATCCGTGCGGCCTGAAGCTGGGTAAAATCGCCCGCGTGCACTGCCTCGATCCGCTCTTTGTGCGCTCTCCGCCCCCCACCGAACCGAAAAGGGGCCCTGTCCCCATAGGTGTCGGCGGGAATCAGCATCGCCCCCGACATCTCTGGCGCGCCAGGTAGGGGGCGTCGAGATCGTGCGAACCCGATCCGGCGTGCACGCAAGCTAAATCTTCATCGTCTTCATTGACATGCCACCGAAGAAGAAGAATTCGGAGGCAGCTGTTCCGTCCGCGTCGTTTCCACCGCCTCCGGAGCAAACGGATGGTGGAGTGGACGCCGGCGGAGGAATGGGCGTCGACGAGGGTGCCCACAGCGCTGCCAAGTCCGAGGACAAGGCGGTGCAGACCTCGGCGTCCATGCGCGCACCGCGTCCCTCTCAAGAGGCGCGGGATCAGCAGCGTCATAGCGTTCGCAGCGCCATACGTCCGCTGACCCAAGATCAAGCTGGTGGTTCGCGTGGCGTTCAAGACCAGCATGCGCGCCAACATGCTGGCCCCAGCGAGGTACGGTCGCCGGGACGAGACGCTGCTCCTTCTAACTTGGTTAGGAGTCCGAGCACACCCCTCTCCTTGCACCGTTCACCTCTGCCGCCCACCACCCCAGCAGAAGCCTTGGCGCGGGCCCAGCTGCTCCTGGACTATCCTCCAACGGCGGACAAGACCGACAAATGGAGGGCCACTATCCAGAGCCTCATCGGCTTCGCCAATGGCGAAACCACGCGGCGACCGAGCACCTCGCTGCCGCGGCAGGACAGCCGGATGCGAGCCGATGGCAACAAGACTGAGGGAGGTGCGACTTCCATGCATTCTCCACTACGAAGGCCAAAATCGCCGACTCGCCGGGTCCACCCCAACAGCGGCTCCACCGCGTCGTCGGACCCATGAGCTCGTCGCGACCAGCGCCAAGTTCTCCATGAACGACAAAAAGAAGACGCTCGAACCCGCATCGAGCGCCGAAGAGAAGCGCGACGTCAATCCGACAAGCGCGCTGGGCTCTCTGTTGACATGCATGCGCCAGGGGAACCAGGCGATCTACCGTACGCGGTAGGTTGTCCTGCGTTCACCCATGAGCTGCGGCAAGTCCAGTGGCCCAACACAAAGAATTTCAAGCCAGACGTGCCGGAGAAGTACGACGGCAAGACGCGTCCGTCGGAGTTCCTTAGCATCTACACCATTGCAGTGCAAGCTGCCGGGGGACGAGATGACAAGATCCTTGCCAACTACTTCCCGCTGGTGCTCAAGCCCAATGTCAGATCCTGGCTCATGCACTTGCCGGACAACTCCATATCTTCTTGGGCTGATCTGTGCCATCAGTTTGTCGGCGCCTTTACAGGCGGCCACAAGCCACATGGCCAAGAGAGCAATCTTCATCTGCTCGCCCAGAAGGAAGGAGAGCCACTGCGCAAGTACATTCAGAGATTCAGCCGCGTACAGCACAACATCCCAGACGTCCACCCCGCCACGATCATTAGCGCATTCCATCAGAACGTGCGAAACCGAAGGATGAGGGAGGAGATGGCGATGTGTAAAATCAGAGACGTCAGCGAGCTTTACGCCCTGGCTGACAAGTGTGCACGCGCTGAAGAGGGGAGGAGGCTCCCCGGAGAGAGTACAGGAGCAGGAAGATCTGACAGTGAGGATGCCGCCCCGGTGAGGAAAGGCCGGCAGCGGAACTACAGAAGGAATAAGGGCAAGGAAGTGCTAGCTGTCGAGCAGACCGGCAACGGAGGTGGCGCCAAGGAAGCTAAGGCTGGTGGCTCCGACAAGGAGGCCCATCCTGTGGCCGCCGCCGACAGGCAGGACAACTCCAGTAGGCAGTATTGCAAGATTCACCGCACCAAGGGTCACAATCTCCAGAACTGCAAAAAGGTCGAACAGCTTGCTGAGCAGCAGAAGGCTGAATACGAGCGATGCGACAAAGAGAAGGCCCAGGAAAGAACTGGAGAATCCGGCAAGAAACGCCCCGGCCGGGGAGGACGCCGCGGCAAGGCCAAGCAGCGGCAAGGAGACAGACCTCCCCGCGGCCGCGACAACGATGAAGATGACGACGATGACGAAGACGTGGATGATGATGAGGCCGATGAGCAGGAATTTCAGAAAGCCACAGAGGTCCTGTGCGTTGACGGTGGCGCCTCTCTGCATACTTCGCACCGCCAGCTCAAACAGTGGATGCGGGAAGTGAATGCAGCAGAGCCATCCATAGAGTCACGCAAGCCCCTGAAATGGTCCAGCACGCCTATCATCTTCGACATTGGGGATCACCCTGATCGCGTAACTGCGGTCGGGTGCTTGCCGATGTTGGTCTCACCAACTATCCGCAACCTCAAGGTCACAAAGATGCTAGTTGACGGCGGGGCCGGCTTGAACCTCATCTCCTCCGCGGTCCTTCACAAACTTTAGATCCCTGACAGCGAGCTCGAAGAGACCGGCACATTCCAAGGAATCAACCCGGGAAGGAGCAAGCCGAAAGGGAAGATCACGCTGCCGGTCACATTTGGCAGCGAGCTGAATTTCAGAACTGAGAGGGTCACATTTGACGTTGCCGATTTTCCATTGCCCTACAATGGGATCCTGGGCCGTCCAACGCTCGCCAAGTTTATGGCAGCCTCTCACTATGCCTACAACGTGCTCAAAATGCCAGGCCCGATAAGTGTCATCTCTGTCCCCGGCGACAAGAAGGATGCCCTTATCTGCGCCGACAAGATCTACCAGGAAGCAGCAGCCGCAGCTGATCACCACACACTTGCCGCTGAAGCTCCCGGGGGGAAGAAGAAGGCCAAGTCCAGCAGGAGCTCTGATGCCCACTCCGGCAAGCGCACCTCTTCAGAGTGCTGCGCTACCGTCGAGGACGCACCATCGAGCTCCACCGGCAAGTGCAAGAAGATGATGGCAGCTCCACCCGAGACCAAGAAGGTGTCCGCCAAGGAGGACGGCACTGGTGGTACCTTCACCATCGGTGCCACCCTTGACCCCAAATAGGAAAGCGTGCTCGTTGCTTTCCTGCGGGCGAATGTCGACGTGTTTGCATGGCAACCATCTGATATCCCCGGTGTTCCTAGTAAAGTAATCGAGCACCACCTTGCCGTCTGTCCTCATGCACGGCCCGTCAAGCAGAGAGTCAGAAAGCAAGCGGTGGAGTGCCAGGAGTTCATTGCAGAAGAGATCAGGAAATTGGAAGCAGCAGGCCTTGTCAGAGGAGTGCTCCATCCCACGTGGTTGGCCAATCCTGTAGTCGTGCGCAAAGCGAACGGGAAATGGAGGCTTTGTATAGACTTCACTGATGTCAATAAAGCTTGTCCCAAAGATCCATTTCCCTTGCCGCGCATTGACCAGATTGTTGACTCCACCACTGGATGTGATTTGCTTTCATTTCTTGATGCGTACTCAGGGTACCATCAAATCTTCATGGCAGAAGAAGATGAGGAGAAAACCGCATTTATCACCCCTTGTGGCACATACTGTTTTGTATGAATGCCCTCAGAAGGATACTGCAGAATCCAGAAGCAACAGGCAGGATTGTCGAGTGGGCCTTGGAACTGTCAAGCTTTGGCCTCAAGTTTGAGAGCACTGCAACTATCCAAAGCAGGGCATTGGCAGAGTTCATAGCAGAGTGGACGCCAACTCCAGATGAAGAAATTCCAGAGACGAGCATCCCCGTCAAGGAGACAAGCAAAGAGTGGCTGATGTACTTTGATGGTGCCTTCTCGCTGCAAGGCGCCGGTGCTGGCGTGCTACTTATCGCACCCACCGGAGAGCACCTCAAATACATAGTCCAGATGCACTTTCCCAAAGAGCAAGCAACCAACAATATTGCAGAGTATGAAGGATTGCTTGCCGGTCTCAGAATAGCAGCCGACCTTGGGATCAAGAAGCTCATTATCAGGGGTGACTCGCAGTTTGTCGTCCGCCAAGTGAACAAGAACTACAAGAGCCCGTTGATGGAAGCATATGTTGATGAAGTGAGGAAGCTAGAAGAGCGCTTTGACGGCCTGCAAATGGAGCATATCCCAAGAGCTCAGAATGACATTGCTGATGGCCTGTCAAAATGCGCTGCACTAAAGTTGCCTGTGGAACCAGGGATCTTTGTGCTCAAGCTGACTCAACCTTCCGTGGCACCATCAACTGGACAGAATAAGAAGAGGAAGTTGGTTTCAGGTGACTACTTTCCGGCAGAGCACCCCGAAGCCGCCGCCAAGAAAGTCCCCAAGATCAACGCCAATGATGCTGAGGGGCAGTCTGCTCCGGCAAATCTTGTGGTTTGTTCCGTCGAAGCAAACGCTCCCGACAAGTTTTGCTCCGGCAAGCTTGCCGGGGAATATCACGCTCCGGCAAAACCACAGGTTCTTGCCGTAGAAGCGGATGTTCCCGCAGCAACAGGTATGCCTTTAGTCCTTGTTGTCGAGCCGCAAGCTCCAGCATGGGCGCAGCAGATTGTCCGTTTCCTCCAGACAGGAGAGCTTCCCGAAGAGCAAGAAGAAGCTGAAAAAGTAGCCCGGCAGTCAAGTATGTACAAGTTTGTCGACAGCACACTGTACAGAATAAGACTCAACGGTGTGAAATTGAAGTGCATTCGCCGGGAAGATGGGCAACAGCTGTTGGCAGAGATACATGGAGGCATATGTGGTCACCACATTGGCGCAAGAGCACTTGTCGGCAAAGCATTCCGACAAGGCTTCTTCTGGCCGACAGCCCTCCAGGATGCAACTGCACAAGTAACCAAGTGTGAAGCGTGCCAGTTCCATTCCAAACAGATACACCAGCCAGCTCAAGCTCTCCAGACGATCCCTTTATCCTGGCCATTTTCGGTCTGGGGGTTCGACATCCTCGACCCCTTCCCCCGAGCTGTCGGGGGCTTTGAGTTCTTGTACGTTGCAATCGACAAGTTCACAAAGTGGCCGGAAGTGGAACCAGTGAGGAAGGTGACAGCACAGTCAGCAGTCAAGTTCTTCAGGTCGATTGTTTGCCGTTTCGGGATCCCGAACAGGATCATCACCGACAACGGCACGCAATTTACGAGCCGCACCTTCATGCAGTACGTCCAAGATCTTGGCACCAAGGTCTGCTTCGCTTCTGTTGCTCATCCAAGAAGCAACGGTCAAGCGGAGAGGGCAAACGCTGAAGTGCTGCGAGGCCTCAAGACCAGAACTTTCGACAGACTGCACAAGTGCGGAAGAAACTGGATTGAGGAGCTGCCGGTGGTTCTTTGGTCGATCAGGACGACGCCAAATCGAGCCACTGGCCAGACACCCTTCGCTCTAGTCTATGGAGCGGAGGCAGTTCTCCCCACGGAACTCGTATACGGGTCACCTCGAGTGCTCGCTTATGATGAGCTCGAGCAAGAGCAGCTGCGGCAAGATGACGCACTGCTCCTTGAGGAAGACCGTCTCCAGGCTGCTGTGCGAGCCGCTCGCTACCAGCAAGCTCTGCGCCTCTACCATAGCCGCAGAATCAATGCCAGGAGTCTCAAGGAAGGCGACCTTGTTCTTCGGCGCGTTCAGTCGGCCAAGAATTCCAACAAGTTGACGCCGAAGTGGGAAGGCCCTTATCGGGTGAAACGAGTCACTAGGCCCGGCACTGTCCGCCTTGAGACCGAAGATGGCATTCCGGTGAGCAACTCCTGGAACATCGAGCATCTTCGTAAGTTTTACCCATAAGGCGCGGTTGTCGGACCCTGTCCGGCAACCACCTTTCTGTACAAGTCTTGCCGCTGTTGCATGTAATCCTTTGTACAGAGCCGGGCGCAGACCCCGTGCACTAGTAAAATTCATGTGCCCCGCACATCTTGTCAGTTTCCTTATGCTATGATCCTTTTTCGCATATATTATCTGACACTTTGTGCAGCACCAGACCCCGGTAAGCGATAACGAGCCCAAGGCTCCATATCATTGCTTTATTTCTCTGTCTCTTTCTCAAAAGAAGGAAGGTTCCCTCGCCCACAAAGTTTACCGGGGGGGGGGAAGGAGAAGATAATGGTGTGGACCAGGCCATTCAAAAAAAAGGTTTCTCCTTGCCGGGAAGCAGACGACAAAAAAGCTAAGTTCCCAAAGCTTGAGCGATCAGTTTTTGAGTTATTTTCCTTGAACGGCCGTGCTTTGTATGAGAATATTGTGCGTGAAGGAACCAATTCACAGCTAGCTGCGCCCTTACTTTGTTTTGAGTCCGCTCAACGACTTAAGTGAGCTGCCAGCGCCCTTACTTTGCTTCGAGTCCGCTCAGCAACTTAAGTGAGCCGCTAGCGCCCTTACTTTGTTTCGAGTCCACTCAACAACTTAAGTGAGCTGCAACTAGTTGCGACAAGGTTGCTTGTCGGTAGCGGCCCCGCCAGCAGGCTGCTGAAGTTCCGCACTCGGCGCTCGCGGCAAGAGTGCCTGCACCGGCAAGTTTCCCTAAAAAGCGTAGGGCAGGACCATACAAAGCCAAGAGTCGAGTAAAGGAAGTAACACAGCTATTTGTTGCCTAAGATAGAGTTATATTACAAGAATAACTTGTCGCGCCTCTAATAAAGTGTTCCCATGACATGACTGGCAGCGACAAGAAAAGAAGAAAACGGACGGCCTAATCTATGCGACCGCCGTCAACCCTTTTGACCTCGTTCACCCTGTCGACGATGGGTGCGACGAGGGCCTTAAGTGCGTCAAGATCAGCGTCCGCCGGTAGCTTCCTGAGGACATTGGTGAGGTTGAGGCCCGGATTGCGGAAGGCCACCTTCACCAGCACCTTCTCCAGAACTCCGGCACAAATCGAGCGTGACTCATCGGCCAACTGCTTTGGGATCCGTTCCCGGAGTTGCTGGAGCGCCGCCGCCACGCCTTTGAAGAACAAAGTGAGCTTGGCGTTGGGTTGGAGGTTCTCTTCGGAGGAGTACCCGAAGCCTTCCACCCCCAATTGCACCAGCTCCTCTTCGATGACTGCAGCAATGTCCACGAGGCCCTCTGACCAGAGCTCCATAGTATCTCTGAGAAGATTCTGGGTTTCGGCGGCCCTCGCAAGCAGCGCCTCGTTGGCCTCGATGTCCTTCTTCAAGTCTGCCTCCCGTTTCCTGGCGCTGTCCAACGTCTCCGTCAAGGTGGCCAGCTTTAGCGTCAGATCAGCGTTGGAATCCTTGGCGGCACTCAATTCCTCGCCCCTCTCGGCGAGTCGGCCTTGTAGCTCACCATGGGCAAGGGCGTCCTTCTCGCGCTCTAGCTTGAGGGCGGCAAGCTCTTCGCCACCAACCTTCAGATCAGTTTCTAGCTGCGCCACCTTTGCCTCCAATTCTTTCTTGACGACCTCGGCAGTCGCAGCCGTATCCTTTGCCTCTTGGAGCGTCACGCCAAGTGCCCGTTCGCGCGCGGCAAGCTCCTCTCCGTGGCTGTCGAGGTTCACTTTCCGCTGAGTCAGCTCGCCTTCTCGTGCGTACAGCTTCTCGCCGGTGAGCCGCTGCTGCTCTTCAGCTTCGGCCTTCTCGAGGAGGAAGGCCTTCCGTTCCTCGGCAAGCTGCTCCCGCTCCTCCGCCAAGGCCCGGAGAGTTTCTTGACGAAGACCCCGGAGCTCCTCCACACGCTTCTCTATGTCCATGCTCGCCCTCGCGGCGAGCGCTTCCCGGGACTCCAACTTGACTTGGCGGGCGCGGTAGAGCGCCAGCAGCCTCCGCAGCAGCCGCTCCTCCTCGGGCTCTTCACTGCTGCTTCCCGGCGCGTCGACGATCGACAACCCGGCGGAGGCAAGCACCTCTCCATCCAGAGCTTCTCCTTCCACCGGCGCCCTGGAGCTCGACGCCCAGGGGAGCTTGATGAAGATACCCTCGCCAGCCTTCAGATAGGCGACAGGCTGGGGCTCCTCGGAGCCTGGCGCTACGGCAGCGGCGGAGGGATCGGCGGTCGGTGCAGCGCCTGACGCTCCTGCGGCCTCAGGGCCGTCAGTCCGATCGCCAGATCCCCCGCCAGCTTCCTCGGCGGCAGCCTTGGCGGCCTCTTCGCCGGCGGGTGCGTTAGCGCCGGCTCCTTCTTCGGTGGCCGCGGCATCATCAGTATTGCCGCGCGCGTCTTCTTCGCCGCCCGCCTCGGTCTCCATCGGATCCGTGGAGGGTAGGTCTGACGACCAAAAAAGAAGGAGAAATCAAACAAGTATTCGAGAAGAGAAATCAGCAGAAGACTACAAGGAAAGTTTCGGGCAAGAAGGGTTACCTGTGCTAGGATCTGCCGTCGTGGCCTCCACCGCTGGCGGATCATCAGCGCCCTTCCTTGCCGGAGGCTCCTCCCTTACCGGAGGACGCTCCCTCGCCGGGGAGTCCGCCCTTGGCGGCGTAGTCGAAGCAGACGACGAGTCGGAGGAGATCACCACGCCCTCCTGATCAAGCTGTTCTGCTCCTGCACAAACAAAACAGAGATCGGATGTCAACAAAGGACAAGAGCAACCACGTACATCCAGAAGCAGAAAGTAAACCATATGCTTACACTGGGGGCTGCGCTGGGGGCTGCTCTGTGAAGTGACGGCCGGGTCCGGCAAGGTAGTCTCGGGCGCGCCTCCTGTCATCGCAGTGGGCTCGTCCTCGATGACCACCACCTGAGCCTTGGCCCTCTTCGCCGCCCTCTGGGCCAGAGTCCTGAAAAGGAGAGCCCAGGGTGAATCAGATCTGATGCAAGACAAGATCAGCAAGTTGAAGAACTACAAGAACAAGCAAGGGAATCTTACTCTTCTTCCTCTTCCTCATTAGAGCTGAGCGCGGAGAGGTCGAAGTTCGGCCCACCTCCGGCGCGACGAGGTGGAGGAGTGGGATCCCTTGGCCGCTTGGCGGGGACTGCGGCGCCAGCCCGAGACGACCCCGCCCCGGTTGCCACTGCGGCGGGAGGCGCCCCCGCGGCAACTGTACTTGCGGCGGTGGAGCGCGTCGTGCGGCGCTGCGGCTGTTGACCAGCTTGCCGCCCTGCTGCATCCCCGATCCTGCTGAGGCGCCTTCTTGGCTGCACTGGGGGCTGCGTTCCGGGTCCTGCTCCCGGCAAGCTCCCCGGAGGTGGCGGGCCGCTCGTACCCTCGGCGGGCTCGTTCGACTCAGCGTCGGGCGCGGCGAGCTCTTCTTCCTCTTCGGGCTGCTCCCGTTCGGCAATGCTCATCGCCAATGCCGCGTCCGCTTCCTCCACGGTGAACCCGAATTCACCCGCGGCCGCGGCTGCCGCCGCCTCTTCCGCCCTGGTGGCGATGCGCTCCATCTCTTGCTCAGTGGTGTCGCGGGTGAGGAGCTTCTTCTCGTCAGCATTGACCACCACCTCCACTAGGCTGTCAAAGAACTGCTGCACGACGTTGCCGGCGGGCTCTTGCCAAGTTGGAGCGATCCCGTGCGAGTCACACAAAGGCATCATTGCGCAGATGTGATCGTGCGAGGAGTTGTTGCACAGAGGAACGACGCCTGCCGGCAACCTGAACCACTCGGGATGCTGTGGGTCATGCTTGAATATCTCCTTAAGCATCCCGTCCAATTCTAGGATGGTGAAATTGAAGTTGAGGCCTGGGCGCAACCTCATTATATCTGCCGGGCCTCCAAATTCCCAGGCAGGTCTCCCCCTCGCCTGCAGAGGGGCGATGCGCCGCCGAAGGAAATCTGCGCCGACAGCCCCCACAGTCAGCCCGGCAAGCCTGAGACGCAAGATCCGAGTGGTGGCGATCGTCAGCTTGTCGTCGTCCGCGGACAGAGCGCTCCAGTCATTGCCGCGCACTGCTGGGGCTTGGCGCAGGGCGGTGAATGGCTACGGGCTCTCTTCTACAATCCAGCACCAATCTGCTCTCCACTCGTCCCACTTGCTGCGGAGCTCCCCCTCCAGATAGGTCTCCTTCTTGCCGGCCCGCGAGATCCAAGCGATCCCGCCGGCAAGAGGTTCCCCTCTCTCGACACGAGGCATAAAGAAATGGCGGAAGAGAGCTACGTTGGGGTGGACTCCGACAAAGTTTTCGCATAGATGGGCGAAAACTGCCATGGTCAGAACAGCGTTGGGGGTGAAATCAAGGAGGTGGAGTCCGTAGGTGTTCATGATATCACAGAAGAAATCAGAGAATGGCGGGCAGAGCCCGCAGTAGAAGAACACGGCGAAGAAAGGATATCCGTTAGCTGGAGCTGCTCGCGAGGCGACGGCGGAGAGTACCTTTGTGCGCGGATGCGCCCGCGTCTCCATCGACCAGAAGAGATAGTACCACTCCCTCAGCTCCTCCGCGGAG
>NC_041384.1:266518445-266519912 GCF_002162155.2 Triticum dicoccoides
GCAGCGCCTCAAGCCGCTGCGCTTCGGTCGACTTCACAGCTTTCGCGGTCGCGGCCTTCGTGGCCTTCCCCTTCCCAGGCTTCGGAGGCATGGCGAAGGCGGTGGGGAGATCGACGGCGCTGGTGGTGGCGGCGGCGACAGGAGCGGAGCGCTGCTCTCTTTCGACTTTGGAAGCGGAGGGGGGCGGCGGAGGTTTCTGAGATTGCAACAGCGAATGGCGAAGATGGAGGAAATGCCCCTGTTTCCCCTACTTATAAAGAGGGACGGGGCGGACGTTTCGGCCTTCCAAGTGAACAAACTCCCACGATCTCTCCCACGACGCCGCGTTTGACGCGTGCCGTTCTGGGCGTGCGCGGTGGGGGCGGAGTTAGATTCGGCGTGACCTAGGCCGTGCGTGCCCGTGCACTGTTTTGGGCCTGGCCCAACAGCGCTCGGCACCGTGTATGGCCCAGGCCCGGGGGCTCCTGTCGGCGTACTAGAGTAGGGGTACCCTATTACCCCGAACTCGTGCACGGGCAGTTGCAGCGCCCCGCGGCAAGGCTTGCCGGGTTACCGCCACGACCCTTCGTGGTTCCCTTGAAGACCATTCAAGGGCAAAGTATTCAAATCAAAGCCCCGGCAAGAGGAACTTGCCGGGAAGGCCAACCAAGGCCCCCGCAAGAGGAGCTTGCCGGGAAGAGACAAGACCCCAGCAAGAGGAGCTTGCCGGGAAGGCCACTCGAGACATACCAAGAAAGCTTGCCTGGACGCGCCCTGCGTCCCGGCAAGAACCGGCGAGCGACAAGCTTCCAGACGCGACAAGACGACGGCCGCGGCAAGGAGCATTCCGCGGGAAACCCCCACTTCGTGCCCGCGCTCCAGCTCACCTGCTAACGTGTCGCTCTGGGACTCTCCCAGAGCGCACGTGGCGGGAGGCCGTGCAGCTAGGGGTACATGGTGGCAAACGGAGATGAAGAGAAGACCATCGTGGCAAACGGTGGCACTCCTAACGGTCACCTTTTGCACTGTTTAGGAGACTCAGACAGGCATTTAATGCCTTTGTCCCCTGCCGTCATAGTTAGTTAGGGTGCACTGTATCCACAGTAGCGGTAGCTGCACCTACCGCATCCTTTTCCGTTTTTACCCTTCTTGTCTACGTTGCCCCCTGTCGGTGACCCCATGAGAGTATAAAAGGAGGCCCAAGCGCAACGTAGGAAAGGGTTCGAAGAATCCGGAGGCTCGAGCAGTTCGGCTCGTTCAACACCAGGAACACTCTCAAGCTCAGTCTGGCAGCGTCCATCGCTCCTGAGCAAGAATCCAATATACACAAACAAGCATCAGTAGGGTTTTACGCATCCGTGCGGCCCGAAGCTGGGTAAAATCGCCCGCGTGCACTGCCTCGATCCGCTCTTTGTGTGCTCTCCGCCCCCCACCGAACCGAAAAGGGGCCCTGTCCCCATAGGTGTCGGCGGGAATCAGCATCACCCC
>NC_041384.1:266520109-266543024 GCF_002162155.2 Triticum dicoccoides
TCACTGTTCATCCAGAGGCAGCATCGATCGGCTTCAGTTAGCAGCAGTAGCGAAGGAATCGCTCGATCAGGTTCAGTTAACCGCCATCGATCGATCGCTTGGGTTCAGTAACGCGTAGCCTGCAGTGCAATCGTTCGGGTTCAGTTAGAGCCCAACGCCTTGCTTGGGTTCAGTTAGAGCCAATGCCTCGCACACACTCGCGTACGTGTATGAGAGAAACACGCATCGCTCGACCCCCGACCTCCCACCGTAACCGGGAACTCCCCGAAATTTTCCTCCCCCTCGCTTCTACCATGGTTTTTTCCGTCAGGGACGGCCTAAAGAATGTCATGCAGCTGCGTCTCCGGCCCGCCCAGGACGAAAAGCCCAATTTCTGTCATGATTTTTTGTAATAGAAGAGGGAGCCCACCACATCTATGATGATACCGGGTTTTGTCACAATTATCGTCATAGAAGTGTCATATGTATGACAGAAAAAAATTTCGTTCGGCCCAAAATGTCACGGATGTGTCTTTTTTTGTAGTGCACTCTGGTGCCACCGAAAGCGAGGGGGAGAGAGCCCCCTCCATCTTCTTCTGCCTTGACCTTCTCCCTAGATGGGAGAAGCGTTTCCCCTCTGGTCCATGTCCTCCACGGCAAGGGAGGGGCGAGAGCCCCTCCGAAATTGGATCTGTCTCTCTGTCTCTCTCTGTTTCTGCGTTCTCCGATTCTTCCCTTTCACCGTTTCTTATATTCCCGGAGATCCGTAACTCCGATTGGGTTGGAATTTTGACACAATCTCTATCCGGATATTAGCTTTCTTTCGGCTAAAGAAGGGCACCAATAGCCTTACGGGTGGCCCGCGAGGGTCAGGGGCGCGCCTGGGGGGGCAGGCGCACCCTCCTGCCTCGTGGCCACCTCGGGCACCGTCTCGCGTGGATTTTTCTTCCCAAAAATCATATATATTCCAAAAAAATCTCCATCAGTTTTTATCCCGTTTGGACTCCGTTTGATATGGATATTTTGCGAAACAAAAACATGAAACAAACAGGAACTGGCACTGGGCACTAGATCAATATGTTAGTCCCAAAAATAGAATAAAAAGTTGCCAAAAGTATATGAAAGTTGTAGAATATTGGCATGGAACAATCAAAATTATAGATAGGACGGAGACGTATCAGCATCCCCAAGCTTAATTCCTGCTGGTCCTCGAGTAGGTAAATGATAAAAAAGATAAATTTTGATGTGGAATGCTTCCTAGCATAATCTTGATCATGTAATCTAATCATGGAATGAATATTAAGATACGAGTGATTCAAAGCAATAGTCTATCATTTGACATAAAAATAATAATACTTCAAGCCTACTAATAAAGCAATCATGTCTTTTCAAAATAACAAGGCCAAAGAAAGTTATCCCTACAAAATCATATAGTCTGGCTATGCTCCATCTTCTTCACACAAAATATTCACATCATGCACAACCCCGATGACAAGCCGAGCAATTGGTTCATACTTTTTAACGCTCTTCAGCATTTTCAACCCTCACGCAATATATGAGCGTGAGCCATGGATATAGCACTATAGGTGGAATAGAATGGTGGTTGTGGAGAAGACAAAAAAAGGAGAAGATAGTCTCACATCAACTATTCGTATCAACGGGCTATGGAGATGCCCATCAATAGATATCAATGTGAGTGAGTAGGGATTGCCATGCAACTAATGCACTAGAGCTATAAGTGTATGAAAGCTCAAACTGAAACTAAGTGGGTGTGCATCCAACTTTCTTGCTCATGAAGACCTAGGGCATTTGAGGAAGCACATCTTGGAATATACAAGTCAAGTTCTATAATGAAAATTCCCACTAGTATATGAAAGTGATAACTCAAGAGACTCTCTATATGAAGAACATGGTGCTACTTTGAAGCACAAGTGTGGAAAAAGGATAGTAGCATTGTCCCTTCTCTCTTTTTCTCTCATTTTTTGGGCCTTCCTTTTTTATGGCCTTTCTCTTTTTTTCCTTTTTTATTTTTTTTCTGTTCGGAGTCTCATCCCGACTTGTGGGGGAATCATAGTCTCCATCATCCTTTCCTCACTAGGATAATTCTCTAATAATGATGATCATCACACTTTTATTTACTTGCAACTCAATATTACAACTGGATATCTAGAACAAAGATATAACTCTATATGAATGCCTCCGGCGGTGTACCGGGATGTGCAATGATCTAGCATAGCAATGACATCAAAAAACGGACAAGACATGAAAACATCATGCTAGCTATCTTACGATCATGCAAAGCAATATGACAATGAATGCTCAAGTCATGTACATGATGATGATGAAAGTTGCATGGCAATATACTCGGAATGGCTAGGGAAATGCCATGATAGGTAGGTATGGTGGCTATTTTGAGGAAGGTATATGGTGGGTTTATGGTACCGGCGAAAGTTGCGCGATACTAGAGAGGCTAGCAATGGTGGAAGGGTGAGAGTGCGTATAATCCATGGACTCAACATTAGTCATAAAGAACTCACATACTTATTGCAAGAGTTTATTAGCCCTCGAAGCAAAGTACTACTATGCATGCCCCTAGGGGGATAGATTGGTAGGAAAAGACCATCACTCGTCCCCGACCGCCACTCATAAGGAAGATAATCAATAAATACCTCATGCTCCAACTTCGTTACATAACGGTTCACCATACGTGCATGCTACGGGAATCACAAACCTCAACACAAGTATTTCTACTAATCCACAACTACCCACTAGCATTACTCTAATATCACTATCTTTATATCGCAAAACTATTGCAAGGAATCAAACATATCATATTCAGTGATCTACAAGTTTTATGTAGGATTTTATGACTAACCATGTGAATGACCAGTTCCTACCATCTCTCTAAATAGATATAAGTGAAGCAAGAGAGTTTAATTCTTTCTACAAAAGACATGCCCGTGCTCTAACAAATCTAAGTGAAGCAAAAGAGCATTCTACAAACGGTGGTTGTCTATGTAAAGAGAAACAGGCAATCCAAACTTCAAATGATATAAGTGAAGCACATGAAGCATTCTATAAAGCCATACTCAAATGATATAAGTGAAGTTCATAAAGAATTCTATAAATGAACCAAGGACTATCTCATACCAGCATGGTGCATAAAAGAAAAGATAAAACTAAAGCAAAAGACGCTCCAAGATTGCACATATCTCATGAACGAAACGAATCCGAAAACATACCGATACTTGTTGAAGAAAGAGGGGATGCCTTCCGGGGCATCCCCAAGCTTAGACGCTTGAGTATCCTTGAATATTTACTTGGGTGACTCGGGCATCCCCAAGCTTGAGCTCTTTCCTCTCTTCCTTCTTCTCATATCAAGACCTTCTCGATCATCGAACACTTCATCCACACAAAACTTCAACAGAAAACTCGGTAAGATCCGTTAGTATAATAAAACAAATCACTACTCTAAGTACTGTTGAAAAGCAATTCATATTTTGTTTTTTCATTGTGTCTACTGTAATATAGCTTTTCCATGGCTTAATCCACTAATATAAATTGATAGTTTCATCAAAACAAGCAAACTATGCATCAAAAACAGAATCTGTCTAAAACAGAACAGTCTGTAATAATCTGAACATTCACCATACTTCTGTTACTTGAAAAATTCTACCAAAATGAGTAAAAATAAACAATTTGTATGGGAAGACAGTGCAAAAAGAATCAGAACCATTTGATGTTCCTGCTAAAAATGTAAAATCGCGCACTACAGCCAAAGTTTCTGTGCTGCACCGTACAAACCATTAAGCAAATGTAAACATCCTAAAGGCAAACCTTGGCACATTATTTTTATAATACAATGGAATTGTAAAAGTGGATAATTTTTTTATTGGAAAATTTCTGTAATCGAGATTCACAAAGTTTCCATGAGCATGAACAAAGTTCAAGGCTAGCTCCCACTTCAACAATGCTTGTCTTTTTCACTTTTGCTTTCCTTTTTGAAAAAGTTTTGGGTTCCCCTCTTTATTTTTGTTGTTTTTAAACTATATGAAAGAACTCAACAGAAATAAATGACTCTCTAAAACTTCCGGGTTGTCTCCCTGGCAGCTCTTTCTTTAAAGCCATTAAGCTAGGCATATAGTGCTCAAGTAATGGATCCACCCGGATCCCAAGGTATATCAAAGCCAATTTTAATAAACAATGATTTTTAATTTAGTGGTGAGCACAATGTAACATATATCACGTAATGACGAAGTATAACTCTCTTCCTATGCATCGGCATGTCATAAAAGAACAATTTATGCACAAAAAGTAAAGGCCAATGCATAGTATAAACAGTTTCTTGCAATTTTATCATATTGGAAACATAGAGAGGTGGAGATATAGTTCCTCTATCATAATAATTGCAAGTAGGAGCAGCAAGCACATGCATATTATATTCATCAAAATCATCATGTGTAGTATTAAAAGACAACCCATCAATATAATCCTTAATAAGGGCAAACTTCTCCGATATAGTGTAGTCGGGGGAATTCAAAAAGATAATAGGACTATCATGCATGGGTGCAATAGCAACAATTTCATGTTTAACATAAGGAACTATAGCAAGTTCATCTCCATAAGCATAATTCATATTGGCATCTTGGCCACAAGCATAGCAAGCATCATCAAAAAGGGATATTTCAAAAGAATCAACGGGATCATAACAATCATCCTCCGGTAAGCACGAAGGGAAATTAAACAATGTATGAGTTGAAGAGTTACTCTCATTAGAAGGTGGGCACAGGTAGCTAATCCGCTCTTCCTCCTTTTGTTCTTCAATAAGTGCATTGATTTCATAATTATATTCATAATTCTCATAACAATATTTCAGGATAGCTAAATTTTCAGGTCTATAAACAACATCATCAAAATCTTCAAACTCTTTAAACATAGATTCAATTTCATAAGCACCCATAAAAGCAATAAATTCTTCTATTTGTTCCACATCATAGCAATCATATATACCATTAGAGTAAGAAGCTAAGGTTTCATTATCATTAAATTCACATGAAAAGCGAAGGCGTGGAGCCTTCACCTTAGAGCAACAAGTATAATCATATCTCAAGCAAAGTTGCCTAGCATACCAATGCAATATATGAATTTGATCCCATAATAGTTTCCATTTTTGTGTCAAGCGGTAATCCCTAAAGTATTCACGTTGATCCAACGTTACTCCCATTACGTTGATCCCTAAAGTAGTACATAATATTTTTCACATAACCAGCATCGAGGGTTTTAGGAGGTTCCCCATCTGCATGAGTAGCAAGTACACCTAATTTTTTTGGTATTTCGTGTTCCATATCCATAACTAAAGATAGAGAACAACTAAGAACAGCAAATAAAAATTACTTAGTGATAAAGCAAACAAGCACACACGAGCATATTCACCCCACGCTATTGCTCCCCGGCAACGGCGCCAGAAAAAGGTCATGATAACCCACAAGTATAGGGGATCGCAACAGTTTTCGATAAGTAAGGCTGTCGAACCCAACGAGGAGCTAAAGGTAGAATAAATATTTTCTCAAGTTCTATCAACCACCGATACAACTCTACGCACGCTTGACGTTCGCTTTACCTAGAACAAGTATGAAACTAGAAGTACTTTGTAGGTGTTGTTGGATAGGTTTGCAAGATAATAAAGAGTACATAAATAAGAAGTAGGGTCTGTTTAGATAAAGAAACAATAAAGTAAATTTAGCGAGTGTGGAAAAGTGGTGGTAGGAGTTGCGAAATTGCCCCTAAGCAATTGACTACTTTACTAGACCGATAGCAAGTATTATGTGGGAGAGGCTACTTCTAGCATGTCATCCCTGACATGGAATTCTATGCACTTATGATTGGAACTATTAGCAAGCATCCGCAACTACTAATGTTCATTAAGGTAAAACCCAACCATAGCATTAAGATATATTGGTCCCCCTTCAATCCCGTATGCATCAATTTCTATGCTAGGTTGAAGCTTCTATCACTCTTGCCCTCCAATACATAGTCCTATCAACATACAAATAACCCTAGGGTGTGATCCACGCGCGCAATCATATGATGGGCACCAAAGGACAGCAACATAACCACAAGAAAATTAAATCAATCATAGCAATTCATCAACCACCGATAGGACAACGAAAATCTACTCAGACATCATAGGATGGCAACACATCATTGGATAATAATATGAAGCATAAAGCACCATGTTCAAGTAGAGGGTACAGCGGGTTGCGGGAGAGTGGACCGCTATAGATAGAGGGGGAAGGTGATGGAGATGTTGGTGAAGATGGTGGAGGTGTTGGTGTAGATCGCGGTGATGATGATGGCCCCTGGTGGCACTCCGGTGCCACCGAAAGCGAGGGGGAGAGAGCCAGACTCCTTCTTCTTCTTCCTTGACCTTCTCCCTAGATGGGAGAAGGGTTTCCCCTCTGGTCCATGGCCTACATGGCAAGGGAGGGGCGAGAGCCCCTCCGAGATTGGATCTATCTCTCTGTCTCTCTCTATTTCTGTGTTCTCCGATTCTTCCCTTTCACCGTTTCTTATATTCCCGGATATCCGTAACTCCGATTGGGATGAAATTTTGACACGATCTCTATCCGGATATTAGCTTTCTTGCGGCAAAAGAAGGGCACCAACCGCCTTACGGGTGGCCCACGAGGGTCAGGGGCGCGCCTGGGGGGGGGGGGGGCAGGCGCGCCCTCCTGCCTCGTGGCCACCTCGGGCACCATCTTGCGTGGATTTTTCTTCCCAAAAATCATATATATTCCAAAAAAAATCTCCGTCAGTTTTTATCCCGTTTGGACTCCGTTTGATATGGATATTCTCCGAAACAAAAAACATGCAACAAACAGGAACTGGCACTGGGCACTGGATCAATATGTTAGTCCCAAAAATAGTATAAAAAGTTGCCAAAAGTATATGAAAGTTGTAGAATATTGGCATGGAACAATCAAAAATTATAGATACGACGAAGACGTATCATGGGTGAGTAGAGGGATGGCCAAGCCAGTGATGGGAGTAGGGTGGGGCGGTGAGGCCTGCGCAGCAGCACAGCTGACCACGGGAGGAGCGAGCAGGCAGTCCGGCCAATGCTGGTTTGAGCAGCTGGAGTAGGAAGAGTAGAGATTGAAGAAGCACCAAGACCATTGGATGGACATCCAATAGTCACTACTCTCATGTGTTAACTAGGTTGACACGGCCTTGCGTGCGCGTCAACCTTCTTTTAGGAAACCGTACGCGTCAACCTAGTAGGCCCACAAGTTAGCCTCAAATATGTGGAAAACAACATACAACACATCTGCCATTATTGCTAATAAATGTATAGTCCATTGGCTAATTCTTAAGGATTTTTTTGAAGTGCATATTCTTTCTGTTACCCTTACAGCCCACATTCTGGCACGGTTAAAAGTTCAACAATTTTTTTTATATTTTGTTGTGGTCCAAACTGTTTTTAATCCTAAAATTTCGAATCATGTTCAAACTAATTTAAAAATAATAAATTTATATCAATTTAAGATCCAACGTAATTTTCCCCGCAAAAAAACAATTAAATCCAAAATCTCGAAATCTTAAAAAAAGTTATTTGAAACTAATTGTCGGTTTGTTGTGTTTTTAAAATTTACATCCCATTTCTTACTACATTTTCTGGGCAAGCGAATGCATCGCTCTCGCCTTGAACAATTTGCGGCCCAGGAGGGCTGAGAAAGCAAGTAGGCCACCTGGAACCTCCGGACCTCAGACCTTCCGTCTTGCCCGGAACTTCCGGACTAGATAGAAAGTCTGTGCATCTTCGACGACTTCCACTACTTCGACAACTCCGACTATGGTGCAGCGGCATTTCGCCAATGTACTGAAGAATGTGCACTACGACATCGACAACAATCACATCATTTTGACAATCTCAACCGTAAGCAAGTATAGTAACCGCGACAACCCATTGTGTATTTCTTGCCATTGCATTGATAACCCCCCATAGCCTTCCTTTTGCGTCACTTACCCATCGAGAGTAGCCATTGAGTATTGCCGACAACGTCACTTGTGCACATTAGTGATCATACTTCCCATTGCATACATATCATATCATTGGTCCATATCTTGGTATCATCTTTTGTGTCACAAAGTTGTCCTCGCATACACAATTGCTATGTTGGTTCGTGAAGGTTTGCATGAGAAAAGAGCTCAAAACATAAAGAGCCAAACAAGTTTCTAAGCAAAGAGAAAAGATAAGCAAAGAGCTTTTAAGCAAGAAAGCATCATACCACACTAAGATTGTCATACTAGATCATCTTGGATAATATCATAGAAATATAGCATACTTGGGATAGAAGTCGTTGCATTTTTGCTTAGTAGGTTGTGCACAAGTTTGTATCTGCCTATTGTGCAATCGTGCTAGCGTCTCTCTAGAGTTGTGCAACAAGTGCATTTTCATGGATTCCACATTTTGGCTCATTCCTTGGTTGCACGACCCCATTTATCTATTTGCGTGTGTGTTTCCAAGTACCACATCTTGCTATTGGTCTACTTGTTACATTGCAAACTTGTGAATCTTTTTCCACATTATTGAATCTCACTATCGATTGCATCATTTTTGTGCCACCATCCTAATCGAGCTCCACTATAAGCTTTTACTTGTGTAGGTGTGAGAACCCGACAAGAATTTGTACAAATTGTTCTATTTCCTTGTTCCAGATTTGAGTGATCTTTGATCCATATTTAACATCGGTCAAGGTACATTTGGTATAAGTTCTTATCTTTCTCCCACTCACATATTTGCTTGGAATGATGGATAGGCCAAGTACTTCTACCAACCCACTCTTCATTGAGCAAGATGACGACATGTCCTCCTACGTCACCAAGAGCCACCTCTTTGGTGCACAACAAGCTTTGCCTCAAAAGCAACAAACAATGAATGAACGCATTGAAAACCTCGCTACCGACTTGCGACTCTCCGAGCAACGTACAAGAGACTACTTCGACAACAAGCTCGACGACCACAAACAAGAGAATGACACAAGAATGGACAAGATTCGTGCCTTGTTGCTCAACCGCTCTTCTTCCACTTCGTCCTACTTAAGATGTAGCCACTCAAGCCGACACTCTAACGACACCATCTCTGGCTCAAGTAACCCGACATCAAATACTCTTCGTCGTACCGCGTGCCAAGACCGTCAAGAAAATCGCAATCCTCTACACGGCAACGCCTCTCAAGAGCAACGACACTATCAAAACCAAGGTACTTTCCCGCAAGCATGAGAACGGCAACACCAACGCCATCAAGAAGAGGAAGAACGAGCGCGACAACACCAAGATGCACAAGATGCCGAGGCACAACATCAAGAACAACAAATATGTGAAGCGCAAGCACTTGAGGCGCAAGGTGCCCTCTGAGATTCATGTCGAGCCATCGCCACGTGCAACCGACAAGCTCATGAGCAACAAGAAGCGCTTCACAAAGGAGTTCAATAGAGGATTTTTCAATCAAGAGTGCATCGTCAAGTTCCTCAAGCTCGACAAGCACCTCATGTTCAACAAGAGCGAGAAGACAATGGAAATCCTCCAAGACAAGAGCAAGTCGAGGGAGACAATTCTCCTCGTCAAGGACGTCATCATCGCTGACCCCAACACAATGAAGAGCAACGCTACGGCAAGCTAAAGTTCACCATGCCCAAGTTCAGTGGAAGCAATGACCCCGAAGAGTACCTATCATGGGAATTGAAGGTTGAAAAAATCATCCGTTTGCACAACTATGAGAAAGATAAGAAGATTGAGATGGCATCCCTTGAGTTCCAAGACTATGTCCTCATTTGGTGGGAACAAGTCATTGAGCGCCGTGAGGCAAGAGGTGAACCACCCGTCACTACTTGGGCGCAAATGAAGGATGTCATGAGAGCATGTTTTGTCCCAACCGAGTACAATCACGACCTCTTCAAGAAACTCCAACTCCTCAAGCAAGGAACAAAGAGTGTTGAAGAATACTTCAAGGAAATGGGCATTGCCATGATAAGAGCGAATGTCACGGAAGATGATGAGCAAACTATGGCACATTTCTTGAATGGACTCAAACATCCAATCAACAAGATAGCCGACTTCCAACCATATTCGAACCTCATCGCGCTAGTGCATCAAGCTACCAAGGAGGAACGCCAAGTGCAAGATGACTTCAAATATGACATGTTCTCATCCAAGAGCTACGGTTTCTCCAACACCCAAGCTTCAATAACTCCAACACCTTCTACCTCAATCAAGCCATCTACAAGCAACGGCGACAAGTCAAGTTTCAAGAAAACTTCGACAACCTCAAGGCATACTCGAACTACAAGCAACTTTAAGCCGAGAGCTTCATCATCATCTACTCCGACCGATGAGACCGTCAAGACAAGTTCCTTCAAATGCTTCACGTGTGGCAGCTGCGGCCACAAGTCCTTCGAATGTACAAACAAGCGCACCATGATCTTCAACGACGATGGTACATATGACTCCATGAGTGAAGGAGAAATGGAAGCCCTTGAGAATGTGGTCATACAGCGGCAAGTGAACGAGGATGAAGATAATAATGTTTTGTGTGACAAAGACTCAAGCCCCGCTCTTGTTGTCTCCATGGTCTTGACTCTTCAACAACAACAAGATGAGGACCAAAGATGCCATATCTTCCACACCAAGGCCGGCATCAATGGACAGTATGTCAAGGTCATCATCAATGGAGGGAGTTGCCATAACTTAGCAAGTGAAGAACTTTGATCCAAACTCCAATTAGTCAAGATGAAGCACCCACATCCCTACAAGGTTCAATGGCTTAGCGACTCCGGCACTATCCATGTCGAGCATACAGTGGAAGTATCTTTCAAAATCAAAGCATACGAAGACACTTTGGAGTGTGATCTCGCTCCAATGTCCATTTGCGACCTCCTCCTAGGACGGCCATGGCAATTTAACCGAGGTGTCAGCCACAACGGGCGTACAAATTACTATAGCTTCAAAATGAATGGCAAGGAATATGTGCTACGACCTATGTCTCCAAGCCAAGTGATCACCGCCAAGCAAGCGACCCATCATGGAGAGAATAGTGAGAGAGCGAACCACCCAAAAGAGAGTGAGCGCCACAAGCCCAAATAGAGTGCTTCCACGATGAATGACAAGAACTTAGTATTATTTTCCACCAAATGTGAGATGAGAGAAGTGTGTGAGAACCTCATGCACTATGTCCTTTTGTGCAAGGACGAGGCTCCAAAAAATAACAACTCTCACAATCTCCCTTTAGTGTTATTTTCTCTATTGTAGGAATTTCAAGATGTTTTCCCCGACGAGCTACCTTCGGGTATACCTCCTCTAGGTGGCATCAAACACCACATCGACCTCATACCCGGAGCACCCCTTCCTAACAAGGAGCCATATCGTGTCAATCCCGAGGAAACCAAGGAGATCCAACGGCAAGTACAACAACTCATCGGCAACGGACAAGTACGTGAAAGCTTGAGCCTTTGTGCCGTCCCGGTAATCCTTATTCCAAAGAAAGATGGTACATATCGCAGTGTTCCGATTGCCGTCCTATCAATGCTATTACCGTGTGTTATCGTTACCCCATTCCACGCCTAGATGATATGATAGATGAGCTTAGCAGAGCCACAATTTTCTCTAAGATTGATCTTAAAAGTGGCTATTATCAAATACGCATCCAAGAAGGTGATGAATGGAAAACCGCATTTAAGACCAAATTTGGCTTATATGAATGGCTTGTTATGCCAATGGGTTATCCGAAGCACCCGGTACTTTCGTGTGACTCATGCATTTTGTTCTTCGACCCTATATTGGTGTATTTGTTGTAGTCTATTTTGACGATATCCTTGTTTTTAACAAATCTCTTAAAGATCATGTCAACCACCTTAGAACCATGTTGCAAACCCTCAGGAAAGAGCGACTTTATGCTAATATGGACAAATTCCTTTTCGGTGTTGATAAGCTTGTTTTCCTGGGTCTCGTTGTGTCTTCTAAGGGTGTTCATGTAGATGAATCTATGGTCAAAGCTATTAAAACTTGGCCCCAACAAACCAACTTACAACAAGTGCACAGTTTTCTTGGTTTAGCCAGTTTTTACCGTAGATTTGTGAAGGATTTTAGCACCATTGATTTACCATTACATGCTTTGAGCAAGAAGAATGCACCCTTTGTTTGGGGACCATCTGAAGATGCCGCATTCAACGAGCTTAAGAATTTACTTACACGTGCTCCTTTACTTGCTTTGCCCAACTTTGATAAACCTTTTGCGATACATTGTGATGCTAGTGGTTATGGCATAGGAGGTGTGTTAATGCAAGAGAGGCGCCCCATAACCTTTTTTAGTGAAAAACTTTCCGGAGCGCTACTCAATTATCCCATTTATGATAAAGAGCTTTATGCTTTAGTAAGAGTCTTGCATGTTTGGGAGCATTATCTCCGTCCTCATGAGTTCACTCTTCACATCGATCATGAAACACTTAAGTACTTTAAGGGTCAAACTAAGTTGAACAATCGTTATGCTAAATGGAGTGAATTCATTGAGTCATTTCCTTATGTCATCAAGTACATCAAGGGTAATGACAATGTTGTGGCGGACGCTCTTTCCCACATATGCATGCTTGTTACCAAACTTGAATTGAATGTCATTGCTTTTGAGCACATAAAAGACTTGTATGTGCATGATCCTCATTTTGCTATTCCATATGCCAAATGTTTAACGCATACATCTTGGGAACACTATTACATCAAAGATGATTATCTTATGAGAGCTAACAAACTATGCATCCCCGAGTCTTCTCTTCATTTGTTACTTTTGCAAGAGGCACATGGAGGAGGACTAATGGGACACTTTGGACGCGACAAGACATTTGCTATGATGTCCAGGAACTATTTTTGGCCCAAGATGTTCCGCAACGTCTCACGCTTAACTAACTGATGTTCAACATGTCACAAAGCTAGGGCCAAAGCTCAATCTCATGGTTTATATACACCCCTTCCAATTCCATAACACACAAGGGAAGATATTAGCATGGATTTTGTGCTTGGTTCGCCTAGAAATAGAAATGGAAAGGATTCTATGTTTGTTGTCATGGACCGATTCTGTAAGATGGCTCATTTCATTCCTTGCAACAAGATAGATGATGCTTCACATGTTGCAAATCTTTTTTGTAGGGAAATCTTGTGCCTACATGGAGTACCAAAGACTATTGTCTTGGACTGCGACATCAGTTCTTGAGTTACTTTTGGAAGACCTTATGCGCCAACCTCGGGATCAAGCTACTATTCTCCACGACATACCACCTACAAACCGACGGCCAAACGAAGGTGACAAACCGCGCACTCTCCACTATGCTTCGCGTGTTGATCAAGAAGAACATCAAGTAGTGGGAGGAGTGTCTACACATCGCCATGTACGCCTACAACCGCGCAAGACATTCAACTACCGGCAAGTCCACCTTCGAGGTCGTCTACGGATTCAACCCATTGTCCCCATTAGACATTCTTCCTCTACCACTACAAGAGTGCACGAATATGGACGCAAGTGCCCGATCGAACTACCTCAAGAAGATGCATGAAAATACAAGGCACAACATCGAGCGCCAAGTACAACGATTTGCGACCAAGCTCAATGTCAACAAGCAACCCATGATATTCAACATTGGAGATCTTGTGTGGCTACATCTTTGCAAGGAACGCTTCCCCAATGAACGCAAGTCCAAACTTCTACCATGAGCCGATGGACCCTTCAAGGTGCTTGAGCACTACAACAACAACGCCTACAAGATCGACATCCCACGCGACAAGTACTCCGTGAGCGACATCTTCAACATCAAAGATCTCTCCCTGTACCATGGTGATGAGGATTTTTATCTAAGGTCAGATCTTTCCCAGGGGAGGGAGATGATGCAGAGCATCCTATGGCCATCCTCGTGGACACTACCTCGACTATCCAAGCTCCAAGTGGCCCCATGACAAGAGCAATAGCTCGTGCTATTCAATCTGTGGTGACATCACTCCTACTTGAGTTTTCCCCTCCTTCAAGTGAGACATGGCTACTGCCTAAGTCCGAGACACTATGTGTGATCAGGTACAATGCACAGCCATGGAGCCGAGAACTGAAGAAGAAGAGACATGCATCAACTCTCTGTCCAGCCCGGAACCTCCGGCAAGAGCCCGGAACATCCGGCCCCCGGAAGCTCCGGCCGGCACGGAACTTCCGGCCTTCGACAACTCCGTCTAGCCCGGGCGTGCCCACTTTTTGGTTAGCCCGGAACCAGGCCTGGACCTTCCATGTCCGAGAACCTCCAGCTCGCCCAGACATTCTGGCCCTAGGACGCTAGCCCAGCTCCTCCCGTGCCAACTCTCTGGTTAGACCAGACCCTCACCGGAACCTTCGGCGTCTGGAACTTCCGGCTCTGCATGCGTAGTGACTTGGGCCGAGGCCCATGTACCCTTTCGCCCCCGAGACTATATATACTCTTCTCCTACCTATGTTTTAGGGTTTGCGTTGTGATAGCCCATATGTGAGATAGAGCCTCGCTCATCCACCCGGACCTACTTATTGTGAGGGACCATCACCTCTTCGGTGAAGATCCACTTGGATTCAAGACCCCAAACGGGAAGACCTCAAGACCTCCTCTCAGAGAAGAACTGGTTACCTTTGTATCGTGCATGGATCTTGTATCTCCTTTTGTGTTTCGAGGATCTAGAATATGTGTGACCTAATCTCGTTGGTTTGAGTGATTCTCTTGTGTCTCCCTTCATGTGTTCCGTTTGTGTTCTTCATGTTCATCGAGGAATCCGCTCCTTCGTGAAAGATCGGCCTTATAGGGTTCCACCCTACATCAAAAGGGAAACAACATCTAACTCCATCTTACAAACTGTACAAAAGCTCGAGGGTTCATTGTTCATCAGGTTTAGACAAAACCCAGATTGATAAGGGCAACAACATCTAACTCCAGCATTGTTATCAGCAGTCACAGTCAAATGGATCGGTCAGGTCCATAGAATGAACATCCTAGGTCGTAAAACTTACTGGATTATGACCATAAGATGTTGTAAATAGAAGCCCAGCATGTTCATAAACCATTTTGTCCACCTGAAACTCCTTTTTTTGCTCTTCGACATACCCATACCTCAAAACCATGTTGCTAATAAACTTAAGCCTGATGGACAATAGTAACATCGCATTTAGCGGGAAGAATGCGACAAATCTAGTGTTTGCATGGTTGGCTACATATCGTTCTAGCGTTATTGTCTTCGGTCAAATGTCATGAGAAGTGAGAAAATCCTGGTGCTTATGAATCCACTGATTGGTTATAACTTTCTTAACCCGTCATGTTGCCTAAATAGACATGAAGACTGAAAACAGTTAAGGTCTAAAAAAAGAGTGTTGAAAGAGCAACAGTTGAACAGTTAATTCTAGTATACTATATGCGGGCTTCCAATGTGCCTGAAATTATCACCTTTATATAGAACTTCTCCAGACATGGTAAGCATTGCAGCAAGCGAATAATCTTGTTCAGATCAAAACTATTCATATGGATATATAAGATCTTGACAGAATCCTGCACCATTGATAGGCTATCCATGGACAAACTCTTCATTGAGCATAGAATATAATATTAGTACAAAATGTGTACTCCAAGATGATATCGAACTTATGTGCAGAAATTTAAAATGTAGCTTATGATTACATGTGTAGATGATAATATACAATAACTGAAGAACTTTGGAACCAAACACCATCTTGAAATGAGCATAGAGATCATGTATTACACCCAAGATCTCCAGTTTAAGCGCAGAGACGACTATTATTTCCGACGATGAATAACGAGAATCAAGGATCAACCTTCATAGTGAAAGGGCATCTTCGGTGATGAACTGCCTTCCGTCAAAAGAAATTCCAATTCTTATAAGGTTAGGCGACTTTATTTAGAGACAACCGATTCTAACCGTGAAAACAAGCACCAAGCACTCCATGGCAGGGCAACTGGAGTGGATGATGTTGTGTAATGAGGCCTCCGACATACGAACCCGCACAGCTGGAAGTTTATGAGAAATGGGAGTCGAAGGTTTAGTACTAGATTTTCTAGTAGGTAGCGCAAGCAGCTTTAGTTCTGTGAATTCAAGGGATTTCAGCCAGGCGTCCACCATGCAGGGCATGCTCAGGTAGCATGCCAGGATGCTGAGGCTTTGAACGGAGCCCTAGTGGCAGGAGATGATGGCTCTAGGGAGTTCAAAATCATTAAAGAGAGATAGTTGGCGACAGTCGAGATTAAGGGGCGCTGCGCGCCATAGAGGGTGCCACCTAGTTGAGAGGACTTAGGTGCGGCAGCAATCCTTGGTGGGGAGAAGCGAGATGATCTCCCCAAGGATGGCGCCCGGGAGATTGCTGATCGGTCCACCCGAGATTCTACAGGTTTCTGGGATCCGGTTGGGGCGGGCTCGCCGCTTATCCCCGCTCTACTGGGTACGGGGTCTATAACATGCGTCGCCGCTGGCACGAGCCTCATCTTCTTGGTGCTGGGGTCAGTCGACTCCATTTTCCTCGAGGCCATTACGTCGAGTGTGCGGATTTGAGCAGAGTAATGAATGACGACCCTAGTTGTAGTGAGAGTGAAGAAGAAGGGGAGCTGGGGTTTTCGATAGTAGTGAGGAAGAAGGGGAGCTTGGGTTTTCTATAGGAGTGAGGTGAGGAATTTAGGGGTACGAGTGGAGCAAGCTGACGTGAGGTGGGTGGGAGTGAGGAGGAAGAAGAGGACCCGGGTTTTTTTGGGGGTCGGTGTGCTGGGTAGCGCCTCTCATTAAGTACATATGTGGGCTTTGGAATTGATTTTATCATTTACTATGATGGATGGCCTCTTTTGTCTTGGGCCCAGAGAAACGATTACTACTAGTATAGTGGAGACACTCTATAGCTACCCAGAAAAACAATTACTAATAGTATAGTGGATACACTACCGCTTCTGGCTCCTCCGAGGTCATCAAAACTTCTCCCACTACTGAATGTCATTTTACTTTGGTTCACCGACATTCGGGCCATGCAGCGCATGGGCCCAAATGCGATCCAACAAATTAGAAGGCGGTATGCAGGCAAAGAGTCACCCCAGTCGCAGCGCGGAAGTAACAGGCCGTCATTTCACAAAACCCCACCTCCCCGCAGTCTAAGTTTGACGGACGAATCAACCATGATTTCACTCTTCGCTGAATCCCCTTCTCCATCACCGTCTTCAAGAAAGCCAACACTCGCATCTGCCATTGTTATTCTATCCCAGCGAAGGGAAGGTAAGCGGATCCATGATGTTGGTATAGTTTTTTAGAGAAAAAGATCTTTTGCAAAGCAGTAGCCGATCCATGATGTTGGTATGTTTTCTTTCAAAGAAAAAGATCTTTTGCAAAGCAGTAGCCGACCCATGATGTTGGTATATTTGCTTTTAGAGAAAAAGAATTCCTTTTTTTTGTTTCATTGTCATTGCGATTGTGTTTTCCCTTCAGTTGTCTCCTATTTGTCAGTTTCATGATGGACCAAGGAGAACCAGGCAAAGATCTACCGATGTTGGAGCAGATGTGGAAGGCTGATCCCCATGAGACAAAGAGCTCCTGGAAGATGCTGGCCGCCACCGAGCCGACCCCTGATATGCTCATGGCCGCTACTAAGATGGTCAACGCTCCGTTTGAGGTTACAGCCCCCGTGGCTCTACAGGAGCAGTTTTCCCCCTTCGAGGATGTGCCCCCCTCTCGCTGAGCAGCCCAAGGCAATTTTGTTCTTTGCCGATCTCGATTATGGTTTTTCATCTAAATATGTGGTGTTAAATAATGCAAAATTGTATTAGCTTCGATGCCATGCTACCTTCCCTGTCATGCACACTTTTGACTCTACATAGTGGTTTAAATAACTTGTGTTTTTATATTGGAAAGTAATTCAGAATTCGTTTATGTTTCTGTTTCAGTTAGAGCCCTAATGCAGACAAGGATTGTGTGGTTGTACATGTCACTCGCTATGAGGCAGATGACCTGAATATATGCATTGGGAAAACTAAGTTCTTAGGCTGTTGGATCCTGGAAGTCAGTTGCACCTATACCAAAGTCGAGATGTATTCCAGCAACACTATTGTCAAGCATGTCATCCAGGGTGTATTGAAGCACAAGAAGTTCAAAGCTACTCCTTCGTTTGTGAGGCATACTATTCTTGTCAAGCTTACGAAGGAAGATGACATGGCATGCCTCGACAAACAAGTTTATGAGTGTCAAGGCCACAAGGTTATCTTCAAGAAGGTTGATAGGATTGTGCTGCTACCAGATGTCCTAGATGATGTTCATGGCAAGGCCCGTCTTGTGTCCATCCCAAATTAGATCGAGGCATGAAATAGTTGGCTCACATAGTGTTTAAAAGTAGTTTGGATTGTGTCTAATTATCCAAACCTTGCCTATTATCGAGCCCTCTAGGACTAGTACTCTGTTTGAATCCATCTATGTGAACTACTGCTACTTTTGTGTGCTTGTGAATCATGTGGGAACCATCATAATTGTTGCAGAAACAGATGCGTCCTCACTCATTTTTTGATTTAATATGGCATGGTAAGACATAAGTTTTCATGGTTTATCATACGAGTAATGTGTGTTTGATGAAATAGAGTACTTGTTCGAGAACTGTGCGCCGACGTATACATAGGGTACGTAAGGCTGGTTAAGTACTTGCAAACACTATTGGTGCTACCCCACTTGTAAGGAGTTGTGCAAAACATGACACATTGGATTAGCTCGCTTCAACACTAGAAAATTCTTCTATCAATCGACCAGCTAAGAATCAATACTCTGTTGACTGACATATAAGCAACTACATATCTTGTTACAGTGGTTTGTGCAGTTAACTAAGGCCACAATGAAAATTCCAAACGTTCACACGCTAGTCCAGCGTTCATGTGGAAAATTCACATCAAACTCGGCTTCATAAAATACTCGAAAAGCATAAGTTCAGCAATTTTATACATCTCAATGATTCATAGAACATAACAAACATTTACTAGTTCACAACAAAAGACAAACTTGTGAGAAGGTTTACAAATCAGGAAAATTCAAGAAAGGCTTCTCTAAGCAAAGGGCCTCCCTAGGCAGGCTTTAATTTCCTGGAGTTCACTATGATTCTTCTTGTTGCCACCATCCAGGGTTAGGTTCTCTCATTCTAGAATAACCAATTGTAATTGAGTTCTCAGTTGGAATGCTGAACTGAACCATGTAGTGTACTAACCATCTAAACTTCTTGTGCAGTTCCACTGAATATAAGCACCTCTATTTGCAGAAATAAGTAGACCACAATGCCTCTTGTCCGTGCACCAATCCCAAAAACCTCCGCGCAGTCGTGCCAGCAAGTCGTCTATCCATCCTTGAATTGGGAGAAAGTGCATTCTCGACTAGGATGCACTTGTTTTCGCTCGTCCCTGCACTTCAATCAGGAAGTAAAACATACGAATCAACTTCTTTTAGATTGTGTTGCTAATTCTACCTAGTTACTACCAATGTAGGACTACCTGGAAAACGGGAGGTTAGACAACAACATCAAGGAATAGCTGATACGTGTCCAACGTATCTATAATTTTTATTATTTTTGGGACTAACTTATTAACCGAGAGCCTAGTGCCAGTTTATGTTTTTTCCTTGTTTTTGAGTTTCGGAGAAAAGGAATACCAAACGGAGGCCAAACGGAATAAAACTTCACGATCATTTTTCTTGGACCAGGAGACACCCAGGGGAATTGGAGTCCAAGCTAGAAGAGCCACGAGGTGGCAGCAAGGGTGGAGGGCGCGCCCCCTACCTTGTGGCCCTCTCAAGGATCTTCTGACCTAGCTCTTCATCCTATATATTCACATATATTCCAGAACCCCCAGGGGGAGCCACGAAAACACTTTTTCACCACCGCAACCTTCTGTTCCCGTGAGATCCCATCTTGGGGCCTTTTTCGGCATCCTGCCAGAGGGGGATTCGATCACGAAAGGCATCTACATCAACTCTATTACCCTTCCGATGAAGCATGAATAGTTTACCACATACCTAAGGGTCCATAGCTAGTAGCTAGATGGCTTCTTCTCTCTCTATGATTCTCAATACCATGTTCTCCTCGATGTTCTTGGACTTCTATCCGATGTAATCTTATTTCGTGGTGTGTTTGTCGAGATCCGATGAATTGTGGATTTATGATCAGCTTATCTATGAATATTATTTGAATCTTCTCTGAATTCTTTTATGCATGATTTGATATCTTTGTATTTCTCTTCGAATTATCGGTTTGGTTTGGCCAACAAGATTGGTTGTTCATGCAATGGGAGAGGTGCTTAGCTTTGGGTTCAATTTTGCGTGATTTCAACCAGTGAAAAAGTAGGGGTAGCAAGATACCTATTGAATTGTTTTTTTGACAGAAAGACTGTAAGGGAACCCCCTACAATATAAATTGGTGCAACAACCCCAAATTGCAAGTACCTTGCCTTGAACCTGGGTGGGTGGGAAGGCATCAGCCCCTTCCCACCAATAGGATATGCCTTAGTCTGCCACGTATTGAATTATTGCCATCGGGGATAAAAAGATGGGATTTTCATCATATTGCTTGAGTTTATTCCTCTACATCATGTCATCTTACCTAAGGCGTTACACCGTTCTTTATGAACTTAATACTCTAGATGCATGTTGGATAGCGGTCGATGTGTGGAGTAATAGTAATAGATGCAGGCAGAAGTCGGTCTACTTGACACGAACGTGATTCCTATATGCATAATCATTGCCTTGGATATTGTCGTAACTTTGCGATTTTCTATCAATTGCTCGACAGTAATTTGTTCACCCATCGTATTATTTGCCTTCATGAGAGAAGGATGTAGTGAAACCTATGGCCGCGGGTCTATTTTCCATCATATTAGTTTCTGATCTACTATTTTCCAATCTTTTATTTTCAGATCTATAAACCAAAAAACCCAAAAATATTTCATCTTTCATTTAGTTTTATCTATCAATATCAGATCTCACCTTTTGCAAGTGACCGTGAAGGGATTGACAACCCCTTTATCGCGTTGGCTGCAAGTGTTTGATTGTTCGTGCAGGTGCATCTATTGGGGACTTGCGCATTTCTCAAAATGGATTGATACCTTGGTTCTTAACTGAGGGAAATACTTATCTCTATTGTGCTACATCACCCTTTCCTCTTCAAGGGAAAACCAACGCAAGCTCAAGAAGTAGCTGGAAATATTTCTGGCGTCGTTGTCGGGGAGATCTGCGTCGGGCCTACCAAGTAACCATCATAAACTCTCATCTCTTGCATTACATTATTTGCCATTTGCCTCTCGTTTTCCTCTCCCCCACTTCTAAACCGATTTTCGAAAAGATTTGCCTTTTTTGGTCTTTCTTCCGTTCGTCTTTTCGCTTGCTTTTTGTTTGCTTGCGTGTTAGCTTTTCTTGATGGCTCAACCCAAGAATTTTGATCCTTACAATAAGAAGTTTGAAGAAATTGAAAATAATACTAGGAGCTTCAGCTCCTTACAATTGGAGCATAATATTATCTTTAGGAACAAGCTCAAGGGGCAGAAAACTTTTATGGAGTATATGAATAAAGAGCTCGATTATATGTCTAAGGAATTTTATGGTCTTAAATCTCAATTGGCCAAATTTTCGATAAACAAACCACTTTTGTGAATAAGATGGCCGCTAAACCAGAGTTTTGTGAAAATAATGATGAAGGTCTTAAAGTGATTGATGTGACTCCTATTGAATCTTTGTTTTCCAATATAAATCTTGATAAATATGGGACTGGAGATGAGTCAACTTTAATTTAAAGGCGTCCCAATAATTTGGAGTTTATAGATCTTGATGCAAAAATTGATAAAAGTAGGATTGGAGAGGTCCAAACATTAAGTAGCAATGAACCCACTCTTTTGGATTTCAAGGAATTTAATTATGATAAGTATTCTTTAATAAATTGTATTTCCTTTTGCAATCCATGTTGAATTCTCCGCATGCTTATTATCAAAATAAAGCTTTTACTAAACATATCATTGATGCTATGATGGAATCTTTTGAAGAAAAGCTTGAATTGGAAGTTTCTATTCCTAGAAAACTTTATGATGAGTGGGAACCTACTATTAAGATTATGATTAAAGATTATGAGTGCCATGCTTTGTGTGATTTGGGTGCTAGCATTTCCACGATTCCAAAAACTTTATGTGATGTGTTAGGTTTCCGTGAATTTGATGATTGTTCTTTAAATTTGCATCTTGCGGATTCCACTATTAAGAAACCTATGGGAATAATTAATGATGTTATTATTATTTCAAATAGGAATTATGTGCCCATATATTTCATTGTTCTTGATATAGATTGCAATCCTACATGTCCTATTATTCTTGGTAGACCTTTCCTTAGAATGATTGGTGTAATTATTGATATGAAAGAAGGAAATATTAGATTTCAATTTCCATTAAGGAAGGGCATGGAACACTTCCCTAGAAAGAAAATTATATTGACATATGAATCTATTATGAGAGATACTTATGATTGCATACAAAAGATGTCAACATCTAGATCTATGTTTTTATGCCTAGCTAATGGTGTTAAACAATAGCGCTTGTTGGGAGGCAACCCAATTTTATTTTTGATCTTGATTTTTTGGTTCCATTTTTCAATAAATAATTCATGTTGATTTGATCTTGCTGAAAAATAGAAACTTTTGCGCCCAGTCTCAGAATTTTTAAAATAACAGAAGAGTGGTAATATTATGATTTTTTACACAAGATTGATATAAAAATTTCCTCTATCGTCCTAATTTTTCATAATTTTTGGAGTTACAGAAGTATTCGATGTTTACATATTGCTACAGATTGTTTTGTTTTTGACAATTCTGTTTTCTATGTGTTGTTTGCTTATTTTGCTG
>NC_041384.1:266543503-266571239 GCF_002162155.2 Triticum dicoccoides
ATAAATAAAGAATGAGTTCACAACATTACCAAAAAGTGGTGATTTATTTTCTTATACTAACGGATCTCATGAGTTTTCTGTTGAGTTTTGTGTTGTGAAGTTTTCAAGTTTTGGGTAAAGATTTGATGGACTATGGAATAAGGAGTGGAAAGAGCCTATGCTTGGGGATGCCCAAGGCACCCCAAGGTAATATTCAAGGACAATCAAGAGCCTAAGGTTGGGGATGCCCCAAAAGGCATCCCGTCTTTCATCTTCGTCTATCGGTAACTTTTCTTCAGGCTATATTTTTATTCACCACATGATATGTGTTTTGCTTGGAGCATCTTGTATGATATGAGTTTTCTTTTTAGTTTGCCACAATCATCCTTGCTATACACACCTTTTGAGAGGGACATGCATGAATCATGATTTTTTAGAATACTCTATGTGCTTCACTTATATCTTTTGAACTGGGCAATTTTGCTCTAGTGTTTCACTTATATCTTTTTAGAGCACGACGGTGGCTTCATTTTAGAGAAATTGTTGCACTCTCATGCTTCACTTATATTATTTTGAGAGTCCTTTTAAACAGCATGGTAATTTGCTTTGGTTATGAATTTAGTCCTAATATGATAGGCATCCAAGAGGGATATAATAAAAACTTTCATATAAAGTGCATTGAATACTATATGAAGTTTGATTCCTTATGATTGTTTTGAGATATAAAGATGGTGACATTAGAGTCATGCTAGTGAGTAATTGTGGATTGTAGAAATACTTGTGTTAAAGTTTGTGATTCTCGTAGCATTCAAGTATGGTGAACCGTTATGTGACGAAGTCGGAGAATGATTTATTTATTGATTGTCTTCCTTATGAGTAGCGGTCGGGGACAAGCGACGGTATTTTCCTACCAATCTATCCACCTATGAGCATGCGCGTAGTACTTTGTTTCAATGAATAATAGATTTTTTCAATAATTATGTGAGTTCTTTATGACTAATGTGGAGTCCATGGATTATACGCACTCTCACCCTTCAACCATTGCTAGCCTCTCTAGTACCGAGAAAATTTCGCCGTGCCTTACACCTACCTTATACCTTCCTCAAAACAACCACCATACCTAACTATTATGGCGTTTCCATAGCCATTCCGAGATATATTTCCATGCAACTTCCACCATTCTGTTTTATTATGACATGCTCCATCATTGTCATATTGCTTTGCATGATCACAAGATAGCTAGCATGATGTTTACATGGCTTGTCTGTTTTTTGATGTCATTTGCTATGCTAGATCATTGCACATACCGGTACACCACCGGAGGCATTCATATAGAGTCATATTTTTTTTCTATGTATCGAGTTGTAATTCTTGAGTTGTAAGTAAATAAAAGTGTGATGATCCTCATATTAGAGCATTATCCCATGTGAGGAAAGGATGATGGAATCTATGATTCCCTCACAAGTTGGGATGAGTCTCCGGACTTTACAGAAAAATAAAATAGGCCAAGAAGCCCACCAATAAAAAAAGAGAGAAGAAAAATACGAGAGAAACGAGAGAAGGGGTAATGTTACTATCCTTTTTCCATGATTGTGCTTCAAAGTAGCACCATGATCTTCATTATAGATAGTATCCTATGTTGTCACTTTCATATACTAGTGGGAATTTTTAATTATAGAACTTGGCTTGTATATTGCAATTATGGGCTTCCTCAAATTTCCCTAGGTCTTCATGAGCAAGCGAGTTGGATGCACACCCACTTAGTTTCTTTTTGAGCTTTCATAAACTTATAGCTATAGTGCATCCGTTGCATGGCAATCTCTGCTCGCTCACATTGATATCTATTGATGGGCATCTCCATAGCCCATTGATATGCCTAGTTGATGTGAGACTATCTCCTTATTTTTGTCTTCTCCACAACCACCATATTCTATTCCACCTATAGTGTTATATCCATGGCTCACGCTCATGTATTGCGTGAAAGTTGAAAAAGTTTGAGAACATCAAAAGTATGAACCAATTGATGGCTTGTCATCGAGGTTGTGCATAATTTCATACTTTGTGTGATGAAGATGGAACATAACCAGACTATATGATTTTGTAGGGATAACTTTCTTTGGCCATGTAATTTTGAGAAGACATGATTTCTTTATTAGTATGCTTGAAGTATTTTTGTTTTTATGTCAACATTAAACTTTTCTTTTGAATCTTATGGATATGAACATTCATGCCACAATGAAGAAAATTACATGGATAAATATGTTACTAGCATTCCACATCAAAAATTATGTTTTTATCATTTACCTACTCGGTGAGGAGAAGGAATTAAGCTTAGGGATGCTTGATACGTCTCCAACGTATCTATAATTTTTGATTGTTCCATGCTATTATATTATCTGTTTTGGATGTTTTATATGCATTATTATGCTATTTTATATTATTTTTGGGACTAACTTATTAACCGAGAGCCCAGTGTTGGTTTCTGTTTTTTTCCTTGTTTTGAGTTTCGCAGAAAAGGAATACCAAACGGAGTCCAGACGGAATAAAACTTCATGATGATTTTTCTTGGACTAGAAGACACCCAGGGGACTTGGAGCCCAATCTAGAAGAGCCACGAGGTGGCGTCAAGGGTGGAGGGCGTGCCCTGGGGGCGCACCCCCTACCTTGTGGCCCACTCGGGGATCTCCTGGCCTAGCTCTTCGTCCTATATATTGACATATATTCCAGAACCCTCAGGGGGAGGCACAAAATAACTTTCCACCACCGCAACCTTCTGTTCCCCGTGAGATCCCATCTTGGGGCCTTTTCCGGCATCATGCTGGAGGGGGATTTCATCATGGAGGGTATGTACATCAACTCTATTGCCCTTCCGATGAAGCATGAGTAGTTTACCACAGACCTACGGGTCCATAGCTAGTAGATAGATGGCTTATTCTCTCTCTTTGATTCTCAATACCATGTTCTCCTCGATGTTCTTGGAGATCTATCCAATGTAATCTTCTTTTCTGGTCTGTTCGTCGAGAATCGATGAATTGTGGATTTATCATGAGCTTATCTGTGAATATTATTTGAATCTTCTCCGAACTCTTTTGTGTATGATTTGATATATTTGCATTTTTCTTTAAATTATCGGTTTGGTTTGGCCAAATAGATTGTTTTTTCTTGCAATGGGAGAAGTGCTTTGCTTTGGGTTCAATCTTGCATGATTTCACCCAGTGACAAAGTAGGGGTAGCGAGACACGTATTGAATTGTTTCCATCAAGGATAAAAATACGGGGTTTTCATCATATTGCTTGAGTTTACTCATCTACATCATGTGATGTAGGGTAGAACCCTAGGGGCCGATCTTTCACAAAAGGAGAGGATCCCGGGATGAACACAAAGAACGCGAGGAGGGAAAACACAAGGGGAAACACAAGAGGAACACTCAAACTAACAAGAACAAGTCACAAAAGTGCTAGATCCTCGAATACATAGGGTACACATGGTACACAATCAACCAAGGACGATACAAGGGTAACGGTCTTCTCCGTGAGGAGGTCTTGTTGTTCTTCCCTAAAGAGGGGTCTTGAATCCAAAGGGATCTTCTCCGAAGAGGCTGCGGTCTCCCACGAGGAGTAGATCCGATGTGGATGAGCGAAGCTCTATCTCTCAAAATGAGCTAAACCAACGCTAACCCTAGAAAGTTGGACGAGGTGGATTATATATAGTCTTAGTGCAAAAGACGGGGGCGAAGGGGTACATGGGCTGCGGCCCAACATGCATCCACGCATGGGCGTCGGACGTCTGGGGGTCACCGGTCGTCCGGAGGCTCGCGAGGGTCCGGATGTCCGGTGCCTGTCGGACGTCCGTAGATTCGGCTCAGGTGGTCTTCTGTCGGACTTCCGATCGGGGTTGGACGTCCAGGCCTCGGTCGTTCGCTTGGTTCCAGAAATCCGTAGATTTGGCTCGGGTGTGGTGGCCTCGGACATCCAGTCTGGGTCGGACGTCCGGAGCCTAGAGATCGTCGAACGTCCGGTCCTGACCGGTCGTCCAGAGCCAGTAGCTTCTTCTTCATCATTTCTTCTTCTCTGTCGTCTCTGTCTTCACGTCCATCTTCCTCTTCCTCTTCTCCTAGCTCCTTAGCTTCTCCATGATACCTGAGAATGCACAAAGTGTCTGTATGAGGTAGTAGCCATGTCTAATGTGTATCAAAGTGGAAATGTGAGAGGAGAGATGTCACCTCGGTTTCAAGAGCTCTTGCACGTGCTCATGTCATGGGTCCAAGAGGTGTCGTAGGAGATCTAGTTGGGTCCATGGGGATGGCATTGGGATGCTCCGCGTCATCATGTCATCTTACTTAAGGTGTTAGTCTATTATTTATGAACTTAATACTCTAGATGCATGCTGGATAGCGGTCGATGTGTGGAGTAATAGTAGTAGATGCAGGCAGGAGTCGGTCTAGTTGGCGCGGACGTGATGCATATTTGCATAATCATTGCCTTGGATATCGTCATAACTTTGCACTTTTCTATCAATTGTTCGACAGTAATTTGTTCACCCACCGTATTATTTGCCTTCATGAGAGAAGCCTCTAGTGAAACATGTGGCCCTTGGGTCTATTTTCCATCATATTAGTTTCTGATCTACTATTTCGCAATCTTTTATTTTTAGATCTATAAACCAAAAAAACCCAAAAATATATTTTATCTTTCATTTAGTTCTATCTATCTCTATCAGATCTCACCTTTGCAAGTGACCTATGACAACCCCTTTATCCCCTTGGGTGCAAGTGTTTGATTGTTTGTGCAGGTGCATCTATTTGGGACTTGCGCATTTCTCCTACTGGATTGATACCTTGGTTCTTAATTGAGGGAAATACTGATCTCTACTCTGCTGCAACACCCTTTCCTCTTCAAGGGAAAACCCAGCGCAAGGTCAAGAAGTAGCAATAGCCATCTCATTTTTTGAAGTTCTACTAAAACTGAGGTGTGTACTTTTGATTGCACAAATAGAAACGATATGGAGACAGACATCCCTGTTTGTGCAAATATGAAATATGGTTATTTAAGCAGTGACAGCTATTTGCAGTGGCATATGATTAACAACAGCATCTATTGTGTTATAATTGGCTCTACATTGACAATATGAAAAAGAGGCATTAAGTAACAAGTAGCATCACATCAACACTACCACTACATTAACATGCAGAACAATAGCATTAGTATTACTGTAATGAGAGTAGCACATGCTCGTGCAATCAAATTTGTGCAGTTAAACTTTGATGAAGCAATGTTAGCGGTACGAGATTTAAGTGTAACTACAAAAACACAATTCATGGGAAATAAAGCAAGATGGAAGCACTTCATAAAATGGTGGAGTCATTGATTCAATTTATCGACAGCACTAGACTGAAAACAGCATTACTTAGTAGTGACATTAGGTGGCATTTCTTCATGCTTCATGTGATATTACATTAATGGTACAGATAAGGGCGTAGGGATAGTAGGGTCATAAAGTGTGAGGCAGATTTGGTTGCCGAGAGCGGCAAACATTCAGGCAGCATGTCTGCATGTGTCCCATTTTTTGTCTCCTCGATGACATTTTCTTATGTGAGCATAGGAAATCTAAGACCTGCTCGTTCTCATTTCTGTTGTCCCCCGAACACCCCTCACTTTCTTTCCTTTTCGACCAAGAGTCAGGTCCACTTCCCCCCCATCCTTTGCCATCCACCCCGCATTCCTCGCCTTTTCAACCAGAGACTGCTTGGGTAGCCAGTATCTACTACTTTCCCCCGTTTCCACATAGAACCGAGTCATAGATTCATGCAACAACTTTCCCACTTTCTTCCCTGTTTGAACCAACTCTTCGATTCGACTATCTGAACTAGCTTCTCTAATAACAGTAAAAGTCTAGGTTGCTTTGGAACAGCCGACGAAAGTAGAAAAAGATCCACACACAGCGTCGTGAGGAGCTAGAGCAGCAGAGCAAGGCCGGTTTCGAAGGAAGATATACTTGAGGGTTGTCAGGATGTGGCAAAGATGGCATCGGGAGGCCGCATCTTGGCCACAATACTGTTGGGAGGAAGAAGGGGCCGGAGGCCCTCTCGAGCCGGCGCTATCTCTGAGAGAATGGCACGGCCGGTGATCAAGACACGCAGGAAGCTGTTGGTCTCCTCCCTCGTCGCTAATGACCACATGAACAATGCACCTACACCCCTGCCCTGGCCAAGGTGGTCTGGCCGGATTTATGATCAACGGTGAGCTGAGAGAGAGTGTGGCCACCTATGTCATGTTTAGATCTGGAGAGCATGAGAGAGTGGAAGAGAGGAACCCTAGTAAAGCAAGCGTCGAGGCCCCTGTTATATATATAGTGGAGTGATTTTGTTGTAGCAACCATTATTAAATTGAATACGAGCAAACAACTATTTTCATTTAAGGTTCAAGTAAAATAAAACTCGATCAATAACGTGCCACCGCTTCCAGGTCGCACTATCAAATCACCACGTCTAGCACACACTATGTACCGTGTCATTCACGTGAGGTCCCCGGTCCCCCATCAAGTTCAAAACTATACTAGTCAAAATGTCAATTATGCCTCTTGGTAAACAAATGCGCTCTTAGCTTCAACAAAGAAAAGAAAATGTGCTCCTACATGTACCCGTGAGTGGGTGTGAGAGAACTAGTGTGTGCATGCACTGCTTCTCTTTGTGAGAGTACAATATACTAGGCCTAAAGAACCGTCGCCACAAGAGTAATGGTATAAGTGTGTGACGTGTGAGTTAAAATAAAAGGTGTGCGTCTTCTATTTTTTAGAAGTTTTGAGGGTAGGGTGTGAATAGCACATATGTGTGTGACATCTACCTACAGATAGATGGTGGGTGCGAGAGGACTCGGGAGAGTTGTGACTCGTGAGGGTGCGTGTGCACGTGAGAGAGAGAGGGGGCACATATCAATGCAATGCATGTGTCTGTAAATCATGTCTGACAAACGTTCGCCACAAGTCGTTTCCTGATGAACACCGAAAGAACCGTTAGATCAACATCCAACAGCGTTAGTTTTGCCTTGGCATTTAACTAATTGAGATAAATGTCATCTCTAGATTCAATAGAAAATTCCTCATAGGGAAAGAGATGACATGTATCTCAATTCCTATGAGTAGGGATTGAAAAAGAGATGTCATTTGGTGCACCAAATGACATCTCTATTTCAATCCCTACTCATAGGAATTGAGATACATGTCATCTCTTTCCCTACAACTTCCATATATACATCTTCTATTCCTAGCTAGTACAACCCACTAGCTTTTTTCCTGGACATGCAACTATGGCACACGAACACGTCATGCATGCAAGTCATAAATCACATTGCTTTTGTACTCTATGCATGCAACCACCACATCATCAATTCGTGCATGTTACTCATAAGTTATTTCTTGCATTAGATTTTGTATTGCCAATATATGTGTTGGTCACGTTCACACATATGTAGTTCACATTCACATTTTTGTTAGAAATGTCATTCTTTTAACTGCAATTCATTTTTTCTCTTTATATTACATTTTCATTTTATTTCCATTTTAAGCATACATTCACTTCCCATTAGTTATAGATATTTTTGGAGGAACCTTTTATGAATTATTCTTAGTAGAAAATTTCACAATGCCGCGGGTATATCAAAATGCGAAGCCCACGTGTCATTGCCTTTTGGTCGAACCTACATCCACAATTTTTTGTCCGTATATCTCCACTTCTCCCCGAACCCAAAATGATGCCTCGTTCCTGTAAAACCGAGTGGCCCACCCATATTAAGGTGTCGACTCGAACTCAATCCCTCTCCCGTTTACTACGGCATGGCCTCGCACGTCATAGTACTCCTACAAACCCTTCCCGCCGCATGCATCATCGGTTTTCTTCAAGAGGACGAGGGAGAAGTGGATTTGTAGTGGAGGCTCCTGCCCTAGGGTGCCCTAGGTAGCTGCCGCACACATCATCGGTTTTCTTTTTTCTTTATGCTCTTGCGCCCTAGAGTGAAATGATGGTTGCTTCGTCCGTCTAGCTTAAAGCAGAAAAGGTGGGGTTTTGTGGTTTGACCCCTCATCACTCATTTACTACTACTGCAGCACTACGACCGAGGTGCCTCAAAGTCCAACCGCTTCTCCAAACTATAGTTTAGTGCATCGCACGTGGAACAAGACGGTGGGTGAGCCACATGTCGGCCAAAGGGGTCTTGTGAGTGTGTCACCATTTTTTGTGCAGACTGACCTTGCTAAGTTGCTACGCCAACGCGACAGGAGCGGCCTACCACTTGGTTTTGCTCCTTGGTGAATCCCGACTATATTGATCTAAAAAGATAGTAGTATCCAGATTGTAAAAATAAGGTGATTTTACCAAGTGGTGGGCGGGGGAGCATGGCATGTCATGCGGTCCCATGTGTCATGATGTACCAAGGCGATGTGCGTCCCTCTTGAGGCAGAACAATGACAGAAGCAATACTTGGTTTTCTTGAAGGAGATGATGGAGAAGTGGTTTCAGTGAACTGTGAAAATGATGGTTGCTTCGTCCATCTGGTGGAAAGGTACGGCTTTGTAATTTGACGTCTCATTGCTCATTACTGCTATGGGTGCGCTACGACTGGGGATATTGCATGAAGGAGTGACTCATGAACTAGGTGCCGTTGTAGGTGATGATCCGGGTAGGGACCCCGAAGAGGCACACCAATTCTTTCAAGAACTTGATAGCTAACTAAGCAGATACCTTTCTCATGGCAGCTACTTTCGGCCACTTTGTAAACTTGTTGATAGTGACGAACAAGAATTCAAAGCCCCCGGCAACTCGGGGGAAAGGGCCGAGCATATCGAGTCCCCAGACAGAAAACGTCCATGACAAAGGGATTGTCTGAAGAGCTTGTGCAGGCAGATGGATGTTCTTGGAATGGAACTGGCAGGCTTCACACTTGGTGACTAGCTATCCAATGTGGGAGCCGCACATGCCTTTGTGTATTTCAGCCAGCAGCTCCTTTCCTTCTTCCCGGTAGAAGCACTTCAATTTCACACCATTGGGCCTCCTTCTGTATAGAGCATCATCGACAAACTGATACATACTGGCCCTCCGGGCGAGTATTTCAGCTTCATCTTGCTCATCGGGAAGTTCGCTAGTTTGGAGGAAATGGACTATGTGCGTTGCCCAAGTTGGAGCTTGGGGCTCAACAACAAGGACTAGTGGCACCTCCTCATCTGTGGGAGCACATTTCTCAACCGCGGGGACCAGTGGCCCGGCAAGAGAGCGCAGCCCAGCAAGCGTTGGGGAGTTGTTTCCGGCAGGGTCCCTACCAGGAGCCCCAGGAGGTTCTATCGGGAGAGGCTTACTGGAGTCCAACTTCCTCCTTTTCTGGGCCATTGTTGTCGGGGATACAGAAGGCTGAGTAAGATGGAGAAAAAAAGTTCCTGGTTCCATAGGAAGCTTCTACGCAGCACACTTTGACAGATGATCAGCTATGCTGTTTTCTACACGGGGTACGTGCTCTGTTTGCAATCCATCAAGGCGCTCCTCCAATCTTCTCACTTCCTCAATGTATGCCTCCATCAATGGACTTTGGTAATCCTTGTTGACTTGTCTCACCACAAGCTGTGAATCTCCTCGAATGATCAGCTTCTTGATTCCCAATTCGGTGGCAATCCTGAGCCCGGCAAGGAGCCCTTCATACGTTGTTGCATTATTGGTTGCCTCCTCCCTAGGAAAGTGCATTTGGATGACATACTTCAATTGCTCCCTTGCTGGGGATAATTCTTTCCAGTATTTCTTCATCAAAGGTTAGCGTCCATTCTGCAATAAACTCTGCCAATGCCCTGCTCTGAATTGTTGATGTGCTCTCAAACTTCAGGCCAAAGCTAGATAACTGCAGAGCCCACTCCACTATTCTGTCGGTTGCCTCAGGGTTTCAGAGTATCCTTTGCAACATAAAGCGGGTGACAACTGTGATCTCGTGGGCTTGGAAGTAGTGGAGCAGTTTCCTTGAGGCCATGATGATGCCAAAGATCAACTTTTTCACACCAGAGTACCTTGATCTAACCCCCTGTAACAGGGAGCTGACGAATTAGACTGGGCGCTCCACCACTTTCTTCCTTGTCGCGTCCTTGGGGTTGCCCCCGCTGCCATTCTCTTCTCTGTCATGATCCTCATCCGATCCTACCGGGCTCTGTTCATCTCTGATTCCTCTACTTCCCACTGTGCCACTAGGGATGCACTAACCACTTGATTAGTTGCTGCCAAGTACAGCAGCAACGGTTCTTGTGGTTTAGGGGCAACCGAAGTGGGCTCATAGGAAAAGTAGACCTTGAACTCTTGTAAGGCTGCATCTGCCTCCAGGGTCCACTTCATGGGCCCTATGTTCTTCAAGATTTTGAAGAACGGCAGGGCGCGCTCGGTAGACATGGAGATGAATCTGCTAAGCGCAGCAACACACCCTGTCAGATGCCTCACATCCTTGACCATCCTGGGTGCCTGGATCTGCTCGATAGCCTTCACCTTGTCAGGGTTGGCTTCGATCCCACGATGGGATACGAGGAACCCAAGTAGCTTGCCGGAGAGAACGCCAAACACACACTTCTCCGGATTCAGCTTCAAGTTGATCTTGCGTAGATTAGCAAATGTCACCTCTAAATCCTGGATGAGGGTTGATCCGTCCTTGGTCTTGACCACAATAACATCCATATAAGCCTGAATGCTTCTGTGCAACTGTGGTTCAAAATCAATCTGGACTGCTCTTACAAAAGTGGATCCAGCACTCTTTAACCCGAAAGGCATGTGCACAAAGCAGTACGTAGCACATGGGGTGATGAACAAAGTCTTCTCTTCATCTTCTTTGGACATGAAGATTTGATGATACCCAGAGTATGCATCCAAAAACGAGAGCAAATCACAACCTGAAGTGTAGTCCACAGTCTGGTCGATGCGCTACAAGGGAAATTGGTCCTTCAGGCAAGCCTTGTTGAGATCTGTGAAATCTATGCAAAGCCTCCATTTCCCGTTAGCCTTGCGGACGACCACTGGGTTTGCTAACCATGTTGGATGTAACACTCCTCTGACCAGACCAGCTTGCTCAAGCTTCTTAATCTCCTCTGCAATGAACTGCTACCTCTCTAAGGCTTGCTTTCGAACCTTCTACTTGACAGGTTGGGCATGTGGGCAAACAGCAAGGTGGTGCTCGATTACCTCCCTAGGAACACCATGGGATATCAGATGGTTTCCAGGAAAACACATTGATATTCCCCCACAAGTAGGCAACGAGTGCGCTTTCCTATTTGTCGTCAAGGGTGGCGCTGATAGTGAAGGTACCATCAACGCCAGTATCTCTTGTTGTTGGAACTCTCCGGCAAGCAGGCGCAGCGTACTCAGAAGAGGTATGCTTCTGGACTCCTTGCTAGTGTCCCTGCTATCCATCTTCTTTCCCCTGTTCTCCTTAGCGGGAACTGCTGCTATCGCTGCCTCTGCCGTGACTGCGTCCCGGTACATCTTATCCACGCAAATGATTGCGTCCTTCTCGTCTGACGGGATGGCAATGACTCCTACCATCCCTGGCAACTTCAAGGTGTTGTAGGCATATTGGTATGCCACCATGAACTTTGCCAGAGCTGGGCATCCAAGGATCCCATTGTACGACAGGGGGAGGTCGACCACATGAAACACAACCTTCTCAGTCTGGTAGTTCAATTCTCCTCCAAACGTCACTTGCAACATGATCTTTCCCTTAGGATGACTCCAGTCGTGTTTAACTCCTTGAAACGTGCCTGTGAACTTCACTCTTACTCCGCTATTTAAGGCTTGCTGATAACCTTTGGGGAAATCAGATTCAACCCAAATGTGAAGCACATTAGTGCTGGTTTGAATTTGAGCCGGTACTAATGTGTCCATTAGTGCCGGTTCCAACGGCTAGGTGGGCAGACATCATTAGTACCGGTTCGTGGTGAACCTTTAGCACCGGTTCGTGCCATGAACTGGTACTAAAGTGAGTGCTGGTAGGATGTTGTCAGTCCGGGGCCCCTCCAGCACCTTTAGTACCGGGTCGTATCACGAACCGGTACTAAAGGTCGTCCTACATACACCCTTCGTCCACCCGAGCTCGCTCTTTTCTTCCCCTTTCCCCTCTCCTATCTGTTCTTTCCCTCTTCCTCTCAAGCTCATCACACATTTTGCCCAAAATGTGTCAAGATTTGAAGGCCCCCATCCATTCAAATGATCACAAAGGTTAGCAACTTTGTCCTTTCATCTCTCATTGCTAGATTAGCTCATGCAATGCTTTATATAGTGATTGATTTTTGAGTTTAGTAATTTGGGAGGAATTATATATATGTGCTAGTATTTGATTTATATGCAATTTGAGGTCAAAAATAACACTTAGTTTGCATATGTAGGTGTGGTTTACTTAGTGCCTTCTAAATCTCTGTCGTAACCACCGTCGATCGCCCGCAACGTCCCGTCACCGGCACCACCTTGTGGTGAGCCTCTTGTTCATGAATGTTTTATATAAAAAATTGTTGTTTGTGTGATTTGGATACATAGTTACTCGTATAATTATCTTACCCATACATTTTTTGTTATACATAGTGCCATGGTTTTGATATCCGTCCCCGTCGTCCCTCGTCCGGGTTATGATTCGGATGTGGTATATTCTCTTTTAAAACTATTTGTTGCATGTCGTGTTTATGAAAAATTATGCCCATCAAGTTGACATAGATATTTGTATGTAGGAGGTAGTTGAATCGGAAATTCCAACCGACCCTATTGTCGAGAGGTTAAATTTAGTTGAAAGAGAAAATGAGGATTTGAAGGAAAAATTGAAAAGAATTGAGGGGGGGAGATGGAATTGGAGTTGCATGTTGTCGATGTCGTCGTTAATCACAAGACTAAGACTGAGAAAATGCGCTTGAAGATTAGAAAGATTAGAAAATATGCCATTCATAGTGAGGCTTGGTATCATTATGCTATTGGATCAATTGTTACCTTAGTTGCGATCTTGATCGCATTTGTTGTTGCATTTAAATTCTTTAGCTAGAGAGTTATTTGTTTGTTGCATTTAAGTGTTGTATGAACTTTATGTATGTACTTTATGTATTGTATTAATTTGGTGTTTTTGGTGCTGTGTATTGAAGATGAGCCAGCAATGGATGTACGATGACCGATGCTCTCCCGAGTTCATTAATGGCGTGCATACTTTTCTGCTTGTGGCTAAGGCAAACAAGTGGGCCGATGGTTTTACGCCTTGTCCATGTGCTGGCTGTAAGAATGGTCACAATTACTCTACATCAAGAACCATTCACGTCCACCTGTTTGAGTCCGGTTTCATGCCCCACTATAATGTTTGGACCAAGCACGGAGAAAGAGGGGTTATGATGGAAGACAATGAAGAAGAGGACGACAACAGCTATCCTGGCCATGGGTTCCCTGAATACGATGATACAACAATGAGGGAAGAAGCTAAGCTGGCAATGCGGGAAGAAGCTGAAGAAGAGGCATCGGATGAGCCCATTGATGATCTAGGTCGGGCCCTTGCCGATGCAAAGAGAAACTGCGCAAGTGATTTGGAGAAGAAGAAGTTGCAGCGCATGTTAAAGGATCAAAAAAAATTGTTGTACCCGAATTACATAGGTGACAAGAAAAAGCTGGGCACCACACTGGAATTGATGCAATAGAAGGCAGAGAATGGTGTATCTGACAAGGGATTTGGAAAGTTGCTGGTAATGATAAAGAATATGCTTCCAAAGGACAACGAATTGCCCGAGAGTACATACAAAGCAAAAAAGGTTGTCTGCCCTCTAGGGTTAGAGGTGTAGAAGATACATGCATGCCCTAATGATTGCATCCTCTACCGCGGTGAGTACAAGGATTTGAACGCTTGCCCGGTATGCGGTGCATTGTGCTATAAGATCACCCGCGATAACCCTGGTGATGTTGAGGGCGAGCGCCCCAGGAACAAGATTCCTGCCAAGGTGATGTGGTATGCTCCAATAATACCATGGTTGAAACATTTGTTACAAAACAAAGAGCATGCCAAGGCAATGCGATGGCACATAGAAGACTGTAAGAAAGACGGAAAGTTGAGAGTACCCGCTGACGGGTCGAAGTGGAGAAAATCGAGAGAAAGTACGGGAAGGAGTTTGCAGATGACGCAAGGAACGTATGGTTTGGTCTAAGCGCAGATGGCATTAATCCTTTTGGGGAGCAGAGTAGCAACCATAGGACCTGGCATGTGACTCTATGTTTGTATAACCTTCCTCCTTGGTTGTGCATGAAGCGGAAGTTCATTATGATGCCAGTGCTCATCCAAGGTCCTAAGCAACCCGGCAACGATATTGATGTGTACCTAAGGCCATTAGTTGAAGAACTCTTACAGCTGTGGAATGGAACAGGTGTACGTGCGTGGGATGAGCACATGGGGGAAGAATTTGACCTAAAGGCGTTGCTGTTCGTGACCATCAATGATTGGCCTGCTCTTAGTAACCTTTCAGGACAGACAAACAAGGGATACCGCGCATGCACGCATTGTTTGGATGATACCGACAGTATATATTTGGCTAATTGTAAGAAGAATGTGTACCTGGGACATCGTCAATTTCTTACGAGCAGGCATGTCGTAAGAAAAAAGGCAAGCATTTCAAAGGTGAGGCGGATCACCGGACGAAGCCTCGCCACCGTACTGGTGCTGATGTACATGATATGGTGAAGGATTTGAAGGTAGTCTTTGGAAAGGTCCTGGCGGACAACCTGTTCCGAATGACGCTTGAGGTAGTCCTGGATTAGGGGGTATCCGGACAGCCGGATTATATCCTTTGGCCGGACTGTTGGACTATGAAGATACAAGATGGAAGACATCGTGTCATGTCCGGATGGGACTCTACTTGGCGTGGAAGGCAAGCTAGGCAATATGGATATGTATATCTCCTCCTTTGTAACCGACCTTGTGTAACCCTATCCCCCTTCGGTGTCTATATAAACCGGAGGGTTTTAGTCCGTAGGACAACATACAATCATACCATAGGCTAGCTTCTAGGGTTTAGCCTCTCCGATCTCGTGGTAGATCAACTCTTGTAATACTCATATCATCAAGAATAAATCAAGCAGGATGTAGGGTTTTACCTCCATCAAGAGGGAGCGAACCTGGGTAAAACATCGTGTCCCCTGCCTCCTGTTACCATCCGCCTTAGACGCATAGTTCGGGACCCCCTACCCGAGATCGGCCGGTTTTGACACCGACATTGGTGCTTTCATTGAGAGTTCCTCTGTGACGTCGCCGTAAGGAAGGATGCCTCATCTCATTGTTAAAAGCAACATTACCGCCGGGGGAGCTCTGGCTGTCGGCCAAAGTCTCCGGCTAGGAAGTTTCGTCATGACTGCCTGTTCGGCCGCTGCACCGACGATGACTTCTCTGGTCATCAAAAACAGCCTCCACGTCTGCTCGGAATTCGCCGAGCAGATGGATCCAATGGAGCTCTCTTCCCTAAACAAACTCTTGGATTGCATCGCCGCCTTGGGAGTCGCTACGGACTATGATCGGATTGGGCTTAAACCCGATCAAAGGGAGATTAACTCTCCATCGGTCACCCATCATGTTGCGGTGGTGGAGGAACAATGTGGCAACTCTTCCTCTATTTTGAGGACTAACTATGTCTGGATTCCTGAGCTCTCCGAGCCGGATACCCGCTTACGGGAGGACATCACCCAACCCCTGAACCTAGAATCAGGCAGCGGGCCAAACTTATCGGGTAACACTCCGGAACCCAAACTTCCAAGATTGGAAACTCCTCGGCCCCTGGGTCTCAGATCGAGTAGGGGTTCAGACTCAAATCCACCCACCCACCCAGACATAAACGATCTTTACCACATCAAGCAAGAGCCCCATGAAACAGTACATCATTATTGGGCCAAATTCCTCCTTGTGATGAACAAGGTTAAGGACTGTCGCGAGGAAGATGTAGTCTCACTTTTCTGCAATAATTGCATGGACAAGGGAATCCTTAATGCCTTAAGTCGCCGTGACATATCACACTTCGCTGACTTGGCGTCCATAGTACAAAAGTACTGTGCGATGGAAAACGCCTGGAAAACGAAACAAAATTTTGGGATAATCCGGCTCCGAATATACACCCAGTCCGAAGTAAAAGGGTGCACTATCGTAAGACACCCGAGCTAGTTGCAAAGAAACAAAAACCCTCTACAGGGCATGGAACCGTATTGGAGGGATGGCTTAACGGACCCTGCAAAATTCATAGTACAGCGGATACAATACCAACGCACAGCCTTAGAGCATGTTGGATACTCCGGCAGGTGGCCAAAAGTGGTGAGAATCTTCTTATCCCAAATGCCACAGAGCACCATCCCGTGGATAACAATACGGTGTTAACAGTCTTTGAGACCTTTGCGTCAAATAATAGGCGCAAGTGAACACTCCGCAGCATGGCCGAAATCTGCGACATAGCAGCAATAAATCCATGGAGTGACACGGCTATTACCTTCAATGCCAGTGACGAACCTAAATTCCGAACAGCCCGAGCACCAGCCGCACTGGTCCTCAGTCCAATTGTGGACGGCTTTCGACTCACCAAAGTACTCATGGACGGCGACAGCGGATTAAATATCATATATGAGGAAACTCTTCAAAAAATGGAAATAGACTAGAACCGCATTGAGCAAAGTAGCACAACCTTCAGGGGAATCATACCCAGTCGGGAGGCACGATGCGCTGGGAAAATAACACTATATGTGGTATTCGGTACGCCAAAGAACTATAGGTCCAAAGAAATTACATTTCAAGTGGCCCCGTTCAGCAGTGGATACCATGCCCTTTTAGGACGTGAGGCGTTCACGATCTTCCAAGCCGTACCCCATTATGGGTACATGAAGCTCAAAATGCCCGGGCCCAACGGAATCATCACCCTCGCCAGTGATCCGGACATAGCACTCCGCGCCGAAAACAAAACAGCCGCACTGGCCCTCGAGGCATTTTCGAAGCACTCTCGGCCGAGGAATTAACCACGCTACGCTCAACAATGGACAGGGACGACGTGATACTCGATAAGAGATCCAAGTCCACCTCTTTTAAACCAGCGGATGAAATAGTCGAATTCCAAGTCCACCCAACGGACCCTACAAAAACAGCCTCCATCGGGGCACAGTTAAACCCCATCGTGGACGCCACACTACGAGAGTTCCTGCGCGAGAATTGGGACATATTCGCCTGGCACCCCTCAGACATGCCAGGAATCCCACGCAGGCTGGCCGAGCATAGCCTCAATATCCTAAAGGGATTCAAGACGGTCAAGCAAGCTCTTCGGTGTTTCTCCGAACCTAAGAGACAGGCCATGGGAGAGGAACTAGCCAAGTTATTGGAGGCCGGATTCATCAGAGAAATAAAACACCCGGACTGGCTAGCAAACCTGATGATGGTACCAAAGAAGGATAAATCCTAGCACCTTTGTGTCAATTTGAAGGATACCAATAAAGCTTGCCCAAAGTATCCCTTCCCCTCCCCTGCATCGATCAAATTATCGATGCTACCGCAGGACACGAGTCATTGTGTTTCCTCGACGCATACTCCGGTTACCACCAAATCATGATGGCGGAGTCCGACCAAGCCGCAACGGCATTCATCACACCATATGGTCCCTTCTGTTTCAACACAATGCCTTTTGGGCTCAAAAACGCCGGCGCAACATATCAGCGCATGATTCAGACATGTCTGGAGAAACAAATCGGCAAAACAGTAGAGGCATACATAGACGATGTGGTTGTCAAAGCCAAACACGTCGACTCTTTGATAGACGACTTGAGGCTCACATTCGACAACCTCCGAACATACGACATCAAGCTCAATCCGGAAAAATGCGTCTTCGGCGTACCAGCCGGAAAGCTCCTGGGTTTCATTGTCTCCAGTAGAGGTATTGAAGCTAATCCAGCCAAAATCCGAGCTTTGTCACAGTTGGCTACCCCAATAGACCTCAAACAAATCCAGAAGTTAACTCGATGTGTGGCGGCTCTAAGCCACTTTATCTCCCACTTAGGAGAAAAGGCTTTACCCCTTTATCGCCTCCTTTGGCACACCGAACACTTTGAGTGGACGAACGCTGCCACGGCCGGATTGGAAGAAATAAAGGCCATTTTGGCAACCAACCCAATCCTGGCCGCGCCAAACATCGGCGAACCAATGCTATTGTACATTGCGGCAACTCATCAAGTCGTAAGTGTAGTGCTCGTTGTCGAACGAGAAGTTGATGGACATAAATTCCCTCTTCAAAAGTCGATATACTATGTATCCACTGTCCTCACTCCATGCAAATCACGGTACCCACATTATCAAAAGATAGCCTATGCGGTATTCATGGCATCCCGGAAGCTGCGACACTACTTTCAAGAGTGTTCGATCACAGTAGCCTAGGAAGTGCCACTTAATGATATTATAAACAACCGTGATGCTACGGGTCAGATTGCTAAATGGGCCATTGAGCTCCTCCCGTTCGACATAACATACAAACCTCGACGAGCCATTAAGTCGCAAGTATTGACCGACTTTGTCGCCGAATGGATGGAGGCCGAACTCTCTAAAGAGTACGGCGCATACTCCAATTGGATCATGCACTTCGACGGTTCTAAAATGTTGGCTGGTCTAGGGGTTGGCGTCGTCCTGACATCCCCAACCAGAGATACCATTCAGTACGTACTACAAATATTGTATACAGACTCCAACAACGTAGCCGAATACGAAGCTCTGTTGCATGGTCTTCGGATGGCAGTCTCCATGGGCATTCAACGCCTGGAGGTGCGTGGGGATTCAAACCTTGCAATATCCCAAATAAATGGAGACTTTGACGCCAAGGATCCGAAAATGGCGGCCTACCGAAACGCCATCCTAAAAATGTCAGCTCGGTTCGAGGGGCTCGAATTTCACCATGTGGCTCGGGTAAACAATCAGGCGGCGGATATCCTCCCCCGCATCAGCGCAAAACGCGATGCGATCCCCCCAACATATTTCTGGAAAGGCTGTTCAAGCCATCCGTAGTATGGGAAGGGAACACCGGTAACAATAGTCCGGACCTAGCCAAAATGCCCGATACCAAACACTCTGACACAATCGGAGGCTCCGCCACCGAAATAACACCTTCAGCCCATGTAATAATGGCCATCATAGCCCCGTGGACAAAACCATTCCTGGCCTACCTAACTAGGAAGGAACTTCTGGAGGACCAAAATGAGGCACGCTGCATAGTGCGGCGATCTAAGGCCTACAGGGTCCATGAGGGAGAATTGTATAAAAAAGCACTATCAGAGTCCTTCATAGGTGCAACTCCGAAGAGGAAGGGTGGAACCTTTTGGCAGAAATCCACACCGGACTTGGCAGTCACCACACCGCAGCCTGGGCTCTTGTAAGCAAGGCCTTCCGTACATGATTCTATTGGCCAACGGCCCGGGCAGATGCACATGACTTGGTCCAACATTGCGACTGTTGTCAGCTCTTTGCAAATCAAAGCCACATGCCACACACCGCCCTCCAAACAATCCCCATTATGTGGCCCTTCGTGGTCTGGGGGCTTGACATGGTTGGACCCCTTAAAGGGGGAACCCACAAGAAAAAAAATACTTACTGGTCATGGTGGATAAATTCACCAAATGGATAGAGGCCAAACCTGTTAAAACAGCCGAATCCGGACCAGTGATAGACTTCATATCTGGGGTCGTACACCGTTATGGCGTCCCCCACAACATCATCACTAACAATGTCACAAACTTCACAGCCGATGAGGTAAAACTCTGGTGCAGCAAAATGGGCATCAAGCTCGATTATGCTTCAGTCTATCACCCACAAACCAATGGCCAAGTTGAGCGAGCAAACAGTCTTATAATGAGCACCATTAAACCCAGATTAGTGCGTTACTTAACGGAGTCTAACACGCACTGGGTAGAGGAGCTCGACTCCGTACTTTGGGGGCTGCGGACCACGCTGAATCGTAGTACCGTATAGACACCCTTCTTTATGGTGTACGGCGCAGAGGCAGTCTTGCCCTGTGACATAATTCATGACTCACCTCGAGTGCGCATGTATGAAGAAAGAGAAGCCAAGCTCGATCGGTAGGACAGTCTGGACACCCTGGAGGAGGAGCACGACGTAGCCAAAGCCCGTTCCGCATTTTATCAGCAAAAGGCTCGCAGATACCAAAGCAGAGAAGTACGGGCCAAAACTTATAACGTTGGCAAACTAGTTCTACGCCTGCCGGATAAGAAAAAGAACAAGCTTGAGCCCAAATGGGAAGGTCCCTTCATTATTGGCCAAGTTCTGACCGGTGGAGCATACAGACTGCGGGATGCATCGACTAGTCGACTCGAGCCGAACCCATGGAACGTGGCCAGGCTCCAAAGATTCTACTCCTAGCGCCGGACTCTATGTTCGTTCCCTCCCTCTGTCCATTTTTTGCATATACATTATCTGTCTTGTTTTTCTTTCTTCCTTTCTTTTATTCTTTCTCTAGGCCTTCAAGGGCCAACTTGTGCCTCGCTTGCACATTATAGATGCGCTAGCCGCGCTCATCATACCTGGGGGCTTATTTCAGAGAAGCTTAATTATTTATCTGGGCCTCAGGCCCCGCACATGTGTTATGCTTCTGCATGTACCTTTTTTCGCCATTATATGCATCGATATGACTTAAGTTTTGGCCAAGCTGGGTTGCCTGGCTCCTGTATTTATGCCCAACGTTCCCGTTAATTCGGCTAGGTCATAAGGGGAGCACCTCTGCGATTGTTACTGCCGGGTCAGCCGGATGTGTACCTCAGACTGGGTGAAGCCGAAAGCTAGCGTTCTTAAGGGAATATTCGGTCGGTGAACAAAAGATGATTTTTATTTATTGTCCATATCTGCCTGTAGATGTTTTTCCTGCGTTTCCTATCACAGTCCGGACATGGACTTTAGGGCATGCTTACCCAGGGAAAGGAACCCTTAACGGAACTATTCTCCCTGGAAGATGTTTCTTACTACCCATGTAATATAACATAACTAGTTGAGCACTTGTCTGTTCAAGCACTAATGACCCCTACGCCTGGTCTCCACGCATACCCCGGTTCTTATATAACTGAGTGAGTATTCGGATACACTCCGGACTATCGGGCCCCAAGGTTGAAGCGAAAAGGTCCGCCAAGACAAATGATCTACAATCTGGCTAGAAGGCATTATACATGTCACTTTAATTACATAGTCATGCAGACTGACTAAATTCCTCTTCTATACCATCCAACAGGCGGTCTAGCCTACAATCTCGTTGGGAATACTTTGCGGCTAATTCTACTTGCCCATAAACTAAGCTAACGGGGGTCTCTTTTCCGTTGGGCCCCACAGGTCCGACCTCGGCCATGTGATTTGGGTCTGCCTTGGTATACCGCGTCTTCAGCATTGCCCAGGCTTCTCTGGCACCTTGTCGGCAGGCCAATATATTCCATAATCGGAAGCGCCGCCGTGCTCCCTTGAGCTTTTCCGTAAGCTCTGCAATGCCCTCTGGCAGGGAGACGGATGGCCACAAGGCCTGGGCAACACCTTGCATCACCTGCCGAACTTGTTCGTGCAGATGTGAGAGCTCGGATAGAAGATCACCCGCAAACCCGGGCATTTCCTCCACGGTACGACCCGTCAGCATACCTACAGACATAACACTGTTAATCGGCTTCTTCGCCGAACTCCTTTAAAAGGATTCGTTCAAGCACTTACTAAAAATGCCGCGCCGAAGCCGCTTATTCTCCTTCTCGGAGTCTGCAAGCTGGGCTCGAACGTCTTTTAGTTCCACGCTCAGCTTGATATTGGCATCTTGGAGATTGTTTTTCTCCCGCCTAACCTCAGTCAGCACGCGTTTGCCAGCCTCTAGCTGTCGCATGACATGTTGGTCCTCCAGATTTTCTCTAGATTCATCTGCAACATCTATTGTTAGATCTACAGCCATGCCGCACTCTATATGGTAACCATCATTCTTTAAAGTAAATGTTACCAGCGGATGACTTTTTCGGTTCCTGCAATGCAGCAACAGTGGCCCGCAGTTGGGTCTTGCATTCCTCTAGCTCCTGTGACAGCCTAGTATTCTTCTCTATAAGAACCTGCACAATAAAGATGATCCTTAAATCAGTTCTGCTAACTGTTTCATGTCTCAGGGGCTACTGATACATATAAATCGTCAGATTTACTTACCCATACATCCTTTACATACTGATCCGTGGCTCTGGCTAGACTATCTTGAGCAGCTCGGAGGTACGCCTCTCCAGAATTGAAGGCATCAAATGCCTCTGGTGAGAAATAAGCGTCACGGACTACGGCCCGGCGGCGCCTATGATTCATGGCGCTTTCCACTTCTGATTTTGTCGTGGATAATCTATCCGCATCCTCGGTAGGGGGATTATCCGACGCCCGCCCCATATCGGCTTCTGCCTCTATGTCCGGTCCTGGCACCCGACTGGTGGAAGCATGATTAGTAACATCGCCGGACATATTCCGGCGAGTGTTTTTTCTGTTAAAGAAACACGGGCGTCATTACATTTTGAGAAATACGAGAACCACATAGCGGGGTTTTTTTCATACCTTTGCGTCGGTGTCTCCGTCCTAACCGCCTTCCTTTTTGGCCTACCCGGCCTCGCTGCCTCTTGTTGGCGAGTTGCTGCGGGTTCGGCAGGGCGTCCCGAATGCTTCCCTGTAAAAATGCCATGTGTATATGGTGGGTGAAGTGTCTAAAAGGGGATCCTAGTTTTTGGAGTTGGGATTTTTGGTTTTTCTTATGTGCGATGCAAGGAGCAGTCCGGGATAGTCAGCCATAATGGACACCATGGCATCATTGCAGCTTAACTAATAGAACTGCTGGTCTATCAGCTCCACAAATATAACCCGATCTTCTTCAAGTCCGGAGTTGAGGGCCCGGTCAGGGTCCTCTGATTCTGGAGAAGGGCTGCTGACCTCCTTTATGGCTTTTCGCAGTTCCTGCCGCAAAGTGGCAAGGTGAATACTTACGACAAAGAATGCAGGAAAATATGAGAAGGAGATATAACTTACCCAGCTTGTAGGATTGTACATGGAGAATCCATCCCATGGCTTGATGCGGGTGAACTCCTCTTCCTCTCCCTTGAACAATTCGGACAGAATTTTCGCTAGAGCGGCAGCATTGTCCGGACCCTTATGCCCGCAGTGGGTGGCATCATCCTCCCCGTTAAAACACCACAAGGGGTGCCCACGATATTGAAGTGGTTGCACTCCCCGCATTATGCAAATCGACATTACTTCGATTACTGTCAATCCTGATTGAGCCAGTGCTTTAATACGGTTCATCAGATAGAGGACTTCTCCATTGTCTTCCACCTGGGGGCTCCGTGGGCGCCAACTTCGGCGTTTCTTCACAGGAGCATTGCTGAACTCAGGAAGACCCCGCCGAACAGGGTCCGGAAGGGGAACGTCCTCCATATAAAACCATTTTGAAGGCCAGTCTTCGGACGACTTCTTCGGGCTCCCGGACAGGTATCCAGTACCGGCGATGCGCCATATTTCGGCTCCGCCCACTTGATAAAGTGACCCCCTCTGTGTGCGAGGGACGAGGCAAAATAGCCTTTTCCATAGCTTGAAGTGAGCCTCTCAGCCCAGGAACAACTCGCAGAGAGAAACATAGCTAGCGATATGTAGGATGGAGGCAGGGGTGAAATTGTGTAATTGGAGGCCGTAGAACTCCAGGAGCCCGTAGAGGAACGGATGAATTGGAAATCCAAGTCCCCTTAATAAATAGGGAAAAAGGCAGACCTTTTCCCCCATAGAGGGAGAGGGAAAGCTCTCCGCTTGCTCCCCGCCATTGTAGGTGGCGAGCCCGGCTCGAACGGGCACCATATACGCCAGAGGGAGAAATCCCTTAGTCTGTAGTTCGACTAATTGACTGTGCGGGACTGAACACCTCACCCAATCACCGGGCTTAGGGCTACGGGGGCGGGAGGAGGAGCTGCGGAGGTCGGCCATGCTGGAATGGATCTTTCCGAAATGCGCTCTGATGGATTCTCGCTGGGGGAGGATGGTATGGGTTGGATCTAAGGATCCCCATCCCTTTAATAGACAATTTATTTATCTGGCTAGGGGGGCGAATGTAAAAATGCCCTGGCGCCTCGTATTCATTCGACGCGTGGGAGATAGCCCTTATTAGGCACAGAAGCCAAGAGGTCCAAACATTTATGGAAATGGACACTGCTTTTACAAACGTTCGGAAGATGGAGAAGAACCCGCCTTGCAATGCTGAAGACAACACTGCGCGCCGGACTCATCATCATTGAAGCCTGGTTTGGGGGCTACCGAGGGAGTCCTGGATTAGGGGGTATCCGGACAGCCAGATTATATCCTTTGGCCGGACTGTCGGACTATGAAGATACAAGATTGAAGACTTCGTCTCATGTCTGGATGGGACTCTAATTGGCGTGGAAGGCAAGCTAGGCAATACGGATATGTATATCTCCTCCTTGTAACTGACCTTGTGTAACCCTAGCCCCCTCCGGTGTCTATATAAACCGAAGGGTTTTAGTCCGTAGGACAACATACAATCATACCATAGGCTAGCTTCTAGGGTTTAGCCTCTCCGTTCTCGTGGTAGAACAACTCTTGTAATAGTCATATCATCAAGAATAAATCATGCAGGACGTACGGTTTTACCTCCATCAAGAGGGCCCGAACCTGGGTAAAACATCGTGTTGCCTGCCTCCTGTTACCATCCGCCTTAGGCGCACAGTTCGGGACCCCCTACCCGAGATCCACCGGTTTTGACACCGACAACGCTGATGAACGTGCACCCATGTGGAAGAAGAAATCTATATTTTGGGACCTGCCCTATTGGAAAGACCTAGAGGTCCGCTCCGCAATCGACATGATGCACGTGATGAAGAATCTTTGCGTGACCCTGCTTGGCTTCTTGGGCGTGTATGGGAAGACAAAAGATACACCTGAGGCACGGGAGGACCAGCAACGTATGCACGGAAAAGACGGCATACATCAGGGTCATGCCAGCTACGCTCTTACCAAAGAAGAGAAGGAAATATTTTTTGAATGCCTACTCAGTATTAAGGTACCATCTGGCTTCTCTCGAATATAAAGGGAATAATAAACATGGCAGATAAAAAGTTCCAGAACCTAAAGTCTCATGACTGCCACGTGATTATGACGCTTCTGCTTCCGGTTGCATTGAGGGGGCTTCTACCGGAAAATGTTCGATTAGCCATTGTGAAGCTATGTGCATTCCTCAATGCAATCTCTCAGAAGGTAATCGATCCAGAAATCATACCAAGGTTAGAGAATGATTTGGTGCAATGTCTTGTCAGTTTTGAGTTGGTGTTCCCACCATCCTTCTTCAACATCATGGCGCACGTCCTAGTTCACCTATGCGAAGAGATTAACATTTTGGGTCCTGTATTTCTACACAATATGTTCCCCTTTGAGAGGTTCATGGGAGTCTTAAAGAAATATGTTCATAACCGTGCTAGGCTAGAAGGAAGCATCTCCAAGGGCCATGAAAATGAGGAGGTCATTGAGTTTTGTGTTGACTTTATTCCTAACCTTAAGCCGATTGGTGTTCCTGAATTGCAGCATAAGGGCAGACTGGATGGAAAAGGCACGCTAGGAGGGGATCGAATAATATGTATGGACGGACATTCTCTAACTGAAGCACACTACACAGTTATACAGAATTCCACCTTGGTGGCTCCGTATATGGACGAACACAAGAATTTTCTACGCTCCAAACACCCAGAGCGGTCTGATGACTGGATTACATGTGAACAAACCAGGAGTTTCGCCGGCTGGTTGCACACACGTACCATGCATGACGCCTCTATTGAAGATGACCTGTACTCGCTGTCACAGTTACTATCTTCGAATATAATGACTTTCAAAGGGTACGAGATAAATGGTAATACATTTTACATGATCACCCAAGATAAGAAGAGCACCAACCAAAACAGTGGTGTCCGCTTTGATGCAGAAACCAAGACGGGAAAGGAAACATATTATGGTTACATAGAGGAGATATGGGAACTTGACTATGGACGTGGTTTGAAGGTCCCTTTGTTTTGGTGCAAATGGGTCAATATGACACTAGGCGGGGTAACGGAAGACCCGCAGTATGGAATGACAATAGTGGATCTCAACAATCTTGCGTATGCGGACGAACCATTCGTCCTAGCTAATGATGTGGCACAGGTTTTCTATCTGAAGGATATGTCTACGAAGCCGAGAAAAAGAAAAGATAAGGAAGCGAATGCATCATACGATGAGCCAAAGCGCCACATAGTTCTTTCTGGGAAGAGAAACATCGTGGGAGTGGATGATAAGACATACATGTCAGAAGATTATGAAAAGTTTGATGAAATTGCTCCATTCACAGTGAATATTGACCCGAGCATCCAGTTAAATGATGAAGATTTTCCATGGCTACGGCGCAAAGGGACACACGCGAAAAAAAGTTTCACACCCAAAGATCTGGGATGTGATCGGCTTCACTATCATCACTTTCTTCTGTGTTTCACAACAGGACGGAATCTCTGTAATAGTTAGGGTAGTTATGTGTTTTGGCATTTGAAACGCGAAGAAATTTTATGTGCAAACAAACTCTTTCATGCATTTATTGATTTTTCAGCTAAATGACCCTGAAATTGAAAAGCATTTCAAATGAACTCAGAAAAGGTTGAAAGTTGGCATGGTATCATAATTTCACCCACATAGCATGTGCAAAAAAGTAGAGAGGGTTATCGCAAAAACTGGATGCACTTCGTGTACAAAATGGACAATCTCTTTCGAAGTATCAAGGTTTTGGACGAAAACTCATCCGTTACAAAGGCATTTCATTTTTTAAATAACCTAAGCATTACCAAATTGAATATAATGATAAAACACTAATATTAAACAAAAGAAAAAAGAATCACTGAAAAATCTATTTTCAAAGTTAAGTTATTCACAAACTAGTGATTCACAAAAATTTCCAATAATTCAAAATTTAAACTATTCAAATTTGTAAACTACCGGCACTAATAGAAAGTTTGTAATTTTTTGTACCTAAAGCAAAAATATAAACAAAGAAACTCTAAATACAGCAAAACACAACTCAAAAATAAATAAAGCAAGAATAAATAAAGCAAAAAATAAGAAAATAAAAAAGCCCGCCTACTGCGCCACAGCGGCCTGCATATGACTAGAAACCCTACCTGTTGTTGGGCCAGGATGTAGGCCCGCAAAGGCCCAGTAGGCCCATAGGGCAGCACAGAACATTTAGGCCTAGTAGGCCTGCTTTGGAGAGGAGCTCGAGAGAGCTACCGAACTGGGGCTTATAAACCAGTGCGGACGCCCCTCGGCTAGCGAGGTGGGACTAAACATGATGCACCGCACCTGCGCCAGCGCACCCCCTTTAGTACCGGGTGGTGGCTCAAACCGGTACTAAAGGGGGGGTCTTTAGTACCGGTTGGAGCAACCACCCGGTACTAAAGGGGTGCCGTTCCCGCCGCTTGGCCTGGCCAAAACAGACCTTTAGTACCGGTTGGTGGCTCCAACCGGTACTAAAGGTTGTTCTATATAAGAAAACACTTCAAAAAATTTGTCAGTTTCTCATCTCTCCCTCTGCTTCTTTCTCCTCTGCCCCGTCACCGCCGCCCCTCGCCGCCGCCCCTCGTCGCCGCCCCCGTCGCCGTCCATCGCCATCCCCGTCACCGTCCCCGTCACCGTCCCTGTCGTCCCCGTCGCCGTGCTGCGCCCCGTCG